>NC_133769.1:116946891-116974614 GCF_003597395.2 Chelonoidis abingdonii
GGCACTTTAACAAGAAGACCAGTAGTAAGGCCAGAGACATAAATGTATTACCCCAAATTAAGAAAACACAGTAAAGAACTAAAAAGAGGCACCGTGGCTTAACAACCAGTAAAAGAAGCAGTGGAGATAAAAAGACTTCCTTTAAAAAGTGGAAGTCAAATCCTAGCAAGGTAAAATAGAAAGGGACTGAAACACTGTCAAATAAAGTGTAAAAATTAATAAGAAAAGCCAAAGAGGAGCTTGAAAGAACAGCTAGCGCAAAAACTAAAAAGTAAAACAAAATGTTATACATCTGGAAGAGGAAGCCTGCTAAAGAACCAGTGGGTCCCTCGATGATTGAGATACAAAGGAGTGACTTTAAAAGACAATAAAGTCATTGTGAGAAACTAACGAATTCTGGCTTCAGTCTCACGTCTGAGGATGTTAGGAAGATTCCCAAACCTGAGCCAGTTTTGTGGGACTGATCATGCAGAACTGTCACAGATTGAGAAGGTCCTACTAGAGGAGTTATTGGAATAAAATTTGATAAACTTAACATTAACTAAGTACCGGACCAGATGCATTACCTTCAAGAGTTCTGGAAGAACGCAGTGAAACTGCGGAACTATTAACTACACATACTAGTAACTGTCTTTAAATTGCTTCTGTACCAATGCTGAAGTAGCTAATGTGACGCCAATATTTAAAAAAGGCTTGAGGTGATTCAGCAATTACAGACAATTATAAGCGAGGTGGTGACGCTCTTTGACCCTCTTGGGCATGGTTTGTTGAGTTCCTGATGTGTGACTACTGGGCAAATAGTCAAAAAGCTAGTAAGAAAAAGATTGTTCGACAGAAAGAACAATACAACTGTGCGGCAAAAGTCAGACACTGGTTTCTCCAAAAAGGGAATCGTCTGCTTACTATCCTATTAGACGTTCTTCTGGAAGTGGGGGTCAGAGCAAACATGCTGATAGCAAGGGGGGATGCGAGTGGCGATAGTTGATTCTTAATTTCCAGAACGTCCTTTGACAAGGTCCCGTGCACCGAATGCTTACGTAAATGTAAGCTGTCCATGGATAAAAGGGAACGTGCCTTTCTGGACTGAGAACTGGTTCAAAAGTACAGGGAACAGGGTATAGAATAATGGTAAGATTGCTCAGAATAGGAGGAGTGGTAACTAATGGTTGTTCCAAGGTTCAGCGCTCAGACCGCAAGTCCTATTCAACTTATTCTAAATGATCTGGAGAAAGGTGGTGAACAGTGAGGTGGCAAAGTTTTGCAGGATGATGACTAAACTGCCTCAGATAGTTAAGACCACAAGCAGACTTGAAGACTTCAAAAAGATCTCTCAAACTAATGTATTGGGGCAACAAATGGCAAATGAAATTTAATGTGATTAACATGTAAGTAAGCCTAGTTGGAACTAATAAAGCCCCTAGCTAACACATGCCCAATGTATGATGGGGTAATTTCGCTACAACGATCAGGAAAAGTATCTTGAGGTCACTTGGGATAGTTGATCTGAGATGGTCCATGCAGTGATGCAGAGGCAGCAAGAAGCAACAGATGTTAGGAATCATTAAAAAGGGGATAGGGAAAATAAGACTAGACATATATTATTGCCCTTATTTATAAAATCCATTTACGCCACATCTCACAATACTGGCGTACAGATGTGGCTCCTTTTTATCTCAAAAAAGATATACTTGCATCACTAGTATGAAGCATTCAGAATAAGGTTGGGCAACCCTGAAATTATTATTAGGGTTGGAGAGGCGGGGAGGTCGTCCGGGTGCACGCGCATGATGAGAGTAAGAGTTAAAAGCTAGGGACTTTTCATCTTGAAAAGAGGAGACTAAGGGGGATGATGATAGAGGGGATGTTTAAAAAAAATTTTTTTTATACAAAAATCATGAGTGATGGGGAGAAAGTGAGTAAGAAAATTATAATTACTTGATGCCATAATACAAGATAGCTAGGGAATTCGATGAAATGAAATAATAGCAGCAGTTTAAAAGACAGAGAGAGAGACAAGGAAGTTCTTCTTCCACGTCTCGAGGCACACAGGTCAACTTGTGAAATCCTTACCTGAGAAAGTTGTGAAGCGGTAGGACATAAACATCATTAAAAGAGAACTGATAAATTCATGGAGGTTAAGTCCATAAATGGCTATTGCCCAGATCATGGGGTAAGAATGGTGTCCCTAGATTCTGTTGTTCAGAGGGTGGAGAGGATGGCAGGAGAGAAGAAGATCACTTGATCATTAGCATGTTAGGTTCACTCCTCTGGGGACCAGGGCATGGCCCACTGTTGTAGACAGGATACCTGGGCTAGATGGACTTGGTTCTGACCAGACGGCCATTCTAGTGTTCTCGATGATGATGTTTGATCGTGCAACCATGAGACGTGCAACCAGGTTTCTCTCCAATCTCCCTGACACAGGTTCTTATGTGCTCAGAATAGTAAGTAATAGGTAGATAAGGCAAGTTAGGCTTATGTTTGTTTTCTTTATTTGCAAATTAATTTAATTAAAAACTTTTCTTGTTTAAGAACCTGATTGTTTTTTTATTCTGGTGTGAGACCCCAGGGGGTGGGGTCTGGATTCACCAGGGAATTGGTGGGGAGAAAGGAGGGAAGGGGGAGAAAGAGGCTAATTTCTTTCTGTGTTAGGATTACTGTCTCTCTCAGGGAGAGTCTGGGAGGGGGGAAGGTGAATCTTCCTCTCTGTTTAAAGGTTCAAGAAGTTTGAATTACAGTGATCTTCCAGGGTAACCCAGGGAGGGGAAGCCTGGGAGAGGGAACAGTGGGGGAAAGAGTTTACTTTCCTTGTGTTAAGATCCAGAGGGTCTGGGCCTTGGGGGTCCCTGGGCAAGGTTTTGGGGGGACCAGAGTGTACCAGGCACTGGAATTCCTGGTTGGTGGCAGTGCTACAGGTTCTAAGCTGGTAATTGAACTTAGAGGAATTCATACTGGTACCCCCTCTTTTGGACGCTAAGGTTCAGAGTGGGGAATTATACCATGACAATATTATATATTATATTATATTTTATATTAAAACATTTTTGCTGTTAACAAGCATGTTCTCTCTAGAGACACAAATCCACAGTTTGAGAACTTCAAAACTAAGCATCTTTGATGATATCTTCTAGACTAAGCACTGAGTCCGATTGAGTAGACAGAAAGATTAATCTATACAGAAGCCCCTGGAACCCCATAAGATTGGGTCTCTATTCCATGAACTGTTGGAACTCATTTACAAAACTTTTCTTAAACATTACATGAATATATTGTCTCATGCTATATCATTAGAATTTTTAATCCTTATTCCATGATGAGATAGTGGAGCAATAATGTATCTTAATTAAAATCTTTAGATAGGTTTTTTCCTCAAAAAGTATGTTATCAAAAAATCTGATTTTAAATTAAAAAAATCCATTTTTTTTTAAGTCATTGATTTGTATCCACCCTGGTTTCCACCTGAAATTTCGCAGTTTTGTAACCATGGGGGGAAGGGGGTTGCAAAGATGTTCTAAGAGGGTTATTAGATTGCTACCTCACTTCTGTGCTGGGTTCTGAAGGCAGGAGCTGCAGAGCTTCCTGCAGCTGGAGAAGGCTTCTTGAGGTGAAGGTGACTTTGATTTCATCTAGCTGCTAGTCCTGGCTGGCTGGGGAGAGACAGGAATGGCTCTTCCCTTGCATGGCCACTCTCAAGCAGGGATGAGACCCAGCTCTGGGTACCTCCCGTGGCTTCAGGAAGCTCTTCAGCTGGGCAGCAGCCCCAGAGTTTCCTGCAGCTGGAGGAAGTTCCCGGAGGTGGGTCTGATCTCCCTCCTGCTGTTGGAAGTGCCCAACCTAGACCTCACCCACTGCAACTTGAGACCATTGCTCCTTGTTCTATCATCTGCCACCACTGAGAACAGCCGAGCTCTATCCTCTTTGGACTTCCCCTTCAGGTAGTTGAAGGCTGCTATCAAATTCCCCCTCACTCTTCTTTTCTGCAGCCTAAACAAGCCCAGTTCCCTCAGTCTCTCCTCATAAGTCATGTGCTCCAGCCCCCTAATCATTTTTGTTGCCCTTCTCTGGACTCTCTCCAATTTATCCACATCCTTTCTGTAGTAGGGGGACGAAAACTGGATGCAGTACTCCAAATGTGGCCTCACACGTGCCGGAGGGGAATAATCATTTCCCTCAATCTGCTGGCAGTGTGCTTACTAATGCAGCCCAAAATGCTGTTAGCCTTCTTGGCAACAAGAGTACACTGTTGACTCATATCCAACTTCTTGTCTGCTGTAATCTCCAGGTCCTTGTCTGCCAAACTGCTGCTTAGCTAGTCGGTCCCCAGCCTGTAGCTGTGCATGGGATTATTCCATCCTAAATGCAGGACTCTGTGCTTGTCCTTGCTGAGCCTCATCAGATTTCTTTTGGCCCAGTGCTCCAATTTGTCTAGGTCACACTCTGGACCCTATCCCTACCCGCCAGCATATCTACCTCTCCTCTCAGTTTAGTGTCATCCACGAACTTGCTGAGAGTGCAATTGGTCCCATCATCCAGATCGTTAATGAAGATGTTGAACATCCCCAGGACCCTGGCATGCTTGAACGATATTTTTATACTTCTCCCTACTCATCTGTTCAAGTTTCCACTTCTTGTAAGCTTCCTTTTTGTGTTTAAGATCACTAAAGATTTCTCTGTTAAGGGAAGCTGGTTGCCGGCCATATTTACTATTCTTTCTGCACATTAGGATGGTTCGTTCCTGCGCCCTCAATAAGTCGTCTTTAAAATACAGCCAGCTCTCCTGGACTCCTTTCCCCATCCTATTAGCCTCCCAGGGGATCCTGCCCATCAGTTCCCTTAGGGAGTCAAAGATCAGACCCACTTCCACCTCTGGAAGCCTCCTCTCACTGCAGGAAGCTCCAGTGCTGTTTCCCAGCCCCAGAGCTTCCTAGAGTAGGGGGAATTACCCAGAGGTGAGTCTGATCTCCCTCCGAGAATAGGCGTGCAGGGGAAGAGCAAATCCTGTCCCTTCCCAGCGCAGCCGGGACTAGCAGCTAGGAACCTCCAGCTGAGGCACTCCCAGCAGCACAGGGGAGATTGGATTTCACGGAGAAGGGCTTATTTCATGGTCCATGACACATTTTTCTCAGATGTGAAATTGGTAGGGCCCTACTAATATATAATTATATTTGTAAATACTTACCAGTCTTATACTTCTAGAATCCTACAACTTAAATTTGTTCAGCATACGAAGATAATATGTGACATCGTGTTAATCTTGACATCACACAATGAATGAATGATAAAATGAACTAGTAGGCTACAGTTGCTTAAATGAAAAATAGGTCTTGTCAAACAAACCTTATTTCCTTTTTTGAAATTGCAAGTTTGGTTGGTAAAGGTGGCTGTGTAGATGTAACATATCTAGTCTTTTGTAAGGCATTTGACTAGTTTCCACATGACATTCTGATTAAAAAGTTAATACTATATAGTACCAATGAAGTACATTAAATGGATGAAGGATTCGCTAACTGATAAATCTCAAAAAGTAGTTGTTAATGGGGAATTTTCATTGAGTGGGGATTTTTCTAATGGAGTTCCACAAGAATGTGTTTTAGGTCTGATATTATTTAACACTTTCATCAGTGGTCTAGAAGAAAATGTAAACTCATTGCTGATAAATTTTATAGATGGCAAAAAGATTGATGGAGTGGTAAATGAGGATAGGGTAGTTATACAGAGCAAACTGGATCACTTAGTTAGCTGAGCCCAATCAAACAAGAAGCATTTTAGTACAACCTAATACAATGTCATACATCTAGGAAAAAGAATGAAGGTCATACCTACAGCTGGTACAGTATACTGTATCTAGGAAGGTATCAGTCTGAAAAGCAGGGTGGCTTGATTTAAACCAGTGATTTAAATCACTGATTTTACTCATCATTTAAATCAGCATGCAGGAAACCTTGATTTAAATAAGTTATTTTTATCACATTTTGCATTTATACTTAGTTATTTTCCTAAAGAAAGGTTGATTCTCCTTGGTAGGTAGCTATTAAAACATGCTGATTTGCAACTAAACTTTACACTAAATTTGGTGCTTCTCTTTGTTAACCAAGAGGATGCACTGTATCTGTACTCATTTTTTTTAAGCAATGATATAGCTTACATTTATTCAGATTCTTAACTATTACATTATTAAGTTAGAAAATGGTGAATGATTAATTACTTAGTTAAAAAAAAGAAATTTATTTTTTACTTGTAATTTGTGTCAATCTGTATTTGGATGGAAATTAAAATGCACAAAAACAATATTGTTTTGTTAAATAAAACAGCTTTAAATATGCTCGGTATAGAAGAAAAGCTTTTTAATGAACATTTTTATCACACTCTTTTACATTTAAAACTGGTTTATTAAACAAAGTAGTAGTTTATGTCAGCAGTGAATTGAACTGATTGTTTCTGGTCACCATATCCTTCAGAATATTAGAACTAGAAGATTTCATTCTCACACCTGTTTTTCTAATTCACATATTGGAAGAGGAAAACAAACTTTCCTAACTCCCATTTAGTTTCTTAACTTTGAATGAACTAGTTACTGAGCTGAAATACACTGCAATTTGTTTAAATATAAACTATTCTCTCTGCCCCGCAGAAGAGACTACTGCTGTCAAAAGCTGGATTAGCACTTAAACTCTGATTGCATGTGCTTAGCAAGTGACTTCCATCAGTTCAGTCATTTAACTCTCATGAAAAGTCGGCAGTAAACTTGTACTGCTTAATTATTTTTTCACATTTAATTTAAATTATTTTAATTATTATAATAAACTTAGGCCTAAATGTAGTTTGTCAGTTTCAAATTTAACTTTAAATAGGTTGATTTATTAAAAATCTGTTACTAATTTAAAATAAAAAAATTGATTTAAATTTTTAAAAGATCTGATGTTGGATTTTTAAAAAATCTTTGATTTTTATCCATCCTGCTGAAAACTGTTAAGGGTCACAAAAAGGGTTAATCCTTTTAATTTTTCTGACTATTTGCTCAAATATCTTAGTAGGAGTCCTAATTATGGATGTACATAAAATACTTATAAGCTGTTTGTTGTTTCTTATTGCAAGATAAACCCCAGGTCACATCAAGCAGTTCACAGTAACACAATAAGGTTTATATTTAAATGTATTACCAGAGTGGAAACACATATTGCTTACTTTACTGCAGGAGGTAATGTAAAAATGGTGAAGTACTTTTCATTCCTGTCTCCAAGGTACCTTGGAGAGATGAGTACTCCTAAGCATTTACTATTATTACTCTTGGATGAATTCTGCATCACTGCATGGATGCAGAATTCATATTAGCCACAGATTTCTTTACTCTCTGCAGAAAAATGAGGAAGCAAAGAAATCTGTGGGTGAAATGCACCCCTTCCCTGCAGCCTGGGCATGTCTGTTCAAGTGCCGGGAGCATGCAGCAGAGATGTACATCACCACAGGGGGTAGGGGTGTGTGTGTGTGTGTGTGTGTGTGTGTGTGTATAGAGAGACATTAATTGCCACGAGGAGGCGGGGTCGTTTGGGCATGCCTGGGCGCAAGAGAGACTCTATCCGTCTAGCTCACCCAGTGTGGAGGGGTATGGCGTCTGGTTGTTCAGAGGTAGATGTGAGGCAGGCTCTGTCCCCTCAGGGAGAGCAGAAATGTAGCAGCCTGCCTGTGTTATTGTTAATATTCCTATTGTATGTTAGTTGTTCCCTTTCTCAGTCAATTCCCACAGGAGCATAAAACACTTTTAAATGTTTTATAGTGCCTTACATTGGCAGAGTGCTGTAAAGGGACAGTAAGGGAATCCTCAGCTAGCAAGAGCTATGTGATTTCTCCCTTTTTTCCTGTGCCAGAGTCTCACAATGGGGTGAGATTACAGGATCTATTTTACTTATTTTTTAAAAGGTTGAGGGGAAATAAAACATTTATCAAGCAGTCAATAAAATGTCAGGACTATCAGAACCAAGCTCATCTCAAAGTAGCCAGTCAGGATTATAACTGGAATGCAGGGTAATGGTTACCAAATATTTGTAACTTAACTTTCATGTGTTTAGGAGATGCTGAATAGTTATTGTGACTATTTTCTGTATAGCAGTTAAAATAAATTACCAAAGTAATTGAAACCGATGTGGTTATATTGCCTTATTTTGACAAATTAAATAGGCAGAATTTTGCAGAATTTTTGATTTTTTGGTGCATGATTCCCCCAGCCTCCCCTGTGTAGCCTGAGCTGTAGTTGACAGGGAATTGGACCATCTAGTGGACAAAATATATATAGCAGTCAAATATTATGTAGCAGTCGAATATTATGTTTACTCCTTGGGGAATTCTGCATCACTGCGCAATATAGAATTTTGCAGAAATTAATGTTGTGTGTGCAGAATTTCCTCCCCCACCACAAAAATGGGCTGCAGAGCTGCCAGCTGCCACTAGGGGTTGCTGGACCAGGCAGAGCTCAGCTCACAAACAGAAGACTCTGCTGGGGGAGGGGGAGGGAACTGGAGGGTTCCCGGCAGCTGCAGTTCTCGGCAGGTCCTGAGGGGAGGTGATGGTGGTGTGCAGGAAACTCCATGCAAGCCCGGGACCCAGTATAAAGCTGTTTCTCCCGCTGGATTGCTGGGCAGGGTGAGGATGCCAGTGTCTGGGATGGGGCAGGGAGGGTCTTTGGATGGGCTCTGGGGGGGAGAGGAGCAGGTATGTGGTGGGGGGCCCCGCAGATGGGCTCGGGGGTGGAGGAAGAGGGTGCAGGTGCTTGGGCTGGGGGGGGCCCTGCAGCAGGGCTCTGGGGGAGAGGGGGTGTGTGTGTCTGGGGTGGGCCTTGCAGCTGGGCTCTGGGGGAGAGAGGGCAGAGAAATATATATTGTATGTGCTTCATGGTCAAGTTGAAGTGTGGACCTTAATTTTTGCATGTCCTGGATCTGCCCTCTGCGCCCTCCCCACTCCCATTTTAACTATATTGTATCAATGGATGTTTGGATTCCTATTTTAAAGGGGAAAAACTCCACCATACATAAATGTGCATTTCAAGCAGTCACTCATGTGGTATGTATAGGAATTGTAACTGTGTCCCCAAAGTATGATTACTTTAACACCTATGCTGCTTAAGTACAATTTTAAGGGCTCTGCTTCAGTGTTAATAGATAATTGAATTGATGTCTTGCAGTGAGCAGCAGAATGACTAGGCTGAGAAGGAGGTCAGGGTGTACATCTGCTTTTCAGTCGTCTGTTTCAAATTTCCCAGGCTTTGAAGGCCGCTGCACGATTTGGAACACCAAGTCCAACAGCTGTAGTATTTGAATTGAATGTGTTCTAATGATCACACTTTCAAATATAGACTATTGGGATAGAGGAGGAGTAAGTGGCTGAAGTCTCTCAACTGCTGCCTCTTAACCTGTTCTTAAAATTGCAGATTCTACAAACTCTGCATACAAGCATTGAATGCAATTTTAAATGGTCATAATAAATGTATATATAAATATATATGGAGTTTATAGCGCCACCATTAGTTAATGTTGCCTGACACTTTCCATTACAGGACCGTGTTTTCGTTTGCTTATGCCTTTACCAGACTTTGCCAGGGGTCTGACTCAGGCTGTTTTTAAGATTTAGCTAAAACAGTTCTGTCATTTTTGAGAATGAGGTTGGAGAAAAATGTGTTTTGCCTATGTTACCAACAAAGAAATACACACTCCCCTTCTGTCTCCTTCTTTGAGAAGTTCTTGCGCCTCCACGATTTGAAGCAGAGATTTGAAATTTGGCAGGAGAGTTGCTATTGTGTTTAGAGTGAGCCTTTTCCTGTCCAGTGAAAATCTACGGAAATTTGGCCATATAATTAGCCTCTGAAAACATCTCCATTCACACAGGGTTAAAAGAGAATTGTCAGAGTTGGGTATCTAAATTCTCCAATTTGGTCTGCACTGAGCATGCTTAATCCTCTCACATCTCCTGTATGCTAACCAAATTGTACCTGTTCCATCCCAGAGCTTGGGTGTGGGGTGGTGCTGAGCAGAATTTACCTGTATTTACTCCTCCTGGTTACTGGAGGCCTCAGGGAGATTCTTTCACGTGCTCTCCTTCTGTTGGCATCTTGTCAGTCAGGAGGAGAAGAAAGAGTCTGATCAGAAAGCTGAGAGAAGTTTGTGATGAGGATGCTTGTTTGCTTGTTTGTTTGTTTTTGGATTTGCAGGAACCTGATGGTGGAAAGGGAGGTAGAAGCCAGAGGGAGGTAGGCAGAAAAAAGGGAATTGGGTAGGAGCAGAGGTGGACTGAGATGGGAGATGAAGTGGCTGGGGGGAGAAGGTTTGAATAGGAGTTGAACTGGGGTGAGAGTACAGAAGATGGGGTAGTGGTATGGAGGGCAGGAGTAGTATAACGGGGAAAGCTGTCTGTAACCAATAGAGAACACTCTCCTCTAAAACGGTACTCAGGAAATAAATCAGGGATGTGTAGTGAATGAGGCAATAATTTGTAAGATCTCAGTCTCATTTGTTGCAGAAGTTGGAAGATGTGTGTGGTGAATGAGGCAGGCAATTGCAGGAAGAGAATGGATTGTCTCATGGTTAAGGAAGTTAACTGTCACTCTTGAGAATTGGATTCCATCCCTGCCTGTGCCACACGGGTCTTAGGTGATGCTGGGCAAGTCACTTAAACCGAGATGTTCCAAATTGGCCATTAATTGTGTGTTACTCATTTTCTGGGAAGCCTGGGACATCCAGGGCCAGATTTGCAAAGTAGTGATTGTTCACAACTGCAAGTGACATCCTTTGAAAATGTATTTTGATAATACAAAGTGCTATAAACGTGATAAATGGTCTGAAAATTCAGTCCCTAGATGTCACAAATAGGGCACCCAAAATTATTGGGCTATTGATAATTTTGGACTTAATACCTTTGTGCTTCTGTTCCCCAGCTATAAAATTAGGTTGATACAGAGTAGTGTTGTGAAGATCAGTTGTTTGTGAATCACGTGTATACTACTGTGAGAATACCGTAGAAATGCCCATGAAAAAATGAATAACTTTATATTCAGTGCTCGGTTAGATGTTGTGCATTAGATAAGACCTGGGTGGCCACACAGTGAATGAAATGGATGAAAAGAAAGACTGAATAACTGACCCTTCACTGAATGAGGTGTTACTCCTGTGGAAAAAATTGAGTGAGATCATATAATCAAAGACTCCATCATAACACACATGCACAAGAGGGCTGAATTAAGGTTGCTTGGGCCACTTAAATTCTGGCATGCCCTAACTTTTCAGTGCTTGACTTTTGCAACCTTAGTGTTTTTAATTAGGTGGTTGTATGTGTTTTTTTTTCTTTATGTAACATATGAAGTGTGCATATTTTGATGGTATCCCTTCCCTCATCTTTCATATGTTGGTTGTCATCTAAGGTTGTAGGATCTTGGCAGAGCAGGAACAGTCTATGTTTGGAAATTACCTATCACATGGTAGCTGCTACTGCAATAGAAATAACCTTAAGTTAGAACTAATATTTTTCATACTGAGCACTGGTACTGCTTCTTGTTGAGTGCTATTTATATGACAGGTTATGACTTAAGTTTCAACTGTTTTTGACATTTTTCTGGTCAGAAAAGATGTGGTTAGAATTTGTCAGCCCTTGGATGTTCCATTGCACACAGAGAACACATCATCACAATTATATTTTAGACACAGTATTGTTGTTAAGCTATATTAATTGCTCATCTTGAAAATCAGCCTTAGGAATTAGTTATATTGATGTTTTCCTTCTAAGGAAGTCATGCTTCCTTGTCTACCTACTTGGCACAATTTAAATGCCATACACAGCTTTCCAGTGACTGCTCTCTGCATGTGAACCTTTACTAGAGATGAAACAAACATCCGAAGAGGAATATAGTTCTTCTCATAATATTCTACTAAACATGTGGTGTGAACCTTTCTTGGCTATTCCACTAATTCGATAGGATTTTGTCTTTTGAAAGTACATTTTGTTCGTGATTTACTTAGTACATGGAAAAACTGTCAGACCTTTGATTCCTCGGTTATTCAGAGAGAAGCCACTGTGATATCTGTTTTCAAATGGTTATTAAAAATCCTCGGAGTTGATGCATGATAGATCTCAGGAACCATATGTTACCTTGAAATAACATAGAACAGAAATTTTGATAATGGTGTCTTCAGTCTAGCAAGCCATGGTAGGACAAAATCCACAATGGCTGGAAATTGAAGCTAGATATATACAGACTAGAAATAAGATGCACATTTTTAACAGTGAGGGTAATTAACTGTTGGGACTACTTTCCAAGTGTTTCCATCACTGGAAAATTTTAAACAAGTTTGTTTTTTCTAGGGCTGTCAAGTGATTAAAAAAATAACCGTGATTAATTGCACTGTTAAAGAATAATAGAATACCATTTATTTAAATATTTTTGGATGTTTTCTACATTTTCAATATATTGTTTTCAATTACAACATAGATTACAAAGTGTACAGTGCTCACTTTATGTTTATTTTTTATTACAAATATTTGCAGTGTAAAAAAAAGTTTTTTTCAGTTGACCTAATACAAGTTCTGTAATGCAATCTCTTTATCATGAAAGTTGAACTTACAAATGTAGAATTCTGTACAAAAAAAAAACTACATAAAAAAATAAAACCAGGTAAAACTTTAGAGCCTACAAGTCCACTCAGTCCTACTTCAGCCAATTGCGGAGACAAACAAGTTTGCTTATAATTTGTAGGAGATAATGCTACCCGCTTCTTGTTTACAATGTCACCCGAAAGTGAGAACAAGCGTTCACATGGCACTATTGTAGCTGACCTCACAAGATATTTACGTGCCAGATGCACTAAAGATCTGTATGTCCCTTTATACTTCAACCACCATTCCAGCGGACATGCATCCATGCTGATGGCGGGTTCTACTCAATAATGATTTAAAGCAGAGCAGACCGACGCTTGTTCATTTTCATTATCTGAGTCAGATGTCACTAGCAGAAGGTTGATCTTCTCTTTTGGTCATTCAGGTTCTGTAGTTTCCACATCAGAGTGTTGCTCTTTTAAGACTTCTGAAAGCATGCTCCGCACCTCGTCACTCTCAAATTTTAGAAGGCACTTCAGATTCTTAAATCTTGGGTCGAGTGCTGTCGCTATCTTTAGAAATCACACATTGGTACCTTCTTTGTTTTGTCAAATCTGCAATGAAAGTGTTCCTAAAACAAATGTGCTGGGTCATCATCCGAGACTGATATAACATGATATCTATGGTAGAATGCAGGTAAAACAGAACAGGAGACATACAGTTCTCCCCCAGGGAGTTCAGTCACATTTAATTAATGCATTATTTTTTTAATGAGCGTCATCAGCATGGATGTATGTCCTCTGGAATGGTGGCTGAAGCATGACGGGGCATACAAATGTTTAGCACAACTGGCACATAAATACCTTGCAGTTCTGGCTACAAAAGTGCCATGCGAATGCCTGTTCTCATTTTCAGGTGCAATTGTAAATAAGAAGCAGGCAGCATTATCTCCCGTAAATATAAACAAACTTGTTTGTCTCAGCAATTTGCTGAACAAGAAGTAGGACTGAGTTGGCTTGTAGGCTCTAAAGTTTTACATTATTTTGTTTTTGCATGCTATTAGGAAACAACAAAAAAATACATTTGTAAGTTACTCTTCAGGTTAAAGTGACTGCACTACAGTACTTGTATGAGGTGAATTGAAAAATACTATTTCTTTTGTTTAACATTTTTACAGTGCAAATATTTGTAATAAAAATAATAATATAAAGTGAGCAGCATATACTTTGTATTCTGTATAGTAATAGAAATCAATATATTTGAAAATGAGGAAAACATCCAAAATATTAAAAAAAAATTCAATTGATATTCTATTGTTTAACAATGTGATTAATCATGATTAATTTTTTTGAGTTAATCGTGTGAGTTAACTGCAGTCAACAGCCCTAGTTTTTTAAAAAAGATATATGCTCTAGCTCAACCACAATTATTGGACTTGAAGCAGTAATTAATTATGGGAAAACCTATGGACTCTGTTATGCAGGAAGTCAGGCTAATGCCAGATAGGACTATTGGGTTCATCTAATGTCTGACTTTACATAAATTATATGGAAAACCTTAGTAAAACATGTATTCCATTTAGAACACAGTTTTCTTAAATTTATTTTTAATTTATGGAGTTAATGTTTATTAGAAGTATTATTAGGAATTAGTAAAAAGACATTCTATTTGATTTTAGTAGGTACATATAGTACAATAATACAGCATGTCTCCAAGCTGGAGACTTAGTGCATCAGGAACTACAGCCACTTTTTTCCTGAATGAGAGCATCCACAAGGGAGTTTATCGTGTTTACTTCTAGGCACATGGACTTCATAGCTTTACTTGATTTACCTGAACTTTCCTGAGTGTCCCTGTGTAAACAGGTCCTTTGACACTTGAGGCTCTGAGATGTACACCTCTAATCTGTCTGGACTTCAATAAAGCATTTGACATGGTACCTCATGGGAAATTATTAGTGAAGGTGGACAGGACAGGGATTAATACAGGAATTGTTAGTTGGGTAAGGATAAAATCAAACTGGAATAGGTACAGAGAAGGCATGCCAGATTAAGGGGAGTGGAGAGCCTGTTTTAGGAGAGGAGGCTAAGAGAGCTTGGCTTGTGTTTAGCCTTAGCAGCATGAAGACTAAGAAACACTATGATTGCTCTCTCTAAATATATCAGAGGGCTAAATGCCATGCAAGGAGAACAGCTATTTAAGATAAAGGACAAAGTTGACATCAACATGACTAAATTTAGGCTGGAAATTTGAAGAAGGGTGAGGGTCTGGAACAGTTTCCCCTAGGAGTAGTGGGGGCAAACAACCTAACTATAATTTTTAGATGGAACTTGATAAATTTTATGTACAGGATTATATGTGATTACTTTGTATACTGGGGATTGAACTTTGTTCTAGGAAGTCCCTTCCAGTCCTATGTTCTTATTCAACCTTAATTTGTCCCCCTCTTGTGCATATGTATTATGATACAGACTCTAATTACCTGATCACATATCATTTTTTCTCCCCCAGGATGTCTCTGGCCCATTCGTTTATCAAGATGGCTGGTGATTGGGTATGAGGCATCTGTTCAATATTTCTTTCTGTCTTCATCTCAGTGTGTGGTCCTATATCTTATTTACTGCACACCATCCAAACTCTGATCGTATATGAAATTATACATTTACATTGATGTTTAGTGGTGCTTGTCCACTGTAGCATCTGAGTGCATCACAAATATTTAATGAATTTTATCTTCATAATGCCTGTGAAAGATAAGATTATCCCCATTTTATAGATGAGGAGACTAAGACAAATACAAAGTGAGTATCCTGATGGCACACAGTGAAAACGGCAGAGCCAGAATTAAAATTCAAGACTTCCAGTCGTGGGCTCATTCCACCAGACTATACTGCCTTACTAGCGGACATGCTGAGCCTTCAGAGCTTCCATTGACTTCAGTTGCAGTTGAGAGTGCTCAGCGCTTTGCAAGTTAAGTCTCAGGTGTCTCAAACTGGACAACCAGAAAATAAGGAATGCACAATTTTGACTTGTGAGTTGTCCAGTGTCATATAAAAAGTCAGTGGTAGAGGCAGGGTTAGAACAGATTTCTCCTGTGTGGCACTCACCCCCATTAATAGTAAATTGCAACTTCCTAGTATTATCAGTGGGGTGCAAACCAGGAATCTTCAACACTGCAGCACATACTTCTACCATTTGAGCTACAGGACTTAGCCTTCTTCTGCTGGCTAACATAATTATCCTCTGTGAACTATTCATCGGAAATACTATGTGATCGGTGTATCAGTATTCTCCTTTAACAGACAGCCTATCCAAGGACAAAGATAGGGCAGGCTCTTTCTGTGAGTCAATGTGGCTAAAACCATGGTATTTGGGTTTGATATATTAAAGAGCTGAGTTCTATTCTCTAACTATATAACCTCTCAGTGGAATATAAGACATTGCTTAATAAAGGTCATGAAAGGGTACAGAATTAACAACAGTCGGCAGAAGTGAAGTTTAGAACTCATGCTCTCCTGGTTCCCTATTATTAATTTATTATTTGCCTTTTCTCTGATCCATGGTTTCTTGTCACACCCTTGGCAGGGAGAGTAGAGATGGTGCTTCTGGCCACTGTGCTGTCTTGGAGCCCATCCTATCCATCTCTGTCGGTGCACTGCTGCAATAGTAGCAGCTAGATTGAGTCTCTGCTCCTGCAGGTTCCCAGTGCAATTGATGCTGCAGCTGGGGCAGGGGAGCAAAATTAAACATTAATACCACACTCCAGAGATGGGAAATGGTGATTTTCAACATCTTATAGCTCAACCAAATCAGAGTGGAATTTCATAGGCTAAGTAAAAGGCTTCTCTATTCTTGTGGGAATTTTTCCTGTGCTAAAGAACAAAGTCCTATTGCAAACAATGTAAGTGTTAGAGGCTGATTGATATGATAGAATATCAAGGCTGGAAGGTACCTCAGGAGGTCATGTAGTCCAACTCTCTGCTCAAAGCAGGGCCAATCCCCAAACAGATGTTTTCTACCCCAGATCCCTAAATGGCCCCCTCAAGGATTGAGCTTACAACCCTGGGTTTAGCAGGCCAATGCCAAAACCACTGAACTATCCTCCCCTTCTCAAATAAAGGTTGCAAGATTTAAAGATAAAGGTTGCTATCAGAACCCCCTAAAAGAAACTGCTTTTATGGGGCATTATATCTGTTTCCTGCCATTCAGTCATTGTTGTCTTTATCCCAGGCTACGTCTACACTACAGGATAAATTCGAATTAGCTTAAACCGATTTTATAAAACAGATAATATAAAGTCTATTGTGCGCGTCCACACTAGGCACATTAATTCGATGGTGTGCGTCCATCGTCCGAGGCTAGCATCGATTTCTGGAGCAGTGCACTGTGGGTAGCTACTGTAAAATAATGAGGCCAATAATGTCAATTTCCGTCCACACTAACACTATTCCGATATAGTAATATCGATTTTAGCATTACTCCTCTCGTTTTGTAGGAGTACAGAAATCGATTTAAAGAGCCACTTAAATCGATATAAAGAGCAATGTAGTGTGGACGGGTGCAGCGTTAAATCATTTAACGCTGTTAAAATTGGTTTAACAGCGTAGTGTAGACCAGGCCCCAGTCTTTATATTCTTGGGGTAGGGTCTGTCTTTGCACGTTTGGAAAGTACTCAGTACTAGTGAATAAAAATAATATTCTGTACAATACAATTATTTGGCAGAGTCTCTGTATTTGCCTTTTGCTCTTCCAGGTCTCCCTCTTTCATTGAACATATTGGAAAGATTTTTTTTCTTTTGTAACAAGTTACTGCATTTCTTCCTAACAATAATACAGGAAACAGACTTGGAAGTTTTGTAAGTTGTGTGCCAGAGGCAGTTAGGGAAAATTCTTGTAGCTCAAAACAGGACACTTTGCATTAATGGGGTCTTTCCACATGCTCAAAATTGCAGAGAATTCTCTTCAATACCCTTCCCCCTACTTACATGTTTGAGACCTAGGAAAGTCAAAGAAAGAGTAATGATTTTTAATGATAAAGTACATGGAATTCAAATTCTATTCTCTTCACCTGCCATTAAACATGTTTTCATTCTTGATGGAGTTGTAAACACGGGCTTTAAATTCATTGAGTATTTTTAAAGATATAAATTGGGGCCGCTGGTTTCGGACAGTTTTTACTCAAAGCCACTTAACAGATATTTATGGAATTTAAACTGGTATTATTGTGTGACTTTTCTTCTGTGTGGCCTCAGTGAAAAACATTGACAAGCGGCTCTCTGTTTCACTGTCAAGTCTGAGAGTAGCCTGTATTTGTAGAGATTTTTCTGGCCTAAACCCTATGTGTACTGGTTTATTTGCTAGCTGACTATCACTAATAGGTTTTCAGTTTAGACTGACATTTATCTGTAAAGATAGCGTCTCAGAAAATATGCAAATTATATATAGAGAGAGACGTACGCATTGTTGGCTGTATCGTCATCACATACAGGTATAAACATCTAGAAAGTTCTGTGTTCTAGAGGCAAGAAATGGAACAGACTAGAGATTGAGAGACATGAATTCCAGATTGCTAAATCTTGTTCTGATATAGGCTCCCATTGTGGTATTTGTCAAATCAGTTCACCATTCTGCCTCAGTTACCCTATCAGCAGGTACTTAGCTGTCTGACAGAGTTTTAAATAATCTTTGCATATCTTTTGAAAGCTTTGCAAATTCTGCTTGCTTGTTTATATACTATCTTTTTCATTACCGTTTTTATTGAAAAGGTGAGTGAATATTCTTTTTGTCTGGGCCGGGAAATCTAAATAGTTATATTAGGTAAAGTGCAATAACAATTTAGATGTGTGTGCACCATAGCACAGTGAACTTTGGGTGTGGCAATGTTTTGGTTACCTACATTTCTCTCATTGTATTTAATATAATAGTGTTTGACATCAGGGTGATGCACACATTTAACATATATAAAGGCCTGCTGTTCATTGTTGAAGATGAATACAGAGAAGAGGGACAGATACGCTGTAACAGATCTGTTTTTTCTCTAGCTACCTATCTGTATCCTGCAGCAACTTGGAAAGTGCTGTAGAGCAGGTCAGCTTGTTGCCATTTGTATTCTCTAGGCAGCTCTCTGGAACACTCTAGCAACCTGAGTGCATGCCCTTTACATATCTACAGAAATATCACACAGGTATTTGTCATCCTCCCCTTTGCACATTGTGAGCCTCTGGAGCAACTTGCTATCCAATCATGTTTTTTCAGCTACTTTCAGTCTCTGTGCAGGGAGATTTTCATCATAGGTAACTAGGTGGTTGCTACTCTGGGGGTGGAAAATATGGAAAGGAGCATTATCAACACAGATGCTCACAACAGCATGTTAAACATAAACCAGATTATTCCTGTTTTTATTAATCTTCTTTAAAATAGTTCTGTCTTCTATGTGAAGACAATTGCCTTAAAAAAACGGAGGATTCACTCACCAGCAAGGTAGTGGAGATTTTGAGTACGTCAGTTTTACAGTTTTTTGAATATTTTTATTTCGGTGGTCAAAAAACAAGTTTCTGTTGTACCTGTGTAACTGAGCTAGAGTTCTGTTCACTGGACTGCAGCCTGTTCTCTATGATGTGAAAAGAAGATTGAAGGGCTGGAAACATCAGAAGGCTGTAGAAGGGTAGAATTCTGCTGCATTAGAAAGAGAGAAGGTTCTGATAACTTTCCCTGGAGTCCATGGAGTGGAGTGAAATATCATTGTTTTCACTCTTTTTCCTCCTTGTTCTTCTGTTATAGGAGATGCATCGTCGGTTTGAAAATGCCCCTGACTCAGCCAAGACAAAAGCTCTACAAACTGTTATTGAGATGAAGGTAAGAGAGTCGACACTGGCAGATGGGGATCCTATTCTTTTGAATGGTATATAGAGTCTTTCAGATAACATAAAGCATGAGAAGTCTGACAGCAACAGATACGATGCATGGTCCAGTGTTACTAATGAAAAAAAATCTTGGAGATTTTCATTGATCAGGCAGGTTAGAGAACTAGTTCATTGCATGGTAGATGTCTGCTTTTCATCTACCTGGAGTGTTATTTATAGTTTACAGCCAATAATCCATTGTATTATAAGGACAGTATGAGGAGATAAGTGGGTGCCTTTTAATGATGATGTGAGTTCTTTCCCATCACAGTATTTTCTGAACTTTTGAAAGAGTATTAGTGGCACCCAGAGTGCAAAGCAACATTAGATATTTGCATTCCAAAACATCTTATGTGAAGCAGGTGATTCAGTCAGAAAGATGCATCAATACCACCTTCATCCTGAATTATAGCTAGATGCAGTTTTATGGTTTAGTCTTTAAACTAGTGATGCAGGATTTAGGGCAACATAGACAACTTGTAAGAGCCTGTCGCGGGGTAGATTCTCTCTCCCCTTCCCCCTTTGATGGGGTGTCAGGTCACATGTGGTCAATAGAAAGGTCAGAGGTTGTTCCACAGCCGGTTAGGCCCTATGCTGATGACCCTTACTATAAAATGTGGTCGTATTGCCTAGTGACTGAAGTTAATGAAGTAGTGCTTCCACACAGGGCTGTGTGGCCAATGGCTAGAGTCAATAGAGTGACCCTTTCATTCAGGGCAGCGTAACCTAATGGCTGGAATCAATAATGCAGCCCTTCTTCTCAGGGCAGTGTGACCTAATGGCCCGCTGGGGTGAGGGTTGAGGGGGGCAACCACAGTGTATGGTGCCCAGGATAGGGGGACTCGAAAATCCTACTACTACAGGCCCTTCCTGCTCCTCCAAGTCCTAGTTTCAGGCCCTCGCAGTGGTGCGAGGTGCTTACCACCGAGTCAGCGGGGATCCTCCTGAAACACAGTGACTGGTTCCTCAGGTCACTCACAGGAGGAAAGCCTAAGTCCCCTGGGCTGCTTCTTACCCTTTCGCTCTTGGTGATGCTCCCTGGTTTCCCTGGGTTTCTGGGGTCCTCAAGTGGTGTACCCTTCTGCTGGCATAGTCTCTTCTCTGGGCTCATCAGGCAGACTGGTGTCCATCTGGAACTCTGTGTGCCATGGCTCTGTATTTGGGACCTGTAGCCGCTCCCTGGTGAGAATCTGCATCCTCCTCCTTCAGCAGCATGCCCAGATTGAGTTGGGCTGTTTCCTTTTTTACTCTACCTTCAGGCTGAGCATGCCCACCAGAGTCAGAGGGGCAGGGCTTCTTCAGCCTACAAAGAACACTTAACACTTTCAGGGCTAGTGCTGGGCAGGTCCATACCATCACAGATCCCAAGGACCACAAGTGGATTGCATATATAGTTACACAGCTTCATGTAGCTGTCTACCAGATTGTATGTTCCATAATGTGCATGAAACATGTGTAGTATTTATAAATACTTTCTCCTCCTACTCATCTTTGTATTCATACTCTTCCTTTTACCACTTCTCATTCTTGTTCTCCAATATTAACTTTCTCTGTAGCCATTTCTCTCCTTTCCATTCTGGAGTCTCCCAATCCTTTCCCCATGCTTCCTAAAAGGCCAGCCAGTTTTCCTTTTGAAAACAAATAGCTTGTCCTTTCCCCTTTCTATCTCAGATTGTTAGCTGCAGTGCATGCCTCAATAACCCCCTTTTTACACTTCAAGATGTGCATGAATCAAATTCTATTGCATATATTATGCAAGAGATCAGACTGGATGATTATAGTCCCTTCGGGCCTTATCAGTCTATGCATCTAGGTGGGGAAAATAACAAGTAAAAATAGTATATGGTGAGCGTAGGGTAGAAAGCAGAGTAGTGTCAAACCCTACAGTTTTTCCAAGGAATGCATTTCTTAGTAGTCCCTGGAGACGCTGAGTAGAACAGACATGTCTACTTTTAGAGGATACATTTTATAAATGAATAGGCATATGTGTAAAAGTGAGCATAAGGGCTCTATGTTCTGTGTGCATCAATTCCTTTTCAAGTGATTGCATGCGTCCATTTCATTTCAGGTGTGTGCATGTCCTATGCACTGTTGTCAGAGATTTTTCCCTCAGCTGTAACCCATCGAGGCAGTGCATGTGCCCTCTGTTGCCTTGTGCTGCTGCACAATATAAAGGGCACCCCCAATGCCTCATAGTTCCTTCTGACTGCCCATGATGGTTGTTGAAATGTGTGATCTTGCTATTGCAAGTCTTTTCCTCATTTTGTGTTTTATATACAGTTGGTACTCATTTTAGTACATTAGTAGAAATAATGTTAGGTACTGTAATTACAAAAGTAAGTTTCTTTTTAAAATGTTTTTTTTAAACACTTCAGTTTCTGTTCATAGGTAATTGGTGCTGGCGCATGTCTAGATTATCAGGCTTCAAGCCCTGCCATTCTTGTTTAAAAAAAAAAGAAAAAGAAAACTATGCCAGTGAGTGACCCACACTCCAGTTGCCTGAAGTGTCTTGGGGATACTCACATTCATGATTCATGCCAAATTTTCGGGATTTTTAAACCAAGTACCAAGAAGGACAGGGAGCGTTACATTTCTGTGATGGAGGCAGTCCTGTGCATGCCCTTGGAGCCTTCCCGCTCAGAGTAGGTACCTAACACATTAGACTCCATCAGAAGTGCACCTCCTGGTCTTGCTGATCCCCATGGCCATTCTCCTTCCCGGGTACTGAAGAAGAGGCAGCAGAAGATGGTGTCTAAGGACAAAGTATCTGGGAGATCAAGGTCCCCTGGCTCAAAGAATGTGGACAAAGACACTGTGTTCAAGGCCAAGGCACTTTCTGAAGCAATCAACTGCTCAGGCAGGTCTGTTGGTACTGTCCCCTGCCCACTGAGACTGGCCAGTAAGTGGCTCCTTCTGGTGCAACAGTGCTGCCCTTGATGTCTCAGCACTAAGAGACTTTCCCAGTACTGTTGACTCCAGAGGCTTATACAGTGGCTAGGGATCCTTCTGAGTCTCTCGGTACCAGTTTCATTGGCCGTGCAAGAGTCTTCTTGCCCAGCGCAGACAGTTGCTACTGTAGCCTTACTGGTGGCTTTATCCTAGCATGTGGTACCGTGGACTCCCATGTGCCTCTTCATGTGGTGCTATCCAGAGGGAAATCAGCTGTGTTCTCTCCAGGGCCACCTTTTCCAGGTTCCTGACATCAATCCCAACATCCAGGAACAATCCTCCACTTGGTTGGAGGAGGCTGATTCATCTTTTGATTCAGAGTTGGCTTATACATTTCACAGTCACATCATGTACCTCACCATTCTCCTTTGAGCGCCTACCACCCTTGGTATCCTCTAAGCCTCTGTCATGGCCACCAAGCAGGTACCCATGCCCAGGAAGAAATTGGACTGTGCCCTCTCCGTTCCTTCTTACCGCCTTTGACATTGCTGGAATGATCTCTCTTGCTGTAGTATGGCTTCTTTCCCAGTGGCTTGGACTTTCTCTCTTTGTATTTTATATAGGAATTGTAGTTAGTGTATATAGTTCTTAGTTAGAGTTAGTGTATACAGTAATGATGTTAGTTGTTCCCAATGTCAAGGGACTTTTTGCCCCAGATGCTGGGCATGCCTCAGTCCCCGGGCTTCAAAAACCGTGTGCCTCGTGCAGCAAGCTGTTGCCATTTAGTGACCCTCACACTAGTCATCTAAAGTGTCTGGGGGATTCCATGTTAAAGAGAAGTGCGAGATCTGCCAGAATTTCAAACGCCGCATGAGAGAGGTTAGAGACATTTGGCTGAAGGCCAATCTTATGGAGGCAGCCCTCAGATCAGCCTCTGAACCGAATCAATGCTGAGCACTTCGATACCTGTGCAGAGCGCTCCCCTGGTACCATGCTCTTCCTGTCACTGCTCTCCATCCCCAGTGCCAGGGCAGAGGCATAAAAAACAATGCACCAAGAGAGGGTATTCTCTGGTGCAGTGGGGGGACAAGTGGGGTGCAACTAGCATAGTGAGATCTGTGTTGAAATACACCTCCTCCCCAGAGTCTCTGATGGTGCTGCCAACTCCACCTAGAGCTCTGAGTCTGATACAGGACCAGTTACGGACTCCGGGGAGCAGCTGTGGCGTTGGGCATCTGCTGGCCCCTTCAACACCTGAGGCTTTCCAGGCAGCAAAGGACCTGCTGTCCCTCCCAATCCCACCAAGCCTTCAAGACCCCTCGTCAATCAAGGCAACTGAGGACAGAACTCTGTGAGCTCCACCGTGGTGCTGACTACTGTGGCACCATCCAGGGGCAAGCCCTCCATGGTCCTGTTGCAGTAGTCATTGGCCCATTGCCAGTCACTGGTCCCTTGATACTGCACAGAGGCGCAAGCAGGTACTGCACTGCCATGGTCTCCAGGGAGGGAATCCTCTTCGGAATCTGAAGGTGAATCCTTTGCTCCACCCAAGACCTATAGGTACCCAGCCTACACTCCTGACTTCAGTACTGGCCATCCTGCCAGCACCTGGCCACCAGGCCACTAGTTGACGTGGTGACAGTACTGGAATTTTGGGGTTTTCCCCCAGTACGTGGGCCCCCTTCCCACTGCACATACTTGGTGATGTCAGAAAAGTGAGCTACTGTTTCTGCCTGGCACCAGGCCCTGACTCCGATACTGACCCTGGTGCTGACATCCAGGAAATGGCCCCAGTGGAGATGCTGGAAGTGGTGGAGGAGGAGGAAGCCCGTCCTCCAGCACAGGCCTCTTCCTTGTTATCACCAGACAAGGCTATCACAGACCTAGTAGACCACTCCCACATGATGACTTAAGGGCCCCCAGGAGCTCCTGAAAAGGGTTGCTGCGAACTTGGGCCTAGAAGTTGAAGAGTTTAAGGAGTCAACCCACAGCCTAATCGACATCGTGGTTGCAGCTGCTCCTTCCAGAATGGCTTTGCCCATTAATGAAGTGGTGATGGGCCCATCAGAACACTCTGGCAGACTCTTTCTTCTCTGCCTGCTACCTCAAAAAAGGCAGAAAAGAAGTACTATGTCCCAGCCAATGGGCTTGAGTACCTTTACTTAGCCTCTCCTGCATCTCCCTCCCCAGGGTCTCTGCTGTGGTTGATGACAAATGAGAAGGGCAGACATGAGCATTTGAGTGCTACCCCCAAAAATAAAGAGACCAAGAGACTGGATCTGTTCGGACGTAAGGTTTATTGAACGGGCAGTCTCCAGTTATGTGTGTTAAACCAGCAAGCCCTGCTAGGGAGATATGAGTTTAATCTGTGGGACTCATTATACAAATTTAAGAACTCCCTGCCACAGGAGTCAAGGGAGGAGTTCACGGCCATCCTAGAGGAGGGAAAGACTGTGATCAAGACCTCCCTTCAGGCGACCGGATGCTGCCAACTCAGCAGCCAGGGTTATGGTGTCTGCAAACACCATGAGGCACTGTTCATGACTCCAATCTTCTGGCCTCACTTGTGAAGTGCAGCAGTCTGTCCAGGACCTCCCCTTTGGGAGCACCTCCCTGATCTCAGAACAGATGGACTCAAGGGCCACCCTTTGTTCTCCTTCGAGAGATGTCCCTGTGGGTGCTCCATTCTAGGTGTCGGTGCGCCCCTGCGCCTTTGATCGGAGATTTTTTGCAGCAGTACTCATAGCGGCCACGCATGCTTAGAACCTGTCACTCATTGAGTATATCACTAGTGAGCATGCGCGGCCGTACCCTCAGTTCCTCCTCCTTCTCTACCGCCACTGGCTTGAGACGGAGCTCAGCAGACTCCTTAATATTTCTTTCCCCATGTTAAAATACCTGTAGTTAGACATATTTTTCCTGTTAGTTAGTTGTTAGTTAGTGTTACCTACCTTTTTTTTCTACTATTTAAAAAAAAATAATTTTTTTTCTTGTTCTCTCAGCTGCTTCAAATATGCCTGGCTCCACAGGCTTTAAGCGCTGCTCCTCCTGTAAGGACGCTATCCCTCTCTCTGATGGACACTCACAGTGTATAAAATGCTTGGGGGAGACTCATATTCCCCAAAAATGTACTCACTGCACTAAACTAAGTTCCAGAGCGAGGAAGGATAGGGAGTTAAAGCTCAACTCATTTTGCTTCAGAAATCTCTGCAGTCCGCCTCAGACCCTGGCGCGGACTCTGCCTCTGCTCACAGACACATCTCTAACACTTCAAAGAAACTGAAGAAAGCAGCTAAACGAGAGCACTCAAAATCTAAACAAAACCTTACAGACAAACCTTCTCCAGTCAGATCCACAGTCTCCTTACCGGTGCTCCCCCGCCTGAGTACTTTCGACGAGCCGGGCTCCTCCGGTACTGCGCTAAACCCACCTGTGCCTTCGGCGGCAGTGCGAGGCTCTGGTGCCAAGGGGACAGGCTTTCAGTTGCCTGCCTCAATTATGGCACCTATCGGCACTGCGATGAATGCAGCATCGACAACTCAGGCACCCGCTGAGGCACCGCAGCCTGCTATTAATAGCACGGCACCGCTTGCGGCACCGCCATGACTACCACTACTTGGCACGGAGCCAAGATTAAGAACTCCGGTGTCAGCCCGGGTTCCCTCACAGGATTTATATCAGGCTTCACCTTCGGCTGCGCCAGCTCTGCAGTTTACCCACTCAAGTGACCTCCTAGTGTCACCTACACTGCATTCGCCCTTTCTTAGGGATGGCTTCTCCCTGATAAATGATTCAGGGTCCGAACAGCCTTCCTCCAGTGAGGAGGAGTCTGAACTACAGGGTGATGTTTCAGTACAATCTGAATTCCACCCTCAGAGTCCTGTCACCCGCGGACATAGGAAAATTGTCTCAAACCACCCTCAAGATCCCACCTCCTGGTGTGTTAACCCCTGGATGGCACCACCTATGCCTTTTCCATCACCATGGCAGTATTGGGCTCCATGGCCATCTTTCCCTCGGCAGCACATCCGCTATTCTACTCAGACTAGACGCGAACGTTCAAATCATATAATTCACTTGGCGGCACCCTCCCATCCTCAGGATCAACTCCAGCTCTTGATCCAGTATTACCTGACGTACCAACTGATTCAATACCTGAGGAGGCTTTACTTCCTTCCCCTCCCCCGCCCTCAGATGATTTTTCAAAATTCCAAGATCTCTTTAAAAGGGTTGCCAGTGAGCTTAGAATCAATCTAGAGGAAGTACCTGACCAACAACATGAGTTAACGGACATCCTGCAACCCTCTTCGTCATCCAGACTGGCATTACCAATTAATCCAGCCCTTCTGGAACCTGCTAAATCCATCTGGCAGGCTCCAGCCACAAGCCAGCCTACCTGCAAACAACCGGACTGCAAATACTTCATCCCCCTCAAAGGGCTCTGAATTTCTTTTCTCACATCTGCGCCAAACTCATTGGTAGTGGACGCAGCCAATCAGAGAACAAACAATAGTAAATTTCCGCCAACCCCAGCCAACAAAGAAGGCAAACGCCTAGACCTGCTGGTTGCAAGGTGTTAATGCCTCCATTCAAACATTACTAATTTCGAATTGCCAATTAATACCGCAATATCTAACAAGGACGACATGAAAAACCGAAACTATAAAAGTTCATGGATTTATTGCAGCACATCCAGACTAACAAGAAACAACAGTTTACAGCTTTAGTTCAGAGGGACCAAATCATATCCCGCACGGCTCTCCAAGCAGCTCTGGATCAGCCAATACTGCAGCAAGAATCCACTCACCACAGCGGTGGTCAATGCGCCGAGGTTTCATGGCTTTCCCTCTGTCTCTCTTTCCTTGCGAGGTTCAAGCAACCAAAATAGAGGATCTCCCTTTTGAATGGTGACAACTCTTTTGCTTCACACCACTAATGAGGTGCTTTCCACCAATGAAAGGACTCAAGGGCAACTCGTCGGTCCTTAGGTATCCAAACCCCTACAAACAGAAGCACAGTAACAGAATGACCGTTACACGTCCGCGCTACCCCTCATATACTCAGCATTTCCCGAGATCTCAGACAACAACAACAACACCAACAACGCCAGAGGTTTAGATAACGCGGCGTCGCCCCAAATTCTTAGGGAATGCCCCAAAACTTCCCTCAAACTAATAGCAAATTGAACCTTTGGTCGAGGTCTCGTAAACGTCGTCCCAACTCCAGCGATGCACTGCCCACAGAATGTTTTGGACAACCATCTACACCATTTTACACCAAATGGCAGAATTACCACCGACAAGTGGGTTCTAGAGGTTCATCACAACGGGTAATTCCATCCCCTTCCTCTCCTTACCAC
>NC_133769.1:116981550-117078305 GCF_003597395.2 Chelonoidis abingdonii
ACCCTGGTTTGACAGGCGCTTTTGAGGCTGGTTTATTTTATCTATTGGGTTTGGTAGTTGGCCTTTGCCGCTATTTATGCTAGGTACCAAATCCAGGCTGCTACTGCTATTTATTCCTGTAGAAGCATTCTCCGAGCTCTCCGTGATTGGTGCACGCCAGAAGTAAGGGGGGACTGTAAAGGTGTTTGTGATGAGCATGGTATCTATTTGCGCCTCCGATGAATGGGTATCGAACACGTTGTATCTGGCCGCGCGCCGTGCGCGCCGCGTCCTCGTTTTAGTTTGTATCATTCTTTCAGTATCGTTAGGATCGTAGCGCCTGTGACTGTCAACTTAAGGCGCCCTGCCTCGTCGAGACAATCCAGGAATGCTAGAATTGCGTGGTATTGATGGACTTTGCTGATGTTTTGCGGTAGGTACGTGTGTGTACTCGAATGGGGCAGGTCCTTAACACTAGTCTACGAGGAGTGGCCAAGCCAGCTGGCTCATGTTGTTAGCGCGCTACAATCTTAAAACACTGCTGGAGCGAGTTGGTTGAATGCGCTTGGTATAGGCTGATTAGCGTGTGCCCCACAGGACTGCATGCCAGGAGGTGCTGAGCTTTTGATGGAGGAATAGGTGAACTTAAGTGTCTAGTACCTTCCATCCAGGCTTTCTTAATGATCCTTACGATTCGCGGTGCTCAGGAGTTGTGGGAGCCTTGGCTGTGGGGGTCTATCGCGCATAGTGAGAGGCTGAGTGCTGCCTGGGTGCCGAGGCTCCGATGAGGCCTCCATCTCGGGGGAAGCTGGGCAATTTAGCAGCCCTACAGACTTACCCTTGATGGGCTGGTGTGTGTTTCTCCGAGACAGAGAGATCGGGCCTCTGTCGTGCAGAAGCGCTGATAAAGTACGAAAGCTATGTGGGGGGGTTGGCTTGGTGAAGAAGTAGGATCATGGATAGAGTGCCACTTGCAGATGACACCTCCCGGTGTACCTGCAGATGTAGACCCTAGACCCGAACCCCGGCCCCCGCTATCTTTCCGCCCTCGAAAACCGCAGACTTCAAGCAGGAGTGTGATGGCCGGTGGTGGGGCGAGCTGGGCGGGCCAATGTGCGTGGGACCCCATGCGAGAAGGCCAGTTTGAGGGGGATCTTCAAGTTCCCTCGTAAGTGCCCGTCATCGAGGCCCATGGATAGAGATTTTTGAATATACGCCCGGCGGATAAAGGTGGGATCGGTCTAAGTTCGAGGATGCGAGAGCTTCGAGATTCTACTGTTGTCCGCCCCTTTGTCAACCGGTCGCTTTATGGCTGCTACTTCCTCGTCACGGGGCTATGCATGGTCACAACTCGTGAACTGATCGCGCACCAGTGGGTGGTGCTACGCAGACTGTCGGTGTTGGACAAGTGCGATTACACCTCCCAAGCATCCCATTGGTTCATCCCTCCGCCTTCTCCATTCCCCCTTCGTCCGGTGGTCCCTCTTTCCTAGGACCCCTCTGCAGACTGGAGGCGAGAATCGCCTCGGGCAGATAGGGTCTATATGCTCTACCTCCAGCCGCGCGAGGAGCCAGATAGAGTAGGAGAAGGAGATCCGGCTACGCCGGAGGGAGCGGGAAGTATTGTTACTCCCGTCTATGTCTGCGGAGTCGCCACAATAGTCCGATGGGAGGCCTAGGCCGGGGGGCCAGACTTAGTTCGTGACACTGGCGGGGAACTCATACATATTTTGTGATCTATCGCACAGTTGAAGTTCCGCATGTACTCCCTGCGGGAAGCTATTTAGTTCCCATCTTTGATTCGCTGTTAGACTGGGTATTGCCGCCTCGACATAGAAGACTCGATTGGGGAACTTACTCATCCGATAGCGATCCCCGTCCAAGCACCTGGAAGTGATCCTTCGTGTGTTCACAGATCAACCAACACCCTTTCAATTGTCTGGATCCTCCCCTTGTGGGTCCCTGTCTTGACGGCCCCGGGAAGGTCGTTACCAGTAAATGCATGGGGGCAAGTCTGGCGACCGGCCCACGCTTCGCAGCAACAATACAGTCTACCACGTATCTGGACGAACTGCTCACTCAAGCGCGCCTCGCTAAAGCCCAAGTCCGTCAGCAGTTTCCTGATCACGGACCTTTATCGCCTCTTGGCTCCTCCTACTCAATGCGGCAAATCACTCTCATTCCAACACAGAGCTGGATTTCATAGGAGCGAACCCTGGACTCCTCCCTCAGCCAGAAGCCTTACTTAGCCGCAAGCCTGCCTTCCTGGCGAATCACTTCCACTCATACTGCTTTTGCAAGCCGCTCATCTACCTCAGCTCGCACCTGGCCTCGCTCTTCGGGTCATATGGCCTGCCATGCACTTATGTCACCAAGTTACGCAGGCTCCGCATGCGGCCCTTTCAAACGTGGCTCCACTCGTCTTCCGCCCGAGCAGGGACTCCATGACGTTGCTGGTCACGATCCCTCCGGTCCCCTACGCTCCCTCGACTGGTGTTGGACCCAGTCTCTGGTTTGTGCGGGGATACCATCTTCATCCGCAGCAACCCGTCACTAAACCCTACGACGGACGCGGTTCAATTCCCTTGGGCTGGGGGCCCATCTAGGTCGTTGCAGACCAGGCCGTTGCGTCAGCCGACCGAGCTCAACCTCCCTATATCAACGTCCCAGGAAGCTGAAGCCATTCGTAGCCTGCCAGACATCCAAACAGCACCTTCGTGGACCGTTGTGTTTCCGTTTCTTTACGGACAACACAGACGGCCATGTACTACATCAACAAGCAGGGAGGGACCGGCTCGTCTCCCCTTTGTGTCTGGAGGCTATTCAACCTGTGGACTTCTGGCATAAGCCCTCCAGGCTGGACCTCGGTGCATCCTTCCTCCCAGGAGTCCGGAACACCCTGGCGGATCGGCTAAGGCAGGCCTTCCTCTGCCACAAGTGGTCGATCCGGGCCGCGACATCATTTACTCCATCTTTCCCAGAGGTGGGTTCCCCTCGTAGACCGTCTTCGCCTCCACTTCAACAGAAGTGCCAGAGTTCTGCTCTTTCCAGGGCCTCTCCCCCAGATCACTGACGGACGCGTTCCTCCGTGCCATGGAACCCACGCCTGCTTATCCTTCCCTCCGTTTCCCTTGGTCACAGGGTCCTGCTCAAGCTCCGCAGGGACAGTGCACATCTAATCTTTGCATCGCGCCTGCGTGGCCCAGGCACCCTGGTACACCCACGCTCCTGGATCTGTCAGTAGCTGCTCCGTTCCCCTCCCCTGTGTCCCGACCTGAGCAACAGGACCACGAGGACTCGTCACCCGACCTGCGATCCCTCCACCTCATGGTGTGGCTCCTACATGTGAACGCTTGATGAGTTGCGCTGTTCCAATTCGGTTGCAGGCATCCTCCTTAGTAGCAGGAAGCCACCCCGGACGTATGTGCCAAATGGACGCGCTTCACGGCCTGCGTGCGCATCGCACCCGATGCTTCTCCCTTACAGGCGTCGATCCCGACATCCTCGACCTTACCTCTGGCACCTAAGCAGGGGCCTGGCGACTTCCTCCCGTAAGGTGCACCTGGCAGCCGATATCCGCCTTCCATCCGGTCGAGAAGGGTGGTTACTCGGTGGTTTTCTCAACCGGTAGTCTCTCGCTTCTGTGAAGGGCCTGAGAAGTAGCTTATCCCCCCGCTCGGCACCCAGCCCCCTCCTGGACCTTACTTGGTCCTAAAACAACTTATTTCCGCCTTTGAGCCGCTTGCGACTTGTTCCCTTTTCTCTACCTATCGTGAAGACTGTTTTCTTGGTGGCAATTTACCTCAGCATGAAGGGTCTTGGAGATTCAGAGCCCTTACGGTATAGGACCCTCTGTAACACTGTCTTCCATAAAGACAAGGTACAACTGCGACCTCAGTCCGGCATTCCTCCCTAGGTGTGTTCTGCCTTCCAATAACTAGCCAGGACATCTTTCTCCCGTTTTCTCCCGAAGCCTCTTGCTTCTCGGCGAGAACAGCAGCTTCACACCTTGGATGTGTGCAGACGCTAGCTTTCTATGTGAAAGGACCAAGCCCTTCGCGAAGTCTCCGCAGCTCTTGTGGCCGGTGCGACGATGAAGGTTTCTGCCAGTCTCCTCCAGAGGATTCCTCTTGGGTCACGGCCTGTTTCGCACGTGCTATGCGCTAGCTATGTTCCCCATGAGCCTTACAGCGCTTCCACCAGGGCTCAAGTTCCTCAGCGGACCTTCCGGGGCGCAACAATGGCCCATCCAAAAATTTGCCGTGCTGCGACCTGGTCATCGTCCATACTTTCGCCCCTCGCACTATCTTGGTACAACAGTCTCGATAACGACCAGCCTTGGGAGCGACAGTACTCCAAGGCTGCCCACAGTCTCACTCGACCCCTCCCCTAGGTAGGCTTGGGAGATCAACCTACCTGCGATGATATCAGCAATCCTCGAAGATAAAAACAGGTACTCACCTTGTAACTGTTGTCTTCGAGAGGTTGCTTCATATCCATCCACACCCACCCTCCTTCCCCACTGTCGGAGTAGCCGGCAAGAAGGAACTGAAGGGTGGCCGGGTCGGCTGGGGTATTTATGCGGCGCCGTGGTGGCGCCACTCCAGGGGGCGCCCAGCCGACCTGCCGAGTGTTGCTAGGGTAAAAGTTTCTTCGACGGCTGTGCACGCAGCGCGTACACACCTACCTGGAATGGATATGAGCAACACATCTCGAAGAACAACAGTTACAAAGGTGAGTAACCTTGTTTTATAAGTGACGCCAACCCTTCCTTCCTACCACAGCCTCCCAGTTGGGCTCTTATAGATATCCCTGCGGGGCCAGGCAGGCCTTTTGAAGGTATGTCTGAGGGAGATATACCAAGCTCAATTCCAGATCCATCTCCCCTTTTGTTTTTGGACTGCCTGTCACCCTTCAGCCTGGCATGGTCATATAAAACATCATACCATTCATTTAGTACTGAGTACAGTAACAGTTGGCACACACTTCAATTTTCATCCACCCTGCCCTCCAATCCCACACTCCTTTCCCTCTTCAGGGACCTTTCTCATGAGCAGCTTCTCATCCAGGAGGTGCCAGCCTCCTACATCTTGGGGCCATGCAGGAGGTTCCTCGAGACTTGAGAGGGAAGGGGTTTTACTCCTGATATTTTCTAATCCCAAAGAGGGGAGGGATCTAGGCCCATGGTGGACCTGGGTCACCTCAACATATCTCAAGAAACTGAGGTTCCACATGGTCTCCCAGGCCTCCATCATTCCCTTCCTAGAGCCAGGAAACTGCTACACTGCCTTGCTCTAAAGGATGCTTATTTCTACATCTCTCTCTTTCATGATCACAGAATATTTCTCAGGTTTGTAGTGGGTCAATGCAACTACCAATTCACCACTTTCCCTTTTGGCTTATCGGCAGCCCCATAGGTCTTCACGAAGTGTATGACAGTGGTAGCAGTCTTCTTCAGGCGTCATCAGGGCATGCAGGTCTACCCATATCATAGAAGAAGATGATCTTGTTGACCAGCTGATCAAAGGTCAGGCACAGGTCCAGCACAGCATCACTACTGTATGGGCCACCTTCCAAGTGCTGGGTCTGTTGATAAATGAGCAGAAGTCAACTCTAGTCCTGGTTCAGAGAATAGTTAATCGGGCAGTGTTCGACTTGATCCAGGCCAAAGTTTACCTCCTGGAAGCCTGATTTTGAGCTATGTCAAACCTGATTTCCAAGGTCACAGTCCACCCAATAATGACCACTCGGGTCTGACTTAAACTATAAGGACACATGACAGCATGTACCTACGTGGTGCAGTATGCAAGGCTGTGCCTCAGACCCTTCCAGGTATGGCTGGCATCAGTCTACTCCCCAAGCAGACACCACTTGGACTCAATACTCTCTATTCTGCCTCCAGTCTGCACTTTGCTGACCTGGTGGAGAGGCTTAGGATCTGTAATAGAAGGGGTATCCCTTGCTGCTCCTCCAACATCGGTAACCTTAGTCTTGGATGCATCTTACTTGTGATGGGGAACCCACCTCAGCAGCCTCAGGACCCAGGGCATCTGGTCCCAGGAAGAACTCTCTCTGCATATAAATAAATGTAAGGGAACACAGGGCAGTACGCTTGGCTTGCCAGGTGTTCCTTCCCCATATCTCAGGCAAAGTGGTGTAGGTCCTGACGGGCAACACTGTATCACTGTTTTGCATCAACAGGCAGGGAGGAGCTCGATCTTCAGCCCTGTGCCAGGATGCCCGCTGGCTTTGGGACTTGTGCATGGACTACGCTACTCACTTTGAGGCATCACATCTCCTGAGAGCCCAAAATGCACTGTCGCATTGCCTCAGCAGATTCTTTTCCTCTCACCACAAGTGGTCTCTTCACCTGAAGGAAGTCAGTGTCATCTTCCAGCAGTGAGGGCCTCCCCTGGTGGACCTGTCTGCCAGCAGACAGAACAGGAAATGCTATCAGTTCTGTTTGCTGTGCAGGCACAGCATGGTTGCCTATCCAATACCTTCCGCTAGTGGTCAGACTGCCTACTGTATGCTTTCCAAACGATCCCTTGGGTTCACAAGGTCCTCCTGAAAATCAAATGGGACAAGGTGAAGGTTATCTGGATAGCACCAGTGTGACCACACCAACATTGGTTCATTATGCTTCTGGACCTTTCAGTGGCAGTTCCACTCGTGCTCCCACTCTGCCTGGATTTGATTTCACAAGATCACAACCAATTGTTTCACTCAGGCCTTGCTTCTCTACACCTTACAACATGGTTGCTGCATGGCTGAATCCTGAAGAACAGACCTGCTCAGATCATGTTCGACAGGTCTTGCTAGGTAGTAGAAAGCCTTCCACCAGGGCTACCTTCCTGGCCATGTGGAAACGTTTCACTTTTTGGGCCTCTGAATGGAACCTCTCTCCCTCCCATTCTTCTCTGCAGTCTATCTTGGACTATCTGCTCCATCTAAAGTGTCTGGGTCTGGCTCTGTCAAGGGTTCACTTGGCAGCCATCTCAGCCTTGCACCCTCCAGTGAATCAGTGTTCTCCCATAAGGTGACGGTCAGGTTTCTCAAGGGGCTGAAAAGACTATCCTGAGGTTTACGAACCAGTCCCCCTCATGAGACTTAAATCTCGTTTTGTTGATGCTCCTGGGGACTCCCTTCGATCTGTTATCATCATGCTCCCTATTGCTTCTCTCTTGGAAGGTAACTTTCTTGGTGGTGATCACTTTGGCCAGAAGGGCCTCTTAGATCAAGACCCTGATGTCAGAACTCCTTTATACTGTATTCTTCAAGGACAAAGTCCAACTGCACCCCCATCCCAGCTTCCTACCAAAGATGGCATTGCAATTCCACAACAACCAGGATGTTTTTCTACCTGTCTTCTTTCCAAAACTTCACAAGATCGCTGAGGAACATCATACATTGGATGTTAAGCGGACCCTCACCTTTCATATCAAGAGGATTAAGTTCTTCATAAGTCCACACAACTCTTTGTAGCAATAGAGGAAAGGATGAGAGGGTACCTGTGTCATCGTAAAGGATATCATCCTGATAAATCACCTGTATCTGAGCTTTCTACAAGCAAGCGAAGATTCCGCTTCCGGCCATTGTGATCACTCATTCCACAAGAGCCTAGACTTCACTGACAGCATTCCTCACGCAGGTACCAATCCAGGACATCTGCAGAGCTGCAACCTGCTGGTCAGTTCATACCTTCGCTTCCCACTATGCCATCATCCAACAGGCTCATAATGATGCCCATTTTGGGAGAACAGTATTGTAGTCAACATATCCATGGACTCTGAGCCCACCTCCCGGAATACTGCTTGTGAGTCACCTAGTATGGAATGGACATGAGGAAGAACTGAAGAACTAAAAAATGGTTATTAACCTTTTGTAACTGCTGTTCTTTAAGATGTGCTACTCATGTCCATTCTATGATCAGCCCTTCTACCCCTCTGTTGAAGCTACTTGCAAGAAGGAACTGAGAGGATGTGGGGCCTGTGGCATCCTTTATACCGAAGCATATACACACTACTCGAGAGGGGGCTAATGGATACCACTTAAGGAAAAATTTCAGGGAACTGTGCATGTGGGGTGCACACAACTAGCATGGAATGGACATAAGCAACACATCTCAAAGAACAACAGTTACAAAAGGTTAGTAACCAGTTTTTAGACTTGGAAAAGGTACAGAGAAGGGCAACAGAAATGAGGAGGAGTATGGAACAGCTTCCATATGAGGAGAGATTAAAAAGATTGGGACTGTCCAGCTTGGAAGAGAGATGACTAATGGGGAATATGACAGAGATTTATAAAATCAAGAATAGAGTGGGGAAAGTGAATAAAGAAGTGTTATTCAAGCCTTTACATAATGCAAGAACACAAGAGGTCATGTACTTAAATTAATAGGCAGTAGGTTTAAAACAAACATAAGGAAGAACTTCTTCACACAGTGCTCAGTCAATCTGTGGAATTCGTTTCCAGGAAATGTTGTGAAGGCGAGAAACATAACTGGGCTCAAAAAAGAATTAGATAAGTTCGTAGAGGATAGGTCCATCAATGACTATTAGCCAAGATGAACAGGGACGCAACCCCATGTTCTTGGTGTCCCTAAATCTCTGACTCCCAGAAGCTGGGACTCGACAATGGGATAAGTCACTCAACAATTGCTGTGTTCTGTTCATTGCCTCTGAAGCATCTGGCACTGGCCACTGTCAGAAGAGAAGATACTGGGCTAGATGGATGGTTGAGCTGATCCAGTATTACTCCTGGGGGATTTCTGCGCCAGTGCGCATGCGCAGAATTCATGTGTCCTGCATAATTTTTTTTTTAACAGAAAATGCAATCTGCCCCAGAAGTGCTGCAGTTCTGTCTTTTGTCCACCAGAGGCCACATTGGCCTCTGGTGGGCAAAAGGTAGAACTGCAGCACTTCTGGGGCAGATTGTATTTTCGGGGCGGGAAAGGGGGGAGATTTTTTCTGGGTGCATGTAGTGGCACATATTTCTCCCAGAAGAAGTTCATCACAGCACCTGGCTTATGGAGCCAGATTAGGACAGTGTGTGGCAGACAGGGCTGTTGGGGGTTCCCAGACTGGGGTCCAGAATAGCTAGTGGGGGGGAGACAGACTGGGGTGTGGGCTCAGAAGCTAGTGGGGTGACAGGGTTAAGCCAGAGTCTAAATGTGAGTGGGGGTACATGGCCACATGGGAAGGGAAGAGGAGGCTGCAGGGACCCATTGGGATGTGGGGGTGCAGGAATAGGGACAGATGTGCTTGACTGGATGGCAGAGGTTTTAGACCAGCCAGGGTCTGCATGGGGGAGGTTCCCCAAATCCCTAACAATCCTGCCTCTCTTCCCCTTCCACAAAAAACTGTTCCATACTTCTCCCACCCACACCGAACAAACCTCCAGGCTCAGTCCAGACTCCTTCCTTGTCCATCAGCTCCTCTGCTACCCGTGATGCTCCCAAGTCTTTACATTGCTTTTTTTTGGTCTGTATTGTTACAGATGTACTTGCTGACAGATATTTTGAAATAAATTTCCAAAATAATTGAAACTGGCTTGATTATATTGTGTTATTTTGGCAAATAAAATATTTGGAATTTTAAAATATTTTGTGCAGAATTTTATTTTTTGGTGCAGAATTCCCCCACTAGTACAGTATGGCCCTTCTGAATCATACTCATAGCTCCAGTTTGGCCGTGACAGCATTGGTTTTTCAATCTCCCGACCTTCTCGAACAGAATTCCATTAACGTCATCGTTGGACCCAAACCTGATCTCTTAAGACCACAGTCACCTCCTCTACCCTAACTTTCAGGCCATCCACTCGGCAACCTGCATACTCTGTAGCTGACACCTCAGGAGGATGTTTGTTTAAATGGAGTTCAAGTTGTTGTTCTAAATAATAGGAAACCTTCTGCTAGATACACTTACCTGACAGAGTGGAAGAGATTTGCCATCTGGTCCCAGCAAAATGATATTTTTCCCCTATCTGGGTTCTGATCTATCATATGTTGAGCTATTTGATATTCCAGAAACAGCAGATTCTTCCCATTTGTTCCATCAAGGTCCACCTTGCAGCTGTGTCAGCTTTTCTTCAATCCTATGACAATCAGATTGCTAAAGGGTTGAACTGTTTATATCCCCAAGCAGAGGATCCATCTGACTTAAACCGGCTGTTAATGAAGCTAATAAGTTCTCCATTTGACCTGTTGACTGCCTGTTTATTACTCCCTCTCTTAATGAAGGTAGTCTTTTTTGTGTCAATTTCATCAACCAGAGAGTGGATGAATTACAGGCTCTAGCGTCTGAACCTCTTTATGCAGTCTTCTAAAAGGAGAAGCTGTACCTGTGCCCTCATCTGTAGTTCCTCACCAAAGTGGTGTCTCAGTTCCATATTAATCAGGCTACCTGTTTACCAGCTTTTCCCCCTAAGCCTCATACTCATAAGGATAAGGAGAGACTTCACGTTAGATGTCAGGAAGAGACTAGGATAGTGTTGGCGTTTTACCTGGACAGGACTAAATAATTCCAATAATCTTCACTGTTGTTGCGGCAGCTGTAAACTGGATGAAGGGCAGGTCCCGACTCTTCTCAAAGAAACTTATCCTGGATCTTCTCTTGTATATGTTTGTGCTATGACTTGGCCAATGTAACCCCTCCAAAGAGAGTGTTAGCACATTCATCGAAGGCTGTAGAGATTACAAATGCCCTTCTTCCCCAAGTGCCTATTCTGGACATTTGCAAATTTGCATATCTTTGCCACCTCTTATGATGTTTCTCAACAATCTAGAGATGATGCCGAGTTTGTTGTGTGGCCCTTCAGTCTTTATTCAGGTAGACTCCGATCCCCCCTCCAGATTGAACTGCTTGTGTGAATCACCTGAAGTGGAATGGACGTGTACAATCACTCAAAGAAGAAACAGTTACTATCATGTTCTCTGAAATGTGTTGAATATATCCATTCCACAATCCATCCTCCTTCCTCTCTCTACTAGAGTCTGTCTGGTAAGAAGGAATTGAGGGAGATTGGGTGCAGCTCTGCCCTTTATACCATCATGCAGTAGCAGAGGGCACATGCACCACCCTGACAGGTACTGTTGAGAGAAAAATATCTGACAGCTGTGCACTGGGCGTGCACACACATGAAATGGAATGGACATATGCAACGTATCTTGAAGAACAACAGTTACAGAATAGGTTAGTAACCATTTCTTCCTGTTGTTTCTAACACCTGAGTCTGCCATGTCAACAGTTAACCAAGTAGATTGTAAGACCTCCATTCATTCTGTTACAGCATGAAAAAGACAACAGTTGGATTGCTTACTTGTAACATGTATGTATTTTTTTAACTATGTAGAAATGTTTGAAAAAGTATGAGAGAGATTTGGACTAGTTCAGCAACCCCTACATGTTCATCCACTCAGGAATAGATTGATATCAGTTCATCCGTTCCATGCTTTATGGTGTTTAATGTGTTCCTCATTTGTCACCAAGACCACATCAGTAAGTAGAAGCTGAGACTAATTTGTTTCACAAGCTCTCTTCTCTTATACTTGTGGCACATCCATGGCTTAGGGTAACTATGAATCTGTTGTTTGTGCTAATACTGTGGCTATCATTATTTGTATTACTGTCGCCATAATAATTTCCCTGGTATATATCACCTCAGGACTGCAAAGTGACTGTTTCATAGTCTCTTACTTAGTGTTCTTTTCATATGCCACCCATAACAACAACCTAGTTTACAGGCTTAAACTCCTTTGCTTGCAGAATGGAGAGAACTGGGGAAAAGTGCCCTCTCAGGCAGCCAGTCTTAGCTGCTCAGAGAGATAATGTTTAAACAGGTGCAGAGTAATTACTCAGGGAATGTTTATTAAGGGGCAGTTACAACACTGGTGCACTCATATACATTGTTCCTTTTATGGTGTGTTAATGAGATGTATAACTGCACGTTACTCTTTTCAGGACTCAAAAATCTCCTCCATGGAACGTGGCCTCCGTGACTTGGAAGAGGAGATTCAGATGCTGAAGTCAAATGGAGCTCTAAGCACAGAAGAGCGTGAGGAGGAAATGAAGCAAATGGAGGTGTACCGTAGTCATTCCAAATTCATGAAAAACAAGGTAATGAGAGAACAATGATCATAGCATAATGAACTCTGAGCCTTGGGGAACAGATGGCAGAAGTACTCCTACTCATGTCATCGAATCCAGGATGGCATTGAGAAACACAGGTACTTTGGCACAGAACTTGGTATCAACACTGCTTGCTGGACTATGTAGCGTTTAAAGTCACTTCATACTTTTATTTCTGCTGGATTCTGTGGAGTGCTCACCACTGTATTTGTCCTGGAATGGAATTATTTGTTTAAACAATACAGTTCTAACCTGTTGGAGAAAGTTAAACACAAAGATTACAATTCCCTAAAGCAGAAATATATGTGGTAATAAGACTTGTTAGTGCTCCCACCACTCCAGTACATTGACTCACCCGAGGAAAAATGCCTCTGGTTTTTAAATAGTACTTTTTATCCTGTTGAGTTACCACTAGCAAATAAAGGGGGGAGGGGGAAACATTTTAGGCATGTGCAAAGTCTATTTGAATTTCCAAGCCTTAATACTGCCTTACCATATCCAGTTATTTCTCCCTCACTGTGTTAGAAACTCATGTCACCTTGTCCTCTCCCTTTACAGACTTTATGAGCCTATTTCCTTGTGATCAATTTCTGGATCTCTTCCATACATCACATACACTTCTCTCCTGCCGACAACTTCCTCCCTACCCTTTGTTGATTTAACAGCCTTATCCCCCTTGTGGCTTATGTCCAGCCACAATCCTGTTGTCTTCTCATATCCCTCTGTCTTGTCTTGCTTAATAAATGCACATAATTGTCCTTGTATTGTGTTGACGTCAACAGCTGTTTCCTGGCATATTACTTGTTTACACCTTTGACGTGAATGATTTTTCTCTCACTAGTTCTGTCTTAATTTTCTACTTGCTCTCAATTTCAAAATGGTTGGGTAATATGCCCTAGATCTGAAATATATAAATCTAACTGTAACCATGTTTGTAGTGTCAATTTTTATAAGTATAGTGATGAAACTCTTGCCTGGGGACTTGTGAAAATACAGGAACTTTAAACTCCTGTGATCATGACAGCAGGGATGAGGGAATGAGTGACCAGTCATGATCTTGCTGTGTAGTTCTTTGTCACATTTAGTCACTGTGATGGCTGAAACAGGTCAACTAGAAGACCACAAATGATAAACATTGAAAAGAATAACAATGTCGTGGCAGGTAGAGCAACTGAAGGAAGAGCTAAGTGCCAAAGAGGCTCAAGGGGAGGAGCTGAAAAAAAGAGTGGCTGGTCTCCAGGCCGAGGTCTCTGCCGTAAGATTCATCTGTTTGTGTGCAGTGGCCATTCACTGGGTCTTTGCTAGGTCTGTGGCTTTCTGGTAGCTTACACTTTTCTTCTTTTACACAACAGTAGAACTAACCAGTTTGCTCTGCTCTGTATCTGCCTCTTGTTCACATCAGCTTGGCACCTGTAGCATCACTGTTCAAAACACACTCTGAATACCCTGTTTGTTGTCTTAAATAGAATGATTCAGCCAGATGCTAATTTGTTCTTTCATATTGGGAGAGATTTTCAAAAGTGCTCAGTACTCACAACTGTAGTTAGATTTTTTAGAAGAGCTGCAGTTTTATTTAGACACCAAAATAAGGGGTTAGTTTTTCTACAGCGTGTGTGGAGCTTTTTCAAATATCTCTCCAAAGATGTAACAGTGGAAGCTGCTGAACACTTTTGAAAATATATTCTTGATGTAATTGCCTAAATGAGATCTGTGCACTTTTGAAAATCTGGCCCTATATCATTTCTGCAGTATACATTTAAGTTTTTCCTTACTGTAAAATATGTGAATGCTCTGGGTGATCAGTGTGTGTTCAAGAGCAGAGGGATGTGAACACTTCAGGCTGCCTTCATTTCCTGTGCAGCTTTGAATGGTATGCACTGCATTCCTTCCTAAAGAGCTTGAGCATGATAGCTTGGGGGGGGGGGGGGCACAATGTAAAGGCGGCTCAAGATTCTGAAATTTTGCATCTGGGGACAATTAATTTATGACATTGCCTAGGACTATTAATATTATGTACTATCTGTATGCAGGTAAAACTTCATCAGGTTAAAATATCTGGTCTAAATTCTCTCTTCTTCAGGTGGAACCAAAGTAAATTCTCTTTTTTCAAAAGCAGAACTGACCAGTGATTTTACTCTAATTTGTGTTGCTTCTGAATTGGAGAATATGGTGCCATCTGAAGCTTATAGGTTTTTTTTTGGTTGAGAGACGGTAAGAAAACTGAACTAGCCCCAAATTCTGTAATTACTTTTCATTTCTTATACTGTACCCAAGGTAACTAATGCATCTGGTTTTTGTTGTTCTATAGAAATAAAAGTTTGAGAGGCTGACCGCAGAAACTGGTACAGTTCACACTTAGGTACCTCCCTGCTAAATGGAATGAGGGTTCTATTTATTGAAGTATTTGCTATCAGTAGAAAGAACTAAAGTGTCTAGCATCTAGTGTAAGATGAACATTAAAGTCAGAATTCAGTTAATGACTTACCATTTAATAGTCCTCTAAATGAAATTCTCTTTAACTTCTCTCCAGTTTCTCCATTAAAAAATGGAGAAAGAAATTTTAAACTCTCACTAATTTCTACGCACCTACATTCACCTCCCCTACAGACCATTTTTACTCCAGGACACACAGGTCTGAGGTGAAAAGGGTTAGAAAAACTTCAACAGCATCCAAGAAAGAGGATTTTTAAAATATCCATCCATAAACAGGGTATTGTCAATATATAAGGAAATTTACTTACTTTCATCTAAGGACTCAAAAGATTATTTTTAAGACATCTGTATTGCTATTAACACCTCAGATTATTAAAACTGACTGTTTTTAAAATATAGTTTATTCTTTTAAAAGTATGATTTATGCTTTTTTCATGTTATGTATTGGAAAACAAAATTGGTCTGGTCAGTTTCATTTTAGTTTATAATCTGCTTCACTTTCTGGTTTGCACGCATTTAGCATGCTCTTGGGCTTGGGTTTCCAGCACTGCTGGGGAAGTTGTTTGTAAATTGTTCTAAAACATTTCTGTTCATGTTTGGTTTTATAAAGACCTGTTTCTCCTTCTTAGATCAAAATGTTAGGCCTAGATTAAATTACCCTTTTTACAGGAGGAGGCAAAACCAGAAACTTCCAATTATAAGCCTGGATTTGTGTCAGTTTGTAGCCTCAACCAATCCCTATCTTTCAGCATGTATGTTTGCCTTCAGCTTTGGTTCCAAAGGTGTCCTGGGTGATGGTTGTTTTTAGACTTAGGTTTTTAATCTTATCTTACTTCCGTGCAGATGAAATTTTTCGCTCATTATTCATTGAGATGAGAATCTGATTCTCTGTCTCTTGAAACCATGGGAATTTTACCACCATCTTCAGTGGACTCTAAATCTGGATAGAGATTTTCATTGTTTGGCAATTCCAAAGGCAACTTTTTGAGTATGATTTGTTCTAATTTTGATGTTAGTAGTTTTACACTATACTCGGGAATCTTCCTTAAAGTAAGCCTGAATACAGGGATGTTTCTTTCGTCAAGAAGGGTGAAATGATAGTTTTACCAAATGTAAAAATGAAAGGTATGTTTCACTGACGTTCTCTCTGGAGATGGGTTTAGATTGGTGAGCTTAAATGGTGTTAGAAAAAACCAGTTCAAGTGACAAAAGGCAAACACCCATCTAAGAGATCACTCAGAGGTATACCCAAACATATCTAATCTCTTTAAATGTTTATAATGCACTGTTACTACCAGAGCAATGTACATATCCAGTACAGTTCTGTTGCCTCTTCATTAAAAGACTATCTTGATAAACAGTTGATTTTGTTTTGTCCCTTACAGGGTGGCTGAACATGGATTTCACTCTGTTTAAATGCACACCTTTTGCTAACTGAATGGGATTTACTTCCCTCGTTTTCCCCTGATGTTCTGTGGAGACCTTTCTGCTAGGCTTACAGACAGCTAAAGACTTGATCTTTCGAATATCATTCTTCAATGGTAGTTTTATGGATGTTAATTTTTTATTGCTGTGTTAAAGGTATAGATTGCTAACTATCGGTCCTCTCTTCTTTTTCCTTTTCCCCACGTTCGTTTCCTTCTTCAGATTGGTCAGGTGAAGCAGGAGCTGTCACGCAAGGACACTGAGCTGCTGGCCTTGCAGACAAAACTGGAAACCCTCACAAACCAGTTCTCTGACAGCAAGCAGCATATCGAGGTGCTGAAAGAATCCCTTACAGCTAAAGAACAGAGAGCCGCCATCCTGCAGACAGAGGTGAAATGGACATTTCTATATATGTGGACTATTTGGGACTTTGGAAGTGGGGAGGAAATCCAGAGTGGGTTTTGTGTTTTCTTTCTTGATTGTTTCCTGCTACAGGGAACTACAGGGCATTTAAATCCTTCTTGCCTCGGAGATAATTCTGCTACATTCCAGTATGTCCCATATTAGTGGCTGTGTTTAATGTCGCTTGCTCTGAACAAATCATTTCACTCATTAGAAATTTGGGATTCAGTAGGGAAGGAATTCTTTCTACAAGAGTGTGTGCATATGCATATATATACATGCTGCACTAATGTGCAATTAGCAGCCTGTTCTTAGATACAGGTATCTTGAAATCTGCCATGGCTGGGCTGAAGGAAAGGGGAGGGGGTTTGCAGTGGCTGATCATATAGCTAAAAGGGATGATTTAGTTGGTGTTAGTCCTACTTTGAGCAGGGGATTGGACTAGATGACCACCTGAGGTATCTTCCAACTCTAATCTTCTATAATTCTAAGGTGGAGGAACTGAGAGCATTCTGCTGGTTGCTTTTGTGGTTTCATTACCACCGTCAGCATGTAGTGGAACTTGTGCACATAAGCTTGTATTTACATCTGAGACATGCATGCCATGCTTCAGAGAGTAAACCACACATTCTGAAAATATTTTTTTCTTAATTTAGGAACTTTTGGGATTGATGACAAATCTTCTTTAAACTCTTGTGTTATATTGGGAAAAAAGTGTACATCTGCACTTCTAAAGTTTAATGAGCACTGGAATTAAACTGCTACTTCTGGAAATTCTTCAAGAAGAGGCATAAATTGCTGTGTGACTCTAGCACAGGGATAGGCAACTTATGGCATGCATTCCAAAGGCGGAACGCGAGCTGATTTTCAGTTTCACTCACAATGGCCGGTTCCTGGCCACCAGTCCGGGGGGCTCTGCATTTTAATTTAATTTTAAATGAAGCTTCTTAAACGTTCTAAAATCTTATTTAATTTACTTACAACAATAGTTCAGTTATATATTATAGACTTATAGAAAGAGACCTTCTAAAAATGTTAAAATGTATTACTGGCACGCAAAACCTTAAATTGGAGCGAATAAATGAAGACTTGACACACCACTTCTGAAAGGTTGCCGACCCCTGCTGTAGCATTTCAGCTGAGTAACTTGGATAAATACAATGATGGGAAAGATCCAAAAGAGGGCGCCATTGTATCAGAAAAGGTTTTTCTGACATTCATGACAGCAAAATCAATAATAGGCCAAGAGTGGCTTGTGTTCAGTCGGGGGAGGTGTGTGTGAAAGAGTTGTAGGATAATCGATGATGCAAACATTCCATATCACAGACTATGAAATTAGTTATATGTGCTTCTCCCCTCTCCCCCCAGTTTGGAATGTTTTTATTAGCTGTATTTGGTAAATTTTTGGCTATGATTGGCACATATAGAAGAAAAGTTTTTTTTACAGTGGATATTTGTGAATACTCTGTAATAGCTTTTGTGAGAGAGTGAAGCTGCAGAATCACAACTTTCCTATATGGCAGGAACATGGTGGATTGATACAAATCACATTGATGTAAATCAGTAATTAGAATCACGATTTAAATTAGCAAACAAACCTTGATTTAAATAATTGATTTTAATCTTGCTTAACATTTGTACTTTTTAGTTATCTTCGCCACCCCTCACCAAAAAAAAAAAAAAAAGTTAATTCTCATTGGTTGGTTTTACCATTAAAACATGCCAAAATACGACTAAATATAGTCTTTACACTAAATTTGGTACTTGTTTTTGCTATCCTGGATGATACACTATATGTACACATATTTATTTAAGCAATTATGTAACTCAACATACATTTTTTTCAGATTCTTCATTTCTACATTTGTATTTTGTTAGAAAATGTTGAATGACTCATTTCTTATTTACTAGATAATTTTTTACTTGGGATTTTGGTCAGGGTGCATTTGGATAGAAATTGGATCTTAGCTAAAAATGCACAAAGCTAGAATTTTCAATTTGTTTTAATTTAAATAAAACTATTTCAAATGTATTAAATGCATGAGGCAAACAAAACGTGCTATAAAAAGATGTTTTGTATTAAAAGAACAACGAATACGTTAAACAAAGGAAGTGTTAACTATAGTTAGGGAATTAACTGCTGTGCCTGTAACCATGGGCCAGATTTTCAAAGATATTTAGTTGTCTAAAAATGCAGATAGATGCTTAGTTGGATTTTCAAAAGTGCTGAAGTAGGTTAGCTGTCTTACTCCCGTTGAAGTCAATAGGAGTTAGGTGCCTAAAGAGGATAAATACTTTTTAAACATTGGCCCCATGTCCTTCAAGTTTTTAGAATTAATAGATCTCATCCTCTCCCATCTGTTTTTTATTCACCAATTTGAAGAGGAAAATCAACTCTCGTGCTTTTTCAGCTCTCAGTTGGTTTCTCAGTTTTGAATGAACTGGTTCAAACAAAGAAAATATTATCTTGGCTAGCTAAACTGAAATCAACAGTAATTAAGGCAAAACTTTCTGTACAAAAAAGCCTTGAAGTACTTATATTTGGAAAAATGTGAATACCAACATGCATTGTGTAGTAAGGACCGAAAATAATATAGATTCTTACTTAATGCAGTACATGACTTTGTGACATTTATAAAGCTTGAGTTGACCTCAAAAATTAAAGATGTTTTCCGTTGATTCAGTTTTTTAAAAAAAAACAAAACCCTGAACTCATTAAAATTTGAGGACCATATTTTTTTTAGATTGATGTAAGTAACTTTATAGTAAGTTTAGGCCTTAACATATGTTGTCATAATTTCAAATTTAATATTAAACAGAGGTATTTTTAAAAGAAAATGTATTTAATTTAAATTTAAGAAATCATATTTTTTAAAATTATTTTCTAAATTATTTTTATCCACTCTGATTAGGGAGAATATTTGTGTCTTAGCTTAGTTGGGATTTGTAACAGCAGTAATATTAAAGCTTTTGTGATTTGGGGAATGATAACATTACATTATCTCACCTGTAATATTAATCATTTAAAGCTTGGAAATAACTTTCCTGCGCTAGTATTCTCCAAGGCACCGTCTCATATCTGTGTGCAATGCAAGAACAGATTTGGCTGTTTCTCTAAGCCATGAGCACCTTACTTTTCTCAGGAGATTCAGAAAGATTATATATTCGGCTCTGCTGTGCCAGTTTAAACTTTAGCAACATTAGGATTTGGGGATGCTGTAAGAAAGCTTTTGTCTTTGCTGCTAGTTCAAACCCAGTTCAAGGTGTTCTTGAGTGAAAGTTGTTGCAATCTCATATCTGTTTGGCCTACATAAAGAGATGATGATGATTCTCAGGCTGTTTCCCAATATCTGTGTGAGATGAACATGAAAGTGAAAATTAACGAATTATCCATTCTTCTTTGAGTGCTTGCTCATATCCATTCCAGTTAGGTGTGCGAGCGCTGCGTGCACGTTCGTCGGAGACTTTTTACCCTAGCAACACTCGGTGGGCCGGCAGGTCGCCCCCTGGAGTGGCTCCGTTATGGCGCCTGATATATACCCCAGCCGGCCCGCCCGCTCCTCAGTTCCTTCTTACCGCCCGTGTCGGTCGTTGGAACAGTGGAGCGCGGCTTAGCTGATCTCCACCTCCCTAGTGATTCGCTCATTTGTATAGTTATCGTGTACATAGTTCATTTCTATAGTTTTAGTTAGCATTTAAATCAGTAGTTCTTTTAGTTGTGTATATAGTTAAAGAGGATTGGGGGCTCGCCCCTTCTCCTCCCCTGGTACTGGGGCCCATGCCCGGTTCACCAGGCTTCAAACCCTGTGCGGCCTGTCATCGGCCGATGCCCACAGGAGACCCGCACGACTCCTGTTTAAAGTGCCTAGGCGAATCCCACCTTGCGGACAAGTGCCGAATCTGCAAGGCGTTCAAGCCCCGGACAAAGAAAGAGCGGGACATTCGCCTGAAACAACTTTTGATGGAGGCAGCTCTAAGTCCTCCATCCTCGACACCGACTCCGGCACCGGGAACAAGTGCCTCCTCCGCACCGGACTGCCCGGCACCAGTAAAGGCTCCTCGGCACCACCCTTCAACCGGCCCAACCCTCCGGCCGGCACCGCTCCCTCTCTCCGAGGAGCAAGAAGCACAAGGCTCCTGCGGCACCTACAGCTACACCACAGTCAGAGCGCATCTCCAAGACAGACCTCCCGGCACCGTCAACTGCCGCGGCACCGCTTTCCTCTGCACCGTTGATTCCGGTCTCACAGGAGCCGTTGAGTCCAGTGCCTACCAGCTCCCCAGCACACGCTGTGGTCGAGCTCGTTGTGCCCTCCACGCCGGAGACCTCCATGGCACGGGACCTGATTGCTCTGACTGAGCCTGGGCTGCCCCAACCCCCGGCACCGCCAGTGCGGGTTATTCAGTCGCTGGGCAAGCCCACCATGGTGCGGCCACCTTCCCTGGGCACCACTGAACACTATCGGTCCCGATCTAGATCCTGCAATCACTCTCGGCCCCGACATCGCTCCCGATCCCGGCGCCGCTCGCTGTCCCGGTACCGTTCTCCATCCCAGTACCGGTCGTACTCGCAGCACCGCTCGAGATCCTGGTCTCTGTCGTGGTACTCTCGGCACCAGTCTAGATCCTGGTACCGCCGCACCTCTCACAGCCGATCCCGGCATGACGATGTGAGGCACCGGTCGACCTCCTGGTCGCAGGTCCCGGTCCCGGTCCCGCCACGGTTCCCAGTACCGTTCGCCGGTACCGCGCAGAGATGAGTTTTGTGGATGCAGAGACCTGGTCCAATCAACTTCAGCTCCTCCGTGGCCGTCGTGTCATCCATCGGCCTCCTCACACACAGACAGTGCCTCCTATGGGGGTTCAGATATGCAGGCCCACCCGGACCACGGACCACCTCAGTGGTCTTTTTGGACACCTTGGGCCTATCACCAAGCCCAACGCGAACCAACGGGCCCATCACGCTCCGGCCACTTGGAGCACCGTGCACCAGAGGCCACAGTCAGCAGACCTCCCCCTGGTGGTACGGAGGAAAACTCTACACACGCACCGGAACAGCATGATATTCCGGAGACGGAGGTCCCCCAAGATGAGGCGTCAGTCCGGGACCCACTCATCCCAGGGTTGTCATCCTCCTCTTCCCCAGATGAGGCGGTAGCGGGCACATCATCATCGAGGCCTCCTCCGATTGATCTCCGAGCACACCAGGATCTTCTGCGGCTTGTTGCCCAGAATATCAACCTTCCAGTAGAGGAAGTTCCTGAGGTGGAGGACCCAGTGGTTAGCATATTATCGGTGGAAACACCAACCAGAGTGGCCCTCCCCTTCATCCGGTCGATCCAGGCCAGGGCAGACACCATCTGGCAGTCCCTGGCTTCCATTCCACCCACAGCCAGGGGAGTAGAATGAAAATACATGGTGCCTTCTAAGGGGTATGAATACCTCTATGTGCACCCCGCCCCCTGCTTGTTGGTGGTACAGTCCACGAACGGGAGCGCCACGGCCAACAAGCCCCCACGCCAAAATCTAGGGAGGCCAGGCACATGGATTTGTTGGGCCGGAAGGTCTACTCCGCCAGAGGCCTTCAGCTCCGCATGGCGAACCAACAAGGCCTCTTAAGCTGCTACAGCTACAATACTTGGGAGGCGGTCGGCAAATTTACTGAGTTTGTTCCCCAGGACTCCCGTCAGGAGTTTACAGCCCTCCTAGAGGAGGGGAAGAGGGTCGCGAGAACCTCCTTACTAGCCTCACTAGATGCCGCCGATTCGGCAGCTAGAAAGGTCGCCTCTGGCATAGCCATGCGACGCATATCATGATTGCAAGTGTCCGGCCTACCACCTGAGCTGCAATACACCATATAAGACTTGCCTTTTGATGGACAACGTTTATTCTCGCAAAAGACAGACCCCAGACTACAGAGTCTGAAGGACAACCGGGTTATTATGCATTCATTGGGAATGCATACACCGCAGATTCAGAGATGGTCATTCTGTTCCCAACCTCAGCGCCCTTAACCCCCACCTCGGCCAAGACAAGATTTTGCCTGAAGACAAGGTCGTACTACCCGCAGACATCAGTCTGGACCTTAAGGGGGCAACAATTCTAGTCCCGCCAAACCACCACCGGGACCCAAAGCAAACTTTTGAGGGTGTGCCCGAGAGCAGTGTACCAATTCCCTCCCCGGATCCCTTCCAGTTTTACAACTGCCTTTCCCCGTTCCTTCCAGCGTGGTCCCAGTTGACTTCAGATCGTTGGGTCCTACGTACGGTGGAGCTTGGATACCGTCTTCAGTTTGTTTCTCCCCCTCCCTCCCACCCCCCCTCTCACGAGCAACTCCTCATTCAGGGGGTTTGCAGGCTCCTCTCAATCGGAGCTATAGAGGAGGTACCGGAGGAGTTAAAGGGCAATGGGTTTTATTCCCAATATTTCCTAATCCCCAAGACAAAAGCGGGGCCTCCGACCCGTTCTGGACCTGCGAGGACTGAACAAATTCATCAAAAAGTTCAAGTTCCGCATGGTATCCCTGGGAACCATCATTCCTTCCCTGGATCCCGGAGATTGGTACGCCGCTTTCGACATGAAGGACACATATTTCCACATTGCAATTTATCTCCGGCACAGGAGGTATCTGCACTTTGTGGTAAATCAGGGTCACTACCAGTTTACTGTCTTCCCCTTTGGTCTTTCCTCGGCCCCTCGGGTCTTCACGAAGTGTATGGCGGTCGTTGCTGCTTCCTTGCGCCGTCGTCGAATACACGTCTTCCCTTACCTCGACGACTGGCTTATGCGAGGGGCTTCCGAGGCACAAGTCATCAGCCATGTCGCCATCATCAGGGAGCTGTTTATGTGTCTAGGCTTGATCATCAATTTGGACAAGTCCACTCTGGTGCCTACGCAGAGGATAGAATTTATCGGGGCAATGCTGGACTCCAACCTTGCAATGGCCAGTTTGCCCCCACACTGGTTTCAGGCCATACTCTCTCTTGTCAAAAGTCTTCAGAGCTTTTCAACTACCTCTGCTCGTACTTGCCTTGCTCTGCTCGGGCACATGGCTGCATGCACTTTCGTCACAAAGCTTGCCAGACTGCGAATGCGCCCTCTACAAATTTGGCTCGCTTCAGTCTATTGACCGGTCAGAGATGCCATAGACATTATTCTGACAGTTCCGCCGGATGTTCTAGGCTCCCTCGACTGATGGAAGACGTCATCCCGAGGGCTGCCGTTTCATCCTCCCCAGCCCTCCACGTCCCTGACAACGGACGCGTCCTCACTGGGCTGGGGTGCCAACCTAGGGCACCTGCGCACCCAAGGCCTTTGGTCACCCCGGGAGTTGACGCTTCACATCAATGTCCGAGAGCGGTCCAGCTGGCATGCCAAGCGTTCCAGCACCATCTACACGGCCGTTGTGTTGCAGTGTTCACGGACAACACAACGGCCATGTATTACATCAACAAGCAGGGAGGGACACGATCCTCCCCCTTGTGTCAGGAAGCGATCCGACTGTGGGACTTCTGCATAGCCCATTCCATAAATCTAGTGGCCTCCTTTCTTCCAAGGGTACGGAACACACTCGCAGATCACCTGAGCAGGTCCTTCCTATTACAGGAATGGTCCATCCATCCGGACGTTCTCCATTCGATTTTCCGGAGGTGGGGCTTTCCCCACATAGACCTGTTTGCATCCAGAATGAACAGGAAATGCCAGGTGTTCTGCTCCCTACAGGGTCACTCTCCGGGCTCTCTGTCGGACGCGTTCCTGATTCCATGGACTAGCCACCTCTGTTATGCCTTCCCACCGTTTCCTCTTGTCCACCGAGTCCTACTCAAGCTCCGCAGGGACAAAGCTCGCCTTATCCTGATCACCCCAGCTTGGCCGAGGCAGCACTGGTACACCATGCTGCTCGACCTGTCCCTGTCAGACCCAATTCCCCTGCCGCTCTGGCCGGACCTAATCACGCAAGACTTCGGCAGGCTGCACCATCCGGACCTGCAGTCCCTTCATCTAACAGCATGGCTCCTGTCTGATTAAGCCAGTCAGAGTTGCGCTGTTCCGCCGCAGTGCAACAGGTGCTGCTGGGAAGCAGGAAGCCCTCTACGCGCTCGACATACTTTGCAAAATGGAAGCGCTTCTGCCACTGATGCGCCCAGCACCGACATTCTCTGCGTTCTGTATTAGTCCCCACTATCCTGGACTATGTATGGTCTCTCAAAGAGCAAGGTCTGGCGATCTCCTCTCTATGAGTGCATCTTGCAGCTATATCCACCTTCCATCCTGGGGAAGCTGGCAGTTCCGTTTTTTCCCACCCTATAGTTTCCAGATTCCTCAAAGGCTTGGAGCGACTCTACTCCCAGGTCAAACACCCTACCCCTACCTGGGACCTGAACCTCGTCTTAACCAGGCTCATGGGGCCCCCCTTTGAGCCTTTGGCCACATGCTAGCTACTGTACCTGTCCTGGAAAACAGCATTCCTAGTCACTGTCACCTCGTCTAGTCTAATCATTGACTGTGGATCTGCCATATACGGTGTTCCATAAGGAAAAGGTACAGCTGCGACTGCACCCGGCGTTCCTCCCTAAGATCGTCTCCGCCTTTCACGTTAACCAGGACATCTTTCTGCCAGTCTTCTTTCCAAAGCCGCATTCATCGCGACGAGAACAACAGCTCCATACTTTGGATGTCCGTAGGGCTCTTGCCTTCTACATTGAGAGGACCAAACCCTGCCGGCGCTCACCTCAGCTATTTGTAGCGGTGGCAGAACGTATGAAGGGCATGGCAATCTCCTCCCAATGTATTGCATCTTGGGTTACATCATGTATTTGGGCTTACTATGACTTGGTTCATGTCCAGACTGGCCATCTCACCGTTCACTGTACTCGGGCTCAAGGCTCATCTGCTGCGTTCTTGGCCCATGTTCCCATACAGGAAATCTGCCGCGCAGCCACCTGGTCTTCCATCCACACCTTTGCATCGCACTACGCATTGGTCCAACAGTCTAGAGACGATGCTGCCTTCAGCTCAGTGGTCTTACATTCCGCAACGTCTCGCTCCGACCCCATCGCCTAGGTAAGGCTTGGGAATCACCTAACTGGAATGGATATGAGCGAGCACTCGAAGAAGAAAGGACTGTTACTCACCTTTGTAACTGTTGTTCTTCGAGATGTGTTGCTCATATCCATTCCACACCCGCCTTCCTTCCCCACTGTCGGAGTAGCCGGCAAGAAGGAAGTGAGGAGCGGATGGGCCGGCAGGGGTATATATCAGGCGCTATAACGGCGCCACTCCAGGAGGCGACCTGTCAGCCCACCGAGTGTTGCTACGGTAAAAAGTCTCCGACGAATGTGCACGCAGCGCGCGCACACCTAGCTGGAATGGATATGAGCAACACATCTCGAAGAACAACAGTTACAAAGGTGAGTAACTGTCCTTTAGTGTTTCTATAAACCAGAGGTCGGCAACCTTTCAGAAGTGGTGTGCCAAGTCTTCATTTATTCATTTTAATTTAAGGTTTTGCATGCTGCTAATACATTTTAACATTTTTTAGAAGGTCTCTCTCTATAAGTCTATATATTATATAACTAAACTACTGTTATATGTAAAGTAAACAAGGTTTTCAAAATGTTGAAGAAGCTTCATTTAAAATTAAATTAAAATGCTGATCTTACGCTGCCGGCCTGCTCAGCCCTCTGTCGGCCTGGGGTTCCATTCACCTAGGCTGGCAGTGGGCTGAGCGGGGCCTGCGGCCGGGACCCTGGCTGGCAAGGGACCAGCAGCCAGAACCCCAGGCTGGCAGCGGACTGAGTGGGACCAGGGACCGGGACCGCAGACCGACAGTGGGCTGAGTGGCTCAGCTCACTGCTGGTCTGGGCTTCCGTCCGCTGGTTCCTGCCAGACAGGGTCCCGGCCCCGCTCAGCCCCCTGCCTGTCTGGGGTCCCGGCCCTGCCCACATAGAGTGGGTACCTACCTTCTCCCTGGTTTTGGCCCATTCTCTTCCTCTCTCTCTGCACTGAGCTGAGAGTGGGGGTGCACTGAGCACAGAGCTGGAGGTGAAGGAACAGGCTGGCAGTTGGGGTGCAGGGTTGGGGCAGGAGCTAGAATGAGGGAGGGGGCTCAGGGTTGGGGCAGGAGGTTTGGGTGTGGAGCGCTTACCTGGGCAGTTCCCATTTGGTGCGAGGGGTGCAGGTGAGAATGTGGGTGGGTGTGTGCAGGAGCTCCCGTTTGGTGCTCAGGGAGGGGGGACGTGTGAGGGGGGTGCAGGAGTCAGGGCATGGGGTGTGGGTAGGCTGCGTATGTGTGTGGGGGGTGCCAGAGTCAGTTCTGTGGTTGTGGAGAGGGGCAGGCGTCAGGGCAGACGGCTGGGGGGTGGGCTGGGATTAGGAGTTGCCCCCAGCCCCCTGCCCTGAGCGGCTCATGGCAGGGGGCTGGAGGGATACACCCTGATTCCACCCCCTTTCCCCAAAGCCCCACTCCTGCCTCTTCTCCGCCTCCCTCTTGGTCTGAGCAGCAAGGGTGCTGGGGCTCCTCTTCTTCTGTCCCTCGCAAGGGTCATCGGCGGCAGGGAGGGAGAGGAGGTGGGGTACGACGCAGCATGCTGGGGGAAGAGGCGGGGGAGGGGGAAACTTGGCTGCCAGTGGAGCCTGCCCTACAGCAGCAACTGGCAGGACCAAGCTTGCTTCTGCCCCCTGTCCCTGCCAGAGAGAGTGGTAGGCGGGGGGCGGAGAAGAGCGAGCTGGGCTGGGCAGGATTTTTAATGGCACTCTATGGCCTGCCAGGGTCTCAGCCATCGGCCCCGGTGAGGCTGCTGCCAGGATTCAGCAGTGGGCTGAGAGGAGCCGATGCCGGCCATAGCGTGCCATTCAAAATTGGCTCACGTGCTGTCTTTGGCATGTGTGCCATAGGTTGCCGACTCCTACTATAAATCCTCTTCTTCCATACTTCTAGGGACAGTTGTTTCCTTTCCAACAAGCAAATTTCATTCAAATTTCATTTCAATTTGTCATTAATTAATTTGTAGACATTTTTCACAGGGTCGCCAACGATTTAGTAGTCATGAACAGGTGATCACTCCCACTGTCGAGACACATTGGTAAAGTTTAGTGTTGGGGAAATTTCCACTGCTGCCACCTGAGATATACCCAGCAACTTTCACCAACACTGAATTTACCAAAAGAGAAATTGGTAATGTGAGGAAAGTTAGAAGAGAGTTATCAGGTCTGGCGCTATTAAGTATTAAAAAATATTTAGGTCATTATTGGAACACGCTCTATTACTTTCCTGAAAGCTTGCTTACTTTATTGTGCATAAAATTATAGAGTAGAACTAATGTAGGTTGATTAAAAATATTGACCTATGAGGAGTTTCCTGTCTTAGACTTACTGTCACATCCTCTTGAGTGACCTGTAACAGAACCTTTTGTTGCCCTTAAAAGCCAACTGTTTGGACAGCATTTTAGGAGTAGTTTTGGTTAACTTTGGCTGCTATTCTTTTGGTCTGAGATAGTGAATTTCCAGTACAGATGATGGGTCAAAAGGAAATGAGAGAGAATTTCATGACCCTGTAGTAGCTGGGGAGTGAAATACTTTTGGCCTCCAACTGGTAATGCTGCAGTGACCAATCAGGAAATATAACTTGATAGCTGTAGGAAAGTAGAAGGAACTGTGGAAGAAATAAAATGTTAGCAAGGCACTCTCTGCAACCAGTGATTCATTAAAATCAACTTTCGTAGGGGAAAGTACTTTAAAAGTACTTTTAGATGAATGTTTTTGGGGAAATGGCTTTCTCCCGGAGCCTCTGCCTTTTATTCTTGCATAGAAACAAGAGTGCAGAGATGACGCAGGGTGCAGGCTTGATAGCCCAGAGATAGAACTTGGCATGTGCCATAATGGAACTAAGAGTTACAGTGTCCTGTTTTGGAGTTGTTTACCTTGAGGGCAAGTGGGTGGAGAGGCTACCGTAGTTAACTTCTCAGTTTGTAAATGAGCCTTTATAAATAGTTCTATGAATTTACAATATAAAGAAAGAAAAAAAATCAATATTTACTTTGGAGTTAAAAGGCTCGATCAATATAAGGTTTTTATTATATCCTACTGAGCCCTTTTGTTTGGATCAGTGCTGGGAGGTATTCAACTTCAAAGGGAAGTTAATTCAATCTGTTGAAATATTGTGCATTATTTGTATATTCTATCCAAGTTGGCATGATTCTGTGTCCTGAACCTATTCCATATGGCAAGTGAGGAGATTCATATTCAGCAAAGAAACTAATACAGCCCCTAAGAAGTGTATTGTTTACACTGAATGTGTTAAATGAAAAGTCTTTAAAGTCTTGTCCATATTGGGGCTTGGAATATTGTTTTGAAACTATGTTAATACGCTGTTACACCAAAACACAGTTTCTGTGCATATTGGAATCTGTTTCAAACTATGGTGGGGGAGGGTTACTAGCCCTAGGTGGTAATCTGTATATAGGTTTCGAAAAATTAGTTTATCTGTACCTGTTAACAAATGTCAATTTCTTTGTACACATGCACACGGACGAAAAAATATTTCAGTCAATAACAGGGTGGATTTGATTTAAATCACTAGTCAGGAAGACTTAGATTTCTACATAAAAGTGCATTCTTATTGGTTGTTATAATCTTAATAAATATTCTTCACAACTCAGAGATAGATGTAAGTTTCATTTTTAGAAGATACAATTTTTAAGTGTTTTATTTTGAAAACTTTTCAGATTAGTTTTACAGCTATATCAGAAAATGGATGATTGTTTGGTTATTTCATTTACCAAAAGTAATTGAAGCAGAGAGTTCACCTCCCAATGACATCATACATATTTCCAATTCAACAGGTTAATCATTAATATTTGGAGGATTTTCTTGCCATGCTGTATTAGGAGAAGAACATCACCAGACAGACATAAAAATTGTTTTATCTAACTAAAACAACAATGTTATGTATTCTGGATTTTTTTATTCAACAGCAAAATATATTTTAACAAAACAAGCATTTGAATTTTTGAATTTAGTTAAACATTCAAGTATTTTTTTAAAAATCAGGTTTGTTTTTGTTAAAATTGTTTTTAACTAAAATAGTTAAATGAAATATTTAAAAAAAACAAAAATTAAATCAACTGTGTCAGCCAGGTAAACAAGAGAAACTTAAAATATTGGCTTCTGCAGATAATTCAGCCATCTTCACCTTCATTTTCCTGTTTGTTCATAATCTGGAAAAGAAAAACAAGCTTTCCTGCTTTTTCAGGTCCCAAACGATTTCTCTATTTGGAATGAATTAGTCCAAAGGAAGAAAATATTTTTTCTACACCAGCAGAAGAAGCTACTGCTGTTAAAAGTGAGATTATCACTTTAACAGTCTCTGAATCCAAGTGCTTAAGTGACTTTCACCAGTTCACTGGTGTAACTTTCTTTAAAAGGTCATCAGCAGACATCTATTTCTTGAATGGTTCACCCTTAGCTCTGAAGTTTGTTATAGTTGGCATTATGGAGGGATGATTGCTGGAAGTCCATGTCATAGCCAACTCCTCTTCTTCGGCAGTTAAAGTTTGACCCTGGTACTGAGAATTGAGAATATTTGCAAGAAAGTGAGCTGGAGATAGTGCTTGTCCCATTTGTTTTTTTAATGCTTGTAATTTAACTCTGTCATTGCATATTTCTCTCTTTAATATCTCACTCAGTTCAACATTTCTCTTAAGCCCAATGCTGAGAACTTTGGCTGTGACAGTGCCATCTATTTTTTCACGATTTTGTTCACAAACTGTCATCAGATTAGGCCAGTTCTTGATATAGTGCTCAAAACAGTACACTACTGAGTTCCATCGCACATCTTGTGTCAGCACAGCTGCTGCAAAGTGGTTGTTATGGAAGTCAATTTCAACAACACTGGCCTTTATTTCTGGAATACTGACGTTTTTGGCTAGGAGGTGTATCAAATGAGCAATGCATCCGTATCTTATTAGCTTGAGACTCTCTTCACCCTCTTCTAAATTTCTTCTCATCCTGGATACGTTTGCAGCATTGTCTATGACCAAACTGCATACAAGACATTTGAATTTTTTTTTTCACGGTTTGTTATAGCGTTTACTGCTACTTGTAAGTATTCTGCTGTTTGTGCATTTCCTGATGTATCAATTGTTTCTGTAAGGAAGACATTCCCTTCTTCTGTTGTCACACAAGCACGTACAACAGGATCATTGTGGACATTGCTCCACCCATCAAGACTCAGGTTAACAATTTCACCTTCTACACCTTTTGCACACTGCTTAATTTCTCTTTCATACACTTTATTCAGCAATTTTCCTGCAACATCTGCTCAGTATTCTTGTCTTAATGGCTGAACCATGTTAATGAAGTGTGGGCTCTCAGTCGTACGGAAAGGAGAGTTTGTTGCATAAACAAACTGGACAATTTTTTCATCAATTATCTCTTTTTGCAATCTGCTGGTTCTTATCACAGACTTATCTATGGTGGTTTCTGGATGATGGTGATTTTTTTTTTCTTTTTGCTACAGGTGATGTACTGTGGCTATGTGTGACCTGCGTGATGTGACTGAAATACTATCATTAGCAGACAACTCTGAAACTATAGAAAATGATGTTGATCTTGAAGGTGGCTAGTCTTCAGAATCTTGTACACTGAAGATGGATTTTCCTAAACAAAATAAGTCAATGCAGTTATTTAATTATTATTACCATACTGCTCATTTAGTATTACTCATTGCATTCACTTACACGCAGTACTACTTTAAAGGTGAAATAGTTAAAGGAAGATCTGCCTATTTCAGCTATTTATTTTATCGCAAGTGCATTTAAAATGATAGTACCCTAGAGTAACAACTATATTTTTTGCTCAAACATGAGAATTCAAGAATGGTCCAGTAGGAAGACAGGCAGTCCTTAAGAAAGAAGTATGAAATAAAAAAGTTTACCAACCCGAAGATCCTACATGTTCAGACATGTTCCTTTCATCATCTTCAACGCGGCTACTGCCTGAGAAAGAACACTTCTCATGATGTTGTTTCATTTGGGCAGACTGGCCTTTGCATTTCTGTGTTGCACTGTTTGTGTTTTGCACATATGCCTGTCTTACCCACAGGTAGAGGAACTTCATTAAAATACTCCCAGACTGGGTCTCTTTTGTGACCTGTTGTCATGATAGTGAGAGATTAGTATGGTATATCTCAAATCTATGAAGGCTACACTCAGAAAGACCTCAAGACTTCTGGAATATGCTGCTCAAACAGTTCCACTTTTGTTTCTACTGCCTGTCCCTCCCTTCTCACATTTATCTCCAGATTTCTTCTCCTTATCTCGATCTATTCTGCCCCCAACAATCTTCTATTCATTGAACTTTTTGAAACTTTGCACTTTTAGAAAGAGGTAAGGGATTGATTCCGTACACAAATTTTCAGAGGGACAATAGGGTTGAGGTCTGTTATTTCTCACCTCTATATTTTATTTATTTATTTATTTATTTATTTTATTTAAAAACAGTTTTGCTGTTAACAAGCATGTTATCTCTGGAGATACAAATCCACAGTTTGAGAACTGTAAAACTAAGCATCTCTGATGGTATCTTCTAGACTGAGCACTGAGTCCAATTGGGTAGATAGAAAGATTAATCTAAATAATCTATACAGAAGCCCCTGGAACCCATATGTTTGGGTCCCTAATCCATGAACTATTGGAACTCATTTACAAAACTTTTCTTAAACATTACATGGATATATTGTCGCATACTATAGCATTAAAATCTATAATCCCTATTCCATGATGAGACAGTTGAGCAATAATGTATCTTAATTAAAATCTTTAGATAGGTGTTTTCCTCAAAAAGGATTTTGTAAAAAAAAAAATCCGATTTAAATCAATAAAATCTGATTTTTTTATTTTTATTTTTTAAAAAAATAATTGATTTTTATCCACCCTGGTCAATAATTGGAAATTTACAGATAGGCAAAGTAAAAAGAATCCTGCTTAAGAGCTAGATTTAAGGATGTTTGGATATTTTGAAATGTGGTGTTGACAAAATATGTTTTAATGGTTGTAAAGCCTTAAATTTTTGAATCACAACATCTACTGTCATTCAGTAATTATTGCCTCGCATCTCTTCCATAATATCCCACCACTGTGAAAATTTAAATAAATAGAAAAAAGCTTTAAAATAAAATGGATATTATCCAATAAAATTGTAAGAAAATAAAATTGAATTCTGCCAAGCCTGTCTAGATAGCATGATTGTTTCATAAGTAATTTCTTATCTGCAATAAAGCACCAAGCCTTGCTAGTTACAATTGTGTTCATAATTCGTTAACAAACATAGTTTTGTCTGTGTTGGCTGGGGAGATAGTTTTGCACACCTCTCGCAAAAAGTATGTTTAATTATGATTTATTTGAAAGATGCTAAAACAGAGTAACCAGACATTGCTTTGGTAAGTTTTCAAATATAGTTTCATTTAGCAGTTTCATGCTTCAGCGGGCCTTTTCTACAGCAGAATAGAAGTAGTGTGTTTGACTCTAGAAGCTAAATACAGCTTGCTTTTCCCCTCCACACAACCCTCAATCATCTTCGAACTCTGACTGCTGGCATAAACAAGAGCAAATTGTGTTCAACACGTAATGAAAAATGAATAGTTAGCCCTTGTTAGAACCAGTTAGGGTGCATCTACATGAACAAAAGCTAGACACTTAATTTGGCACTTTAATTGCTCCGCTGGTGTCAGCAAATTCTAGTGAAGCAGGACTAGACATTACAATGGTAAGTGTTGGTGCCTTGTGTACACTAGAACTTTTTTCATTATTACCAGTGGAGCTGTACCAGTAAAGAAGGATAGTTTAGCATTTTGCTATTGTAGATAAGCCATAGGGCTTGGTTAGAGATTGTTAAGAGCTGTTCACACTTTCTGCATTGAATGTTGATCAGAATTTGACCCTATCTGCACAAGTGACTAACCTATATTCAAGTCTGGTTTGAAGAGGTGAGGGGAGAGTCATTTGTGGCTTAATTTCTAGTGCAGACCTTGTACACTGTTTCTTAAATATGATTACAAAATACCAGTTTCACGAAGAGATACTGATCATTACTGTACAACAAAGATAACAATGCATAAAACTTTCAATAGAGCTTAAATATTTAGGAGCCTAAGTCCTATTAACCTTCAATGACTTTAGGCTTTGTCTACACTGGCACTTTTGTTATTAAAACTTTTGTCGCTCAGGGATGTAAAAAACCCACACCTCCTTCGAGAGACAAAAATGTTAACGATGAAAAGCGCTGATGCAGACAGTGCTTTGTCAGTGGGAGCTGTGCTCCTGCTGCTGTAGCTACTGCCCCTCATTGGAAGTGATTTTATTTTGTGGCTGGGAGAGCTCTCTCCCAGCAGCAAAGAGCGACTACACTGCTTACCTTACAATGGTGTGGCCACAGCGGCACAGCCGCGTCGCTGTAAGGTGCGCAATGTAGACATAGCCTTAGACCAGGCGTAGGCAACCTATGGCACACGGGCCAAAGGCGGCACGCGAGCTGATTTTTCAGTGGCACTCACACAGCCTGGGTCCTGGCCCCCAGTCCTGGGGGCTCTGCATTTTAATTTAATTTTAAATGAAACTTCTTAAACATTTTAAAAACCTTATTTACTTTACATACAACAATAGTTTAGTTATATATTACAGACTTAGAGAAAGAGACCTTCTAAAACGTTAAAATGTATTACTGGCACGCGAAACCTTAAATTAGAGTGAATAAATGAAGACTCGTCACACCATTTCTGAAAGTTTGCCGACCCCTGCTTTAGATTCTGAAGTGCCTATGTCACTTTTGAAAATGTAACTTATGTTCTTAAGTCGCTTAGGTGCATCTGAAAACTTTATCAGTTTTCCCCAAATTTATAACCGGGTAATAGTCTCATGATCAAGCCTTTAACCTACCTATAGATTATCAGAAAAAAACAGTTTACCAAAACTTTTCCCGCCCCCATTCATATAAATGTTCTGTCATCTCTTGCATTTTTTCTATTTATATTCTTTCCCAGCAGAAGACAATGTAAGTATAGGCGTACAAGCATTGGTGGAGCTATGGGTATTTTAATTCCAGCTTCTTATAGAAGAAATTTCAGAATCAGTGTTCTTTCTTGTTTTATATATGACTATCCATACTAGATAGTGAGATATACAGCACTGCATCCTGCCACTGTGTAAAATTTCCTCAAAACACAGGTATTGAACAAAACAAATAAACTTACTTGTAACAAGATAGGCATCAGTATTCAACAGGTTAATTGTGTGTGCGCAGATGTCTGGGGAAAGTTGGTAATACCCTGTTGAAGAGAGGATTTTGAAGTCTGTTGTTCCGGCTATGCGCGTTTCTAGTCAAGAGACTAAGTGAAGTTTGAAGGTGCATACTGGCAACTGACCTATCTGAGATACTCTTGTGCCCTTGGAAGTTAGATGATTAATGCAGAAAGGTCGGAAAGCATATAATCATATAAGGGCCAGAAGCCACCCTATCTCTCCATTAGTATTTTGCATGCCATACCATTAGTGCAGCAGTCCCCAAACTTTTGAGAGTTGCGCCCCCACTTACCTCATCTGCACCCTCCTCGGACTTCCCCCCCAAAGGTGGGGCCAGGAGTGGTACTGCAGCTCCGGAGGGAAGGGATGTGGACAGGAGTAAGTTGGGCCAAGGCTGGGGCCGCAGCTTGGGGTGGTTCTGTGGCTAGGAATGGGGCCGAGGCTGGGGGCAGGGGCAGAGCTGCAGCTAGGCTGTAGTGGGGGCTGGCAGCCGGGCCTGCGGCCACGTGTGGCTCTGCTCCCGACCTCGCCCCCAGCCTTCTCTCTGGGTTGGGAACAGAGCCAGCGGCCAAGGCTGCGGGCTGGGAATAGGGCCAGTGGCTGAGGCTGGGGGCTGGCTTGTGGCTGGGAGTGGAGCCACGCTGAGGCTGGGGACTGGGCCATGGATGTGGCTGGGGGCGGGACTGGCGCAGAGCTGGGGGTAAGGAGGGTCTGGGTGGCCCTCTCTGCCCCAGTGGGGGCTGGCCTGTGCCCTGCCATGCCCCTCCCTGAGTGGTCCTCTACACCTCTCTAGAGGGGCATGCCCCACGCTTGAGGGACCTCTGCACCATTATATAATTAAAGACATGACTGTCTTTTAATATGCAAATAGGCAGGTTACCCTTCGGTTAAGCTCATACTGCATAAGGTGCAGAAATCAGGCTAGGGATGGCAAAAACCCAGTGGCTGCTTTCACAGCCATTTCTGTGTGTGCAGAAGAAGCCTTGCACTGACTTTGTTGAAGTTGGCATCACCTGGCTGCCACAGACCTCAGTTCTTGGCAGGCTGGGTGGATGCCATCTATAAACTGAGCTGGTGTGAATAAACAAGTGGATCATTCTGCCAAGAACAGTGGTAGGGTGATAACTGTGTGTCTTGCCAGCCTTTGAGGATTTTTCCTGAAAGTGTTTTCTGTGGTTCTCTAAGCAGGGACCTCACACAAAATAAACCAAGGAGTTCAATTTACTCCAAACCATAAGCCAATATAGAGTTAAAAGGGGTCAATCAATCAGAAGATGGAAGGTCTTCTAAGGAGGAACCTTTACTTAGTACTTCACTTCAGTGGATTTGTGTAAGTGGGGTGTCTCATTTGCTATATAACAACCATTTGGGGGGCATGTGGCATTGGTTGTGAGGGAAATTTTTAGTTTTTCCTCAAGAATGAATGAAGGCTGTTAACCTGAGGATTAGAAGATTCTGAAACAATGTATTTGATCTGTTTACGCAGGCTGAACACTGGGAGCTAGTGAAAGTAGCAAAAACTGTGGCTTGTGAGATTCAAAAACAATCTTCAGTCACTTGGATCCGCCTGTTGAATTTTTTCTTACAAAAATAACTACTTTATCTATGGTATTTATATGGCACACATCACATTGGTATTCATTCACAGTATATTTTGTCATCTCCTCTCCCCCCCTCACACACACAATAGTCTTATCTAATGGGTAAGAAATTAGGAATGTGATCTTAATGATTTGAAGTGAGCAGGAAGACTCCAGGAGTACAGGCAGCCGGGACTGTAGTGCTGACTTGAAGACGTGAACTGCTTTTTCCTCATTATATGCTCAGTGTTCCATATAATAGAGATCAGACAAAACAGTGAAGGGTTTTCTTTGAGAGTTATACTATAGATGCTGTGGCTTTGATGAGTGTTTCCAGTTAGGAGAAAGAAATTAAGGACATTGGACTGACATACACAAAGTCTAACTTTCTGTTTGTTTAATTTCTTTCCTCATTTGTAGTTTGTCCACGTTTTCTTTTTACTTCATGTCTCTGTCAGCCTGAGCTGTGCAGAAGAGGCAAGGGATTCAATAAGCACCCTACTTACTAACCGTGACTGATATCCTGTAATGGATTCAGCTAATGGGAACCAAATCTGATACTGTCAAATAGGATTAGCAGCCAAGCTGGCTGGTTTGAACTCTGCCTGAATGCCAAGCGGATAAGGGTCAGTGGGTTTTATTTGGTATCTTGAGCAACCTGGTGTTGTCAGATTTCATATTCCACAAGGGTCTTTGAGAGTGTTCTTTGCTCTGTGGTGGCTTTTTTCTTCAGATTGTATTTATATTCAAAAGTCTGCTTCCTTCTCCTGCCCCCTGCCCCTTTTTGTTTGTTTTTGTTAGCCTTGTGTGCTCTGTCTAGTTTAATAGGTGGAGAAGAGAAGTAGAGGGAAAAACAGAGGCTTATCAGTTTACAACTCTTTGTGGATGCCATGGAAGTTCACTAACTTATTTTTCCTTTGGGTGGCACCATGGGAGGTCAAAGTGTGGGCCGTCATTTTATTGCCAAATGATGGCCCACAAAGTTCTGGAATGTGGTCCTTTCCCCCCTTCATCTTCAGCATAAAGATATGTCCTGCAGAAAGACCCTCTCGTATTAAGGTGCTACATGGTATTGAGGTCCAAGGGACTTGCTGCCCATCTTTGACACTTCAGCAGCTGTTTAAACCAAAAACACTTTTGGAAATCTTCAGGTAACCATAAGATTGTTTCCCCTCTTTTCACATAGTGACGTGCAGTAGTCAGAGATCCGTGCTTATATTACCTCCAGGCTTAACTAATACAATGTAGTATATATAACTGCAGATGATTGAACATGCAGCAGCCCACTTAGTACTGTTACTTAGCATTTGTATCTCTGTATTTTGGGAATGTTTGAAATGAGGGAAATTTTTCTTAAAATTGTGAGAACCTCCACTACCAAGAAGAAAACATAATAATGGCATCTACATGGTGGGAAAATTCTGAAATACTAATATAAGATTATGATGTCAGATGAATGTCTGGTAAATATAGAAGGGATATGTCTAAAAGATGTGGTAAAAAAGAAATGTATATATTACTTATTACACAGTCAACCTGTGGATTTACTGAAGAGAGTCACATACCGCAGATTGTGTCAAATCTCATAGGGCAAAATGATCCCCATGTACAGTATTGCATTGCACAATGGTATATCTCATTGGAGGGATAAAATTGTTGCTGCTGTTCTGGAGTATTTGGTAATGGCCACCATCAGTGATCAGTGAAAAACAACTGTCCTGATCTACAATGGAAAATCCTGTCTTCTGCCGTTCTCATTTATTTATTTTTTTAACTTTTTGGTTTTGTAAGAACTGGGATTTTTAATTTCTTTTTAGGCAAGCACTAGATATTCTAGTATATTCAAATTTTCTAGAACTTCAGAAATTTAAATTTTCAGTCATTTATTTTTCCCTACCTTGAACAAAATATTGCTTAAGCTACGGTTTTATGACCTGCAGAGAGAGAGATCAGGTATTTTAAGCGAATATCTCATAGTATACATATAAAATCTACTAACCATATGCCATGTGGGGTTAAAGTTTGTGGTTATGTTTTGATGTTTAAATATTAAGGCTGTCGATTAATCGGAGTTCATTCATGCAATTAACTCAAAAATTAATCACAATTCATCACACTTCTAAACAATAGAATATCAAATGAAATTTATTAAATATTTTTGGATGTTTTTTTACATTTTCAAATATATTGATTTCTATTACTACACAGAATACAAAGTGTACACTGCTTACTTTATATTATTTTTTATTGCAAATATTTGCACTGTAAAACCGATAGAAGAAATAGTATTTTTCAGTTCACCTCATACAAGTACTGTAATGCAATCTCTTATATCGTGGAAGTGTAACTTAAAAATGTAGTTTGTTTGTTTGTTTGTTTTGTTACATACTGCACTCACTACAAGCCCGCTCAGTCCTACTTGTTCAGCATTGCTAAGACAAATAAGTTTGTTTACATTTAGGGGAGATAATGCTGCCTACTTATTTACAATGTCACCTGAAAGTGAGAACAGGCGTTCGCATGGCACGTTTGTAGCCAACATTGCAAGGTATTTAGGTGCCAGATATGCTAAGCATTCATATGCCCCTTCATGCTTCGGCCTCCATTCCAGAGCACATGCTTCCATGCTGATGATGCGCGTAAAAAAAAAAAAATGTGTTAATTAAATTTGTGACTGAACTAATTAAGTGGAGAAATATATGTCTCCTGTTCTGTTTTACATGCATTCTACCATGTATTTCATATTATAACAGTCTTGGATGATGACCCAGCACATTTGTTTAAGAACACGTTCACAGCAGATTTGACAAAACACAGAGAAGGTACCAAAGAGAGATTTCTAAAGATAGCTACAGCACTCCACACAAGGTTTAAGAATCTGAAGTGCTGTTCAAAATCTGAGAGGTGGGAGGTGTGGAGCATGCTTTCAGAAGTCTTAAAAGAGCAACACTCTGATGCAGAAACTACAGAACCCAAACCACCAAAAAAAGAAAATCAACCTCCTTTTTCGAGTGATTGCTCATGTGTATTCCACAGTAGGTGTGCATGCTCGCCACATGCACTGGTCCTGGAATTTTTTCCCTTAGCAATACCCGTACTGGGGGAGCACCGCGGTGACCCCTGGAGTGGCACCTGTGTGTTGTGCTATAAGGGGGACCGCGTGCTCACCCCACCCTCAGTTCTTTCTTGCCGCCGGTGAAGGTAGTCAGAACTTGGTGCTCCAACTCTGCTGCAGCCTTTCTACTCGTCCTTAGTGGTACCATTCATGGATTTGTTACTTCAGTTGTTAGAGTGGGCTCAGAGTATGCCCCGTGCCCCAGGCTTCAAGTCATGCGACTCCTGTCGCTGTTCTATGCCTAGGACTGACCCGCACGCTGAGTGTCTCCGCTGTTTGTGTGAGACTCACATCAGCGAACGTTGTAAGATCTTCAAGTCATTCAAGCCACAGACAACGAAGGAGAGAGCCATTAGACTCTGTGCTCTTTTGATGGAATCAGTGTTGGCCCCAACTCTGGCGCGCCGGGTGGACTCGGCTCCTGCTGCCGCTTCGTTGGTACATAGTGAGGCACACTTTACTAGCCAGCACTGTTCCACCTCCAAGAAGCAGGGAAAGGGCCCAACCTCACAGCGGTGCCAAGACAAGGAAAGAAGGGAGGCTGGACCTGTGTTGGGCAGCCCATGGTCCCCTCCAGGCTCAAGGCCTCTGACTCGTGTTGAGCGGAGTAGCCCAGCACCGTCCACGCGCACATCTCCACTGGTACAGATACCGTCGATGCCAGAGGCAATGCAGGCCACGAAAGACATTGAGTCTTCCGGTTCCAGGTGCGCAACCAGCGATGGGTCCCCAGTTCTGGGGCTGACCCTCATTGGGGACCCATCAAACCTCTCTTGTGGGTCACAGTTCCTGCTCCGAGGACCGGTCCCCGCACTGTTCAGCATGCGGTGGACTGGTCGTCCAGCAGCTCACGCCCGCCCTCGATGCTGACCAGACTGTCCAGGTCACCACCCGGATGGGAGTCTTGGGGACCCTCTACACTGCCTAATGGAGATGGACCACTACCAGTTTGCGGTTCTCCCATTTGGTCTATCCATGGCACCCAGGGTTTTCACGAAATGTAAGGCTCTGGTAGCGGCCTACCTCAGGCGGGAAGGGGTACAGATCTTCCCATACCTGGACAACTGGCTTCTCAAGGGAGACTCTTGTTCTGAGGTAAAGACCAACGTGGAGCTGCTCTTGTCAACATGTGCTTGTCCCTGCCTAGTTGTGAACTAGACCAAATCAACCTTAGTTCCAGTTCAGCGCATAGAGTTCATTGGGGCGCTGCTGGACTCCTCGAGGGCCACTGCCTCTCTCCTCCTGGACAGGTTCAAGGCCCTAAGAGATCTCATCGCCTCAGTCATGGCTTTGCCGGTGACAGTGGCAAGGGTGTGCCTTCGAATTCTAGGGCACATGACGGCATGTACATATGTGGTCTGCGCCAGGCTCCGAATGAGGCCCCTCCAACTCTGGCTAGCCTCCTAATTCTCCCAGGCCCGGGACGGGCTAGACAAGGTTCTTATGGTTCTGTCCCCGATACTGGCTTCCCTTCAGTGTGGTCTTACCCAAGCAACATGCTGCAAGGGGTTCTCTTTCAGGATGTCAACTCATCTGTGGACCTGGTGACCGATTCGTCGGACCTGTGTTGGGGAGTCCCCACAGGGAATGTGCAAACTCAGGGGATGTGGTTGATCCCGGACTAGTCCCTTCACATAAATGTCAAAGAGCTCAGGTGGTCAGAGTCCTCACAGACAACACCACTGCCATGTACTACATCAACAGGCAGGGTGGAACTCACTCCCTAGACCTCTGCCAGGAAGCCCTGAGCCTATGGGAGTTCTGTATTGCCCACAATATCTCCCTGATGGCCGTACACTTCCTGGGTGACCGCAATACGCAAGCGGATTGCCTCAGCAGGGTTTTCTCCCCCCAGTATGAGTGATCGCTCCACTCAGAGGTCGCTCACCGACTCTTCTGAGAGTGGGGAGTTCCCCAGATCAACCTCTTTACAACCCACCAGAACTGGCATTGCCCCCAGTTCTGCTCCAGAGGAGGAGTGGGGAAGGGTGCAATCTCCAATGCATTCCTCCTGCATTGGTTGGGCCAGCTCCTTTACGCTTTCCTGCCGTTCCCCCTCATCAACAAAGTCCTGCAGAAAGTAAAAGCAGACAAAGTGAAAGTCATCCTCATAGACCCAGTGTGGGCCCTCCAACACTGGTACGGGACCCTCCTTTGCCTCTTGGCGCCACCCCCTCGCCCCCCGAGGATGCTGCCACTTCGCCTGGACCACCTCTCCCAGGATGGGGGGCCATCTCCTCTATCCCAACCTAGCCGTGCTCTACTTGACAGCGTGGTTGCTCTGTGGCTAGATGACGAGGAGGGCAGGTGTTCGGAGCAGGTAACGCGGGTCCTCCTGAAAAGTAAGAAACCATCCACACGCTGGACATACATGGCGAAGTGGTCCAGGTTCTCCAAGTGGGTGAGTGAGCGGGGAGTCTCCCTTCCTCCATGCCTCTCCAGCTTATCCTGGATTACCTCCTATCCTATAGGACCCAAGGACTGGCACTTGCTTCTGTCAGGGTACCCCTGGCGGCCATATCGGCCTTCCACCCACTGGTACAAGGGCACGCGGTCTTCTCCCATTCTGTGACCTCCCGTTTCCTTAGGGGCCTTGACCACTCATTCCCGTACGCAAGATCCCCTGTGCCACAATGGGACCTGAAGCTGGTTTTGTCCCAACTCACGGGTCCTCCCTTTGAACCCCTGGCCATGTGTTCCTGGTCTCACCTCTCATGGAAGGTAGTCTTTCTTGTGGCAGTCACATCAGCCTGCCATGTCTCGGAACTCAGGGCCTTGACCTCAGAACCCCCCTATACGGTCTTCCACAGGGATAAAGTCCAGCTTCGCCCACATCCAGCGTTCCTCCTGAAGGTGGTCTCCACCTTCCATATGGATCAGAGCATCTTTCTCCCCGTGCTCTGTCTTAAGCCCCATTCCTCCAACAAGGAACTCTGCCTCCACACGCTCGATGTACGTAGAGCGCTGGCCTTGTACCTGGATCGGACCAAATCGTTATGGAAATCCTCGCAGCTTTTTGTTGCTTCAGCTGAGCGGGCGAAGGGGCAATCTATGTCCACCCAGCGTCTTTCCCGCTGGATTACCTCGTGTATACACATGTGCTATGATCTGGCAGGGATTCCCCTGCCACTGATCGTTAGGGTACACTCAATGAGGGCTCAGGCCTCATCAGCTGCCTACGTAGCCCATGTCCCTGTCCAAGACATTTGTAGGGCGGCCACTTGGGCCTCAGTTCACACATTCACTTTGCATTATGCGATTGTCTCCCAATCTAGGGATGATGCCGGGTTCAGCAGGGCGGTACTCCGTCCCAGGCTATCATGAACTCCTACCCACCTCCAACAGGTATAGCTTGGAATCACCTACTGTGGAATACACATGAGCAATCACTCGAAGAAGAAAGGATAGTTACCTGTTCCGTAACTGGCATTCTTCGAGATGTGTTGCTGATGTCTATTCCACACCCTGCCCTCCTGCTCCACTGTCGGAGTTGTCCAGCAAGAAGGAACCGAGGGTCGGGGGAGCGCCCGGTCCCCCTTATAGTGCAATATACAAGTGCCACTCCAGGAGTCACTGCGGTGCTCCCTCAGTACGAGTACTGCTAGGGGAAAAACTTCCGGTACCGGTGCATGTGGTGAGCATGCACACCTACTGTGGAATAGACATGAGCAGCACATCTTGAAGACCGCCAGTTATGGAACAGGTAACTGTCCTTTCTGCTGGTGGCATCTGACTCTGATCAAAATGAACATGCTTCGGTCTGCTCTGCTTTTGATCGTTATCGAGAAGAACCTATCATCAGCATGGATGCATGTCCTCTGGAATGGTGGTTGAAGCATGAAGAGACATATGAATCTTTAGTGCATCTGGCACGTAACTGTCTACAATGATGGCTACAACAGTGCCATGCAAATGTCTGTTCTCACTTTCAGGTAACATTCAAAACAAGAAGCAGGCAGCATTATCTCCTGTAAATGTAAACAAACTTATTTGGTCTGAGTGATTGGCTGAACAAGAAGGAGGACTGAGTAGGCTTATAGGCTCTAAAGTTTTACATTGTTTTATTTTTTGAATGCAGTTATTTTTTGTACATAATTCTACATTTGTATGTTCAACTTTTATAATAGAGATTGCACTACAGTACTTGTAATAGGTGAATTGAAAAATAAGATTTCTTTTTTTACAGTGCAAATATTTGTAATCAGAAATAAATAAAAAGTGAGCACTGTACACTTTGGATTCTGTTGTAATTGAAATCAATATATCTGAAAATGTAGAAAACATCCTCAAATATTTAAACAAATGGTATCCTATTATGGTTTAACAGAGCAATTAATGACAGCCCTATTAAATATTGATGTTTATATAGGCATCAGGTCTCCAAGTACTCTTAGTTTGATAAATCTTTGTTGAATAGTAACAGTCTGTGCTGAGGCTGTTGGATTTCAGTCTTAATGGGAGATTAGTTACCAGACTCTGTCTGGGGTTTGCCACCAGTCATTTTATTGTGGAAGTGGTGTATGCCTTGTCTAATAACTGTTTCCTTTCCTGTCTAAACAAGTCTTGTTTCTGCATGTGTAAACTCAGGTGGATGCACTACGATTACGTCTGGAGGAAAAAGAGACCATGCTGAATAAGAAGACAAAGCAGATCCAGGAGATAGCCGAGGAGAAAGGGACTCAAGCAGGAGAAATACATGACCTCAAGGACATGCTGGATGTGAAAGAACGCAAGGTCAATGTTCTTCAGAAGAAGGTAAGTGCGCAGATCTACAAGGTTCCGTGTCCTCTGATATATCCTCATTCTTGATACAAAATATCCAATGTTACCAAAATGTCCTTTTGTTCCTTTGTTTACATTTTTGAGCTGAGTGGATGAATTTGTTGATGTAATGGGAAGATTGTTCATTATAAACTTGTGAGCTTAGTCAAAGTTTTGAAGGGAAATTTAAAAACAACCCAAAAGCAAAACAGAGAAAACACCAGTGTTAACCTTTCACTGATCCTATATATTGCTTCTGCTTCTATCTTACTGTTTGTAATGACTGAAGCATTTGTTTGGTGGACATGTCGCCCTGAAAACTCATTCTTTCCAACTCATTGCTTTATTGGCAGTGGGGAGGTGGAGGGTGTAGTTACTTTGGTAGTTCAAGGAATTGATTATGTGTCAGCTCAGCCAGTTTCTCTCACCTGGCCAACAGATTTTTATTTGCTTAAGCTATGAACCTTGAGGGCTCAAGACAATATTGAGTTCAGGAAGAGCTAACCTTGTACAAAAGGGGAAATTCAGGTGGAGTTTAAGCAATTTAACCAAGGTCACATAGTAAATCAGTACTATTTATTAATAGAATCCAGGAATCCTAACTTCCAGTCCCCTGTTCTACCGTTTAGGCCACATATCTTTTACTATGGACTTGGCTTTTTACTAAAAACTTATTACTTTTTAGAGATGTAAACAAGTCTGATTTCAGCGGAGTTATACCAGGAGTGGCTTTGACCCATGTGTTTAAATGAGCCCTAGTGCATCATACTCAATACTGGTTGAACTCTCTGTCGTACTTTTTGACCGAGAAGCTTGGATGTATAATAATTATTCAAAATGTTGCTAGACCATATATAGAGGTTGTGATAAATGAAGGGGGGAGGGGGGCGCAGCTCCCTTTTATCGACACCCAGCCAGCCAGTTAGCTATAAAATCCTTGTTAGTAGCTGTTCTTTACTTGCTTTACCTGTAAAGGGTTAAAAAGTCCACAAGTAAGAGGAAGGGAGTGAGCACCTGACCAAAAGAGCCAATGGGAAGGGCTAGAACTTCTTAAAATTGGGAAAAAACTTCCCCTTTGTCTGTCTGTGTTCTCCTGGAGAGCAGAGACAGGGCTGGAACTACGCATAGAAAGCTTTGGACCAGGTATGAAAATCATCTGATCATACCTAGAAACTACTTATTTAAAACCCCAAATATGTAAGTAGGTCAGGAAGTGTCTAGTAAGATGCAATTAGGTTTATCTTTTATTTCTTTATGGCTTGTGGATGCCTCTGTGCTAACTCCAGGTGCTTTTGTTTTACTTGTAACCTTTAAACTGGACCTCAAGAAGCTATCTTGATGCTTAATCCTTGTAATTGTTTTTTTAAAACCTAGCAAAAAGCCTAAATTCCAGATGTATTTTCCTTCTTTTTGTTTTTAATTTTGTGTGTCCCTAAGAGGTTTGTGCACATGTTGTTTAATTAGCTGGTGGCAACAGCTGATTTCTTTTGTTTTCTTTCTCAGCTCTTCCCTGGAGTGGGGGTGAAAGGGCTTGAGGGTACCCCACAGCAAGGAATTCCTAAGTGTGCCTCTTCTCAAAGGGGTTTTTTGCACTTGGGTGGTGGCAGCATTTACCCATCCAAGGTCAGAGAAAAGCTGTAACCTTGGGAGTTTAATACAAGCCTGGAGTGGCCGGTATTAATTTTTAAAATCCTTGCGGAACCCCACCTTCTGCACTAGAAGTGCCAGAGTGGGGAATCACCTTGACAGAGGTTTATGAGGATTGCTTCAATCTTTAAGTTAATGAACTTGGTCCTCTAACGTGAATATCCTTATTTCCTGTACTATTTATAACATGTGGCAGATTTTTTTAGCATTTCTTCTGAAGTTGAAATCCATTTTTTGTCTTCATTTATATAAGTCAGAATTCTGGTTTTCCCAAGGATTGTTTGTCAGATCTTTTAATGAGAGTTTGAATTGTCAGTTACTGAAAATGTGTACAAACTTTACTCTTTTTTGTTTCTATCTGCAGTCTATTCATTTTTTTTTTTTTTTGCTGGCTTGATCTAGCCTCCCACCCCCCACCCCATCACTAGCATTTACAACTGGCAATCTTGATACAGTAGGATTTAATCTGTATCTTCTAGTTTAATACACAATGAATCAAAGGCCTTATGACTCTTGTCTGGTTTTAAACATCTCCTGATACAATGACTGTTGCCAGTAAAGCTATTAATATTTCATGTTGTCTTGGCTGGTGTGATGCTGGAATCTTGTTTTAGCTCTACCCATGTTATCCCAATATGGAACACAATCAAGTCCTCTGAAGGGAAACTGGCAGAAGAAAAAGTTTTCCCATTGTGCAGTGCTTCTAGATTTTCTTCTGTGGGTATTAGGTGTCATCAGTAGCCTCTGTCCACTTCTGGTGGCAGTGAAGTGGAATTGATGACATATTGGATGAAGTTGGTTGAACTAGGTATCGTACAAGCATGTATTGTTTGTTCAACATTTATTAAATGCTTCTCCCTCCCACCCATTCCATTCCCCCCTCCCCCCCCCCCACACACACCCCTACCTACCTCTCCCTCTGGAGATCAGAATGGGGCCGAGTGCTTGTTTTGCAGCGGGGACTTGCATTAGCATCAGAAGTAGAGGAACAAAATCTTGGAAATATGGACATTTTCATTACAGAGGACGTCTTAGTTTGCACAGAAAAAACGATGACTGGACAATATTAAAGTTTGGAAATAATACCTGGAAACTAAGGGTCTTACAGTTGAAAGAATCTGATTATTATTATAAGTAGTAGCAGTAGCAGTAGCAATACTTAGCACCAAGGAGACCTGGTTATGGACCAGGATCCTATTGTGCTAGCCACTGTTATATAAAAAATCCTTTAAGCAAAGTGATATGCTGTCTGTTAAAATTAAGAAATATCATCTCTAGCAGTAAAGTTGTCATAGCCAAGATGATTTAGGGTAAATTATGCTCTTAAAGAATGATACTGTCAAGCATCTGTGGCCCAAAATTTTATCTGTTTTAAAACTGTTGGACAAAATCCTGTGATTCTAAATAATTATTATAGATATTTGATCTTTTGTTCAGGTAACTAAAGAAATAGTTGTTTTGGAGAGTCACAAAAATCTTTACTGTGCTCTACCTACTCTCTTTGCAGCAAAAGCTATCTAAATCCTTCTGAAGTTGTTGGATTCATGCCTGCACTGGTTGGCATAGGCAAATGTGTAGTGGGTTTTGTGCACTGCTAAGATGACTGCTGGGACTGGTATATAAAAGATGTAAACAAGAAACGATGCCTTCCAGTAATTCGAAAGAGGGATAGTGCTGTTTACTAAATGGCTAATGATAAAATCAAAAAAGATTAATTTTAATTCAGCACTTTTAAGAGGGCTATAAATAATACAGAATTTAAATAAATGAAAAAGTCCATTGGCATCACCACTTAAGTTATGTTGATATGCAGCAAAATGTGATGTCTTCGATTGTATTAGGCAAACTTCATCTAGCTCACATTTCAAGTACTAGAATTGACCCACTTTGGAGTTCTTACAATTACAATATTTTTAAGACAGCGCCTTTATTTAATGCAATGTGAGAAGATAATATAAAATATAAGGAATATGGAGCCTGGGAAAGTGATGCACATCTGTCTCTCCCTCTTTCACTGACAGAAAATTAGTTTAACAGAACAATCAGTACCTTTGAAGGAGCCTTGTGTTTTCCTTTTCAATGAAAATAAATCTAGCAGAAAAGCTTATACAATATGTTGGTTAGCGTCCATAGAAGGAGAGAATGATGCGGAGAGGATGGGCAGGGTATCATTACCATTCACTCATCATTCAGTAGCATCCTCCTTGCTACATTGGTCTTGGAAGGTAGATGGGATCAGGAGGAAATAGAAAATTTTCAATACCAGATAATCAAAGCAGTTTGAAAGAACCATGTCTGAGACTAGAGACACGTGGCTATTACTGTGAGACTGTAAAGTATAGTACCATGACAAACCTGTGTTTTTGAGTGAAGGTTGTATTTTGTCTCTTAGGGAGTTTATACCACGCTCTGCAGCAGTTTGTTGTGCAGAGTAGCTGCCTCATGACAAAATGTAAGTGTGTTTTCTGAACATGGCAGTTTTTTCAGGCAACTCCCCAGAGAGAATCTGATATAATCCTATTGTGTATTTAAGAAGGAACTCAGATGCAGACTGGCTCGCTGATGATGTCATTTTAAGTGAGTTGCAGACACCACTGATTTGGTCAGCTGAAAGTACCTTTTTGTGTGCACTCGCACACATATCATACATCATTTAAAATCTTATTATGTCTACTTTAAGATGAAGTATGATGTGGAGCTATGTAGTGGTGCTGTTATCACAGAAATACAGATAAACAATGACACAATCAACACGTTAAAATGACCAGTTTGAAATATTTGCATTCATTTCTGTTAGGTTATTGACTCTCTGTGTATTATTTAAAGACATAAAATTGGATTACTTTGCATCTCAACAACAGTCTAAAAGTAAAACAAAATCTAATAATTCTGTACAGGTATCATTGAGCTGGTGACATTTCTAGTCAACATCATTATCTTTTCACTGTTATGATCTCTGTTGAGAGCGCATAGGTTATCACAGTCTTCATTGGATTGGCATGTACACAGTTCTATATAGGGAAGATTGTTCTGACTACAGACATAGTTGCTTATGCAGCGACCCCTACCGATGCAGGTACAAACAAGGTCTTGTAGAAGCTCAGATGCCATGGGGCCCTTGAAGAATACAGGAAGTACTTCATCATCCATGTTTTTCTATCCATGTTGCAATGGTGATCCAATATCTGATTTACGTATGTGCAAAGACATCCAAATCTTTGTTTGCCAAGGTGTTCTTTTGACATGCTCTTCAAAACTGTCCTCATGTGGTGTGAGTTTGGCCAGGCACTCGTTCTTTTTGATAGATATACATAGGCACAAGCAATTTGGGTCTCTGTTGGTCTCCTTTTGTTTCTTGTGCTGGTCATACAGCACTGCTACTGACTCCCTGGCTGCAGAAATTGCAGCTTATCTGTCACACACTCCCAATTTGGCGAGCTCTGAGAAGCGGTAAGCGCCCTTTGTTTTCACGATATTAAACACAGAGGGAAATATGTTGCAGAAGTCAGGAGTGAGTGCATCACAAATTGCATGCACAGGTATGAAGCGATGCTTGCCAGTTGTGCTACTAATGATGCCTGTTGCAATCCACAAGGTATTTATGTACCATTTTTGGAAAGTAATGAACAGCAAGGGCCAAAACATCTATAGCAGGTGACATAATTACTATGGTTCTTCTTCAAGCAATGTCCGTATGGGTGCTCCACTATATATGTATGGCAGCGTCTCTTGTGCCTGGGATCGGAGATCTTCATCAGTGCTTGTTGGGCCACACATGCACACCCTTCCTGTCTCACAGTGTGAGCAGGATGTGTATATATAGCACTGTGTGGACTGACCGCTCCCCAGTTGCTTCTCTACCATCTTTGGTCTGGAACGGAATCCACAGCAGAGCCTGCTTCTCCTGTTCCCTCAGTAGAAGGTGCCTTATCTGACAGTTGTAATGTAGTTAGAGGGAAGAAGAAGAAGAAGAAATACTATCAACTCCCCCTTTTTGTTTGTTTTGTTTTCGCTTAAGCTATAAATAATGATTAAGTTAAAGTTTGCATTTCCCTACTTCCTACGCTTCCAACGGAAAGCCTTTTCCCCTCACCTTTATGCCTGGATCTCCTGGGTTTAAGAAGTGCATCTCTTGTGGGGCAGCCTTCCCAGTAACACCCAGCTACCTGCAATGCATTCCCTGTCTGGAAGAGGGGCACGTATCACAAAAGTGTTTCCACCGTCATGACTTGACTGCCAGGGACAGAAAAGACCAGAACATTCACTTGCGCCTTCTCCTCATGGAGAAATCACTGTGTCCAGCTTTACACCCCAGCCTGGACACTTCCCCGTTGCAGCCCTCACATACCGCTAGGTTGTCTCCTGACCCCTGTTCTCCACGTCCTTCTAAAAGAAAGTCTTCTCCCTGCTCATAAATGAAGAAACAGACTTCCTTGTCACCCACTGAGATGCTGGCTGCTAGGACTTCATCTCCTGCAAGGTCGATAGTTCCAGGTCCCACCTGAGTACCTCTAGCAGTGGCGCCAACCAATGGTCCAAGGACTATACCCGGGCAGAATTACAGCCCTCAGCGCAATCTCTTGATGCTAAAGACTGAGATGCAAGACCTCTGAAAGTGGTGCCATCCATGCTGACCAGACCTACTTCAGGCATATCAGCACTGACAAAACCACTGGTGTCAATGTCCTTTTTGGCACAGAGTAAGTCCTTGGTGCCAAGTAAGGTAGCAGTACCGACCATGTCCTCAGCGCTAAATAATACATCTGCTTCAACTATGTCCTCAGCACTGAGCAAGGCTACAATGCCATCTGTTGACTAATCAGGAGAATGCACCTCTTCTTCAGCACCAATACATGGATTGGTGCTGACCATGCTCTTCCCTCCACCACTGCAGTTTTGATACCTCAAAGACTTGTCTGTTTCTGAAGCTCCTGACTCCTCAGACATGACCTACCTCCACTGCTATCTTCTTCTTCATTGGAATCACATCGCTCTTCCCCGAGGACAGCACCTCCTGCCTCCGGCTATTGTGACACGAATTCTACAATACGGCTGGCGTCATCAGCAGTGTTCCTCATGCAGAAACTGACCCAGAACATCTGTAGGGCCGTGACATGGTCATCTATCCATACCTTCACATCCCACTATGCCTGAGGCAATGCTAGTTTTGGGAGCGCAGTGTTAGTCAGCTCATCCATGAACTTTGAACCCACCTCTAAGGTACTGCTTGTGAGTCACCTAGGATAGAATCCACATGAGCAAGCACTTGAAGAAAAAAAAGTTACCTGTCTTTTGTAACTGTTCTTCGAGATGTGTTGCTCATGTCCATTCCATGACCCATCCTCCTACCTTTCTGTTGGAGTTGTTGGCAAGAATCATAGAATCATACAATATCAGGGTCAGAAAGGGCCTCAGGAGGTCATCTAGTCCAACCCCCTGTTCAAAGCAGGAACAACTATATCATCCCAGCCAGGGCTTTCTCAAGCCTGACCTTAAAAACCTCTAAGGAAGGAGATTCCACCACCTCCTTAGGTAACCCATTCCAGTGCTTCACCACCCTCCTAGTGAAAAAGTTTTTCCTAATATCCAACCTAAACCTCCCCCACTGCAACTTGAGACCATTACTCCTTGTTCTGTCATCTGCTGCCACTGAGAACAGTCTAGACATGCTCTTTGGAACCCCTTCAGATAGTGAAGCCGCTATCAATCCCCTCATTCTTCTTCTGCAGACTAAACAGCCTAGTTCCTCAGCCTCTCCTCATAAGTCATGTGTTTCCAGCCCTAATCATTTTTGTTGCCCTCTGCTGGATTCTTTCCAATTTTTCCACATCCTTCATGTAGTGTGGGGCCCAAAACTGGACACAGTACTCCAGATGAGGCCTCGCTAATGTCGAATAGAGGGGAATGGTCACGTCCCTCAATCTGCTGGCAGTGCCCCTATTTATACAGCCCAAAATGCTATTAGCCTTCTTGGCAACCAGTGCACACTGTCGACTCATATCCAGCTTCTCATCCACTGTAAATCCTATGTCCTTTTCTGCGGAACTGCTGCCTAGCCATTCGGTCCCTAGTCTGTAGCAGTGCATGGGATTCTTCCATCCTAAATGCAGGACTATGCTCTTGTTCTTGTTGAAACCTTATCAGGTTTCTTTTGGCCCAATCCTCTGATTTGTCTAGGTCCCTGTGTCTAGCATATCTACCACTCCTCCCAGTTTAGTGTTATCTGCAAACTTGCTGAGAGTGCAGTCCACGCCATCCTCCAAATCATTAATGAAGATATTGAACAAAGCCGGCCTCAAGACTGACCCATGGGGCACTCTGCTTGATATTGGCTGCCAGAAGGAACTGAGAGGGTTTGGGGCTGGCGATGCCCCTTATACTGGTGCATAAATGTGGGGCTCCAGGGGGTGCTAGGACTGGCCCTACAGATATCGAATTTGAGGGGGAAAATCTCCGGCAACTTTGCACATGGGCGTGCACACACCTTAGCATGGAATGGACATTAGCAACACCTCTCAAAGAACAACAGTTACGAAAGGTAGGTAACCCTTCTTTTTTTTTTGCCTTCATCGACCTCTCATCCATTGCAGGCGAGCCTCTGCCTGTACCGGAGAAGGAAGAAGAGCAGGAGAACATTCCACCGCCACTCCACTTTTCCTCATCCTTTCCTGATGAGGCTATCTTGCCTCTATCTCCTACTGCAGCTGATGACTTTAGACACTTTCAGGAGTCATTTTGCAGGATTGCAGACACTTTTCAGATCCCTTTAGAGGGGGTGAAGGACTAACAACTTAAGCTGCTCAACGTCTTGCATGTGTCGTCATCTTCTAAAATAGCCCTCTTTATCAACAAGGCCCTACTTGATACAGCAAAAATACTCTGGCAGACCCCCATGTCCATTCCACCAGCTTACAAGCAAGTGAAAAAAAATACATTCCTGCAAAGGACTTGGCATTTCTTTTTACTCACCCCACCCTGAATTCAATAGTTGTCAGTGCTGTGCAGGAAAAAGGACATCAATATTAATCTCATCGATACCCACCATGATAGAGACTGGAAACTACTTGAACTGTTCGGATGCAAAGTTTATTCGTCTGCAACTCTCCAGTTCTGCATTTCCAACTACAGAGCTCTAATGGCTAAATATAATGTCAGCTATTCAAAAATACAAAAACTCTGCCAGGACCTACCTGTCGAAAGCCTGTACATCTCTGGAAGCCTTTTCGGACTCTGTAGACATGGCTGCCCGTTCCAGTGCAACTGCCGTTGTTATAAGGCGGGCATCATGGCTCTACCTCTCAGGCTTTCCTAAAGAGGTACAAACTACAGTAGAGGATCTATCCTTGGAAGGCCCCAAATTATTCACGGAGCATGTGGATGACTCCCTATGCTCCCTTAAAGAGACCCGAGCTACATGCTCTCTTGACATTTACACACCAGTGCCGAAAAGAAGCCTGGGAAGTATCTTCGCCTGCGATCCTGACCACAGCAGTACACCCCTCAGCGGCCTTATGACACTGAGCACTGATGATAAAAGCCGCCTGCCATCTGCAGATAGACCGCTCCTTAAGGAACTACTTCACGTACACCTCCAGCCAAGCAACAATTTTGAAGGTGTGGTCGTGGCCTGGAGAAGCCTCCGCATGTTCCAGTCATACCAACCATCTTTGACATCCTACCGGTTTGGCAAACGCTTAGCCCTCTTCTTTCCATCATGGAGGCTAATCACCTGAGACAGACGGGTCCTCAAGATCATCAGGGAAGGATACTCTATCCCTTTCCTATCCATGCTACCCCACCACCCTCTCTCCCCGTCTCTCTTCAGGGACCTTTCTCACGAACTCATTCTGCAACTGTGAGCCATAGAACTTGTCCCTTCCCAACACAGAGGACGGGGTTTCTACTGGCTTTATTTTCTGATCCAGAAGAAATCGGGTGGGTGGTGGCCAATCCTGGACTTTTGAAACCTCAACAAATTCATCAAACTGGAACCTTTCAAGATGGTTACCCTCTCCAGCATTATCTCGGCACTGGAACAGGGGGACTGGTTCTTGGCCCTTGACCTCAAAGGTGTTTATTTCCTTATTACTATATCCCCTGACCACAGATGTTTTATCTGGTTCACCATGGGCACTGACCACCATAGTACAAGGCACTGCCACTTCAGTGGCCCCTCATGTGTTCTTGAAGGTCCTGTGGTAGTCATTGCCTACCTCTGCAAACAGGGCATCACCATCTTTTTGTTCTTAGACAACTGTCTGCTCCAAGTCCCCTCTGAAACCTCTGCTCTTCACACCTTCAAGGTGACAATGAACCTCTTTACGGAGCTAGGCTTTTGTGTGACCTTGGAGAAATCTACTTCAATGCCAGTGCAACACCTGGAGTTCATCGGGGCACAGTTAGATGCCATATAAGCCAAAGCCTTCCTTCAACCTCACAGATTTTTGACTATTGTTGACCTTGTATCCAAGGTAAAAGCCTGCCCCCAGATCTCCACCAGAACGTATCTCCCAGCTAGTCAGCCACATAGCAGCAGCCACATTCATGGCAGCAGCCACATTCATGGTAAAGCACACACAGCTACGCATGTGATGCGTTCAAGTGTGGCAACATACAATATATGTCCCTCACAGGCACAGCCTGCACAAACACATATCCAAACCAATGAGAGTAAAGGACTCTCTACTCTGGTTGACACAGCCCAATAACATCTGTATTGGCATTCCTTTCCTGTAACTGTGACCTACCATGATTCTAACCACTGAGGCCTCCTTCATCAGTTGGAGAGCACACCTTCACACTCAAATGGGGCAGGGCAGGTGGTCCTTAACTGAATCTACCCCACATATCAACCTCCTAGAGCTGTGAGTGATCTGCAGTGTCTGCCGACATTTTCTCCCACTGATCGCACACTGCCACATCAGGGTCATGACAGACAATGTGACCTGCATATTTTACACAAACAAGCAAGGTGGAGTGAGGTCCCACTTGTTATGCTTGGAGAGACTGAAATTATGGAACTGTACAAATGCAACACTTATATCCTGTTAACATGGATAGGGACTGTTTAGTAATTAGGCAGCATGTCTGTGACTTGGATCTGAGTTCTGCTCTCACTCAGCTTTGCCACTATTCCTTATGTTAACTTGAAAAAGTTACTTTAACAAACTGTAATATGCATTTAATGTACTTACCTATTTCACAGGATGTGTTGAGGCCTAATGTTTGAAAAGTGCTTTGAGGTTCTCATATGAAAAGTGCTACAGAAGTAATAAGTTGTATATATTCACATATTTTTGTTCTGTACGGGAAACAAGGATTTATGGATGCTTTAGTAGTAGTAATGCAAGGAATGCCAGGAGATGGGAGTCATGGTGCCCCAGGTAAAGAACACGGAATGCACCATCATCACTCTGAGAACCAGAACCAAGCTGGAGAGGACCCTGAAGGATGCCATCTGCTGCCAGTACGTGGACAACCTGAAACAGAAGTCGAACCAGGGCAAGGCCTTCGAGGTGACACGCAAGTGGAACACCAGTGACCACTTCCTCTCCGGAGGCAGTTTTACCCAATTTTGCCGGCTAGAGGTTCATGCACCAGGCTCGGCTCAACTGCGTCCCACTGAACAGAGCTGTCCGCCATGGGAATCAGGAAAGCGACGCAGGAAATGCAGCTACGCCAGCAAGACATTACCCCACCATCTTGTATAGCTGCAAGCCCCATTCTAGAGCCTGGCAGCTGCAGCACAATGCCATCCAAGATCACCTGATCAGAGCCATCTGACAACCTGTGGGGAAGGTAGCTGTGAACTCTGCCATTACCAGAACCAACAGGCAACTGCGACTGGACATCGTCATCACCAACGAGGACCGGAAGAAAATCATCATGGTGGATGTCACAGTGCTCTTCGAGAACAGGACCCTGGCTTTCCACGGTGCCTGATCTTGAAAGCTGGAGAAATATGCCCCTCTTGCCAACACCCTGAGGGTTGGGTTTACAGGGTCCAAACTCACGCGCTGATCATCGGAGCCCTGGGTGCATGGGACCCTGGTAACAAACGAGTGCTGAGAGACTGTGGAGTCGGTCAACGCTATACTTTGCTGATGTGGCAACTCATGGTGTCAGATGCCATCAGGTGGCTGAGGGGCATCTACAGAGAACACATCACCTGACATTGGCAGTATCAGGAGGAAGCACAGTCAGGAAAGTAACTTCCTGATGGACTGTTTTTTTTCCCCTCTAAATGGATAACCTATCCTAAATTCTCAATTATTGAGGGACAGTCTTCACTCATTGATATATTTCGCTTTCTGCCAGCAACTCTCTGTATAACTTTTTTCATGAGTAATGTATCTGAATGCCTGGATGCTAAATATCTAAACTGTATTAAATTTGTTCACCTAAATTTGGGTTCTTGCTGATTATGCACTATATGTATCTTATGACTTTAAAACAAACTTTGTATTTGTGGGTAATCTAAGCACCATATCTAGATATACAGACACTTGTTTCTCAACCTGTGTATTATATAATTTTTTCAACATTAGCTTTAGTAAATTTTTTATTTTTCCCTCTTATTTTGTAAGTACTCAGTTTCTAACTATTCACTTTGCAACTAATTTTCAGTAGCCACTGCAGCGATGATTTGGATGGTACAGTGCTTAGTATAAAATGGAAAATAGATTTGTCAAACAACAGAAATAATGTAATGTATATATGTTCCCAAATTCCTTCCAAGCAGAGACTACTAGTAAAGTTGGTTGTAGAGTTTTCTTTCAGTTTCCTGACACTGTGCTCTGAAGTGACCCCACAGTATTAGTGATAGTTGATAGTTAACATAGCATGTGTATTCTAGAGTTCAATATTTACATGTATCTGTGTATCTCCTCCCTTCCCCTTTGTATTTTTTATGCCTAGGGCATGAAACAGGACAATAGCAGCTGGCTGTGCAGGCCTTGCAATGGGATTAATAAAGTTCCCCTTCTCCCTCAGGCTCTCTCCTGTGGTTTAATATGGTTTTGTTACAGTACATTTCTTATCTTTGTAATAAATCACTGACTTAGAAAATGTAATTGAGTGCTTGAATCTGAGCCTCATTTAGAATCTGTGTTAAAATTGTACTGTTTCCTGCTTGACTGATTCTAAATGATAATGTAGATGAAAGTTTAAATTGTCATTAACGTTCCCTTTGTATTCAGGCTCAAATCCTCTGTGCTTTCATTCTATGCCTTCTTGATATCCTCCATCTATTCTGTATCTGAGATTTTTCTTTGCTTGCCTAACTCCTCTTTTATCTGTAGTACTCTTTTGGTGAGCTAATACTTCCCTGCTCTCAGCCTATTCTTAGTGCTCCCTGTGCCATAATGAGTTGGTGGGGTGAAGTGCCATGCTACATGCATATCTATGCTGAATTATTTTCGCAGTTACTTATTTATAGGCCAGTATTCATCCTCTAAATGGTGAGTGACATCAAAGGCAGTGTGGGAGAAGAGCACTGCCATTCCTATGTCTACACAGGACCAAATCTGATAAGGAATCTAGGGTATTTCACTGACAATAACGAACATTGGAACTCTTTTTTTTGTGTTTCTCCAAGTGAACAAGCTCAATTCATCGGTTAGTGTTTTTTTTCACTTCACACATTTAAAAATGAAATAGCATGAATTTTATAATGCTAGTCCTTGATCATCTTCTGAGCACCTAGTCTCACCCTGCTTCATGTAGAATGATGAACAAAAGGGCTGAGCTGCCTTTTCCAGTTCCAGAATTCTCACTTCCCAGTTAATTTGGCTTTCACAAAATAGGGGTAATATCCACCATGTGGTGATTCTGGCTTCATCTAGTTTCTCAAAATGGGAAAGGCCAAGAAAAAGACAAGTAATATGCCTTTTGCGGCAAAGTCCTGCATCCTGGGATTTCTATGTTTCCGTGCATCACACATGAAGCCTCCACACCAGTATAGTGTTTTCAGAGGCATTAGTGAGGTACAGTCATATATTTATCAAGGATCTGAGGGCCAGATAGACTAAGCTAATGTGAAATCAGATTTTCTTAAGGAATTTTATCCCTTCTGTCTCCTACACCTTTCATATTTGCAAATGCCCCATCCCATCCAGATTTAAAATAAAAACACAGAAGAAAAAATAGCCCCATTACCACATCGTAGAAGTTGACAATCTGCTAGACCACTTTACACAGGTACTGATTGAGAAGGAAAGGAGAGTGTCCTGTGTTACTGATTCTCTAAAATAACATTTAAATAACACCAAACTCGTATGAAATGACAGTGCACATGCATGTTTATTCACGAGGTCACCTCCTTTCAGGATATATTGATCTTGGTGGAAATATTGTTCCTCATTATCTTGTGGTACTGCAGTGGTAGAATGTGGTTTTTCTGCTTTAAGCTTAGCCAAAACAAGCCCATAGACACACATTAGCAAAACACCTTCTAGAACTTGACTCAGATATGGGTGAATGCCCCAAGTGAAACTACTTTCTACCTCTATCATGCCATTTCCTACTGGCTTTAGTGGGTGCCAGGAACATAACGTTCAAAGACACAGTCATAATTAGCACTCAATAGCATCAGCAGGCAGCACTAATGGAGAACTAGTCTAATGCTATTCAGTGTGACTAGATCTGGATTTCAAGCCAAATGGATATTAATGAAAATCATAGTTTTAAGTATTATCATTTACAATAGCATAGAAAATAAATTATTGCAATGGGTTCAGTGCTGATTCTCAGTATCTGGGAATTTAATTTCTACAAAGTAAGGCAAACCTGAACTTATAAGTAGGGCTGTCGATTAATCGCCGTTAACTCACACAATTAACTCAAAAAAATTAATCGCGATTAAAAAAATTAATCACAATTTATTTTACTAATAGAATACTAATTGAAATTTATTACATATTTTTGGATGCTTTTCTACATTTTCAAATAGAGTGATTTCAGTTATAACACAGAATACAAAGTGTACAGTGCTCACTTTATATTATTTTTTATTACAAATATTTGCACTGTAAAAATGATAAACAAAGAAAGTGTTTTTCAATTCATTTCATACAAGTACCATAATGCAATATCTGTAACATGAAAATGCAGCTTACAAATGTAGATTTTTTTTTACATAATTGCACTAAAAAAAAAAATTTAATGTAAAACTTTAGAGCCCACAAGCCCACTCAGTCCTGCTTCTTGTTCAGCCAATCATTAAGACAAACAAGTTTGTTTACATTTATGAAACATAATGCTGCTTGCTTCTTATTTGCATTGTCACCTGAAAATAAGAACAGACATTTACATGGCACTTTTGTAGCCGGCACTGAAAGGAATTTATGTCCCAGTTGTGCTAAACATTCGTATGCCCCTTCATGCTTCGGCCACGATTCCAGAGAACATGCTTCCATGCCTATGATGCTCGTTAAAAAAAAATACGTTAATTAAATTTGTGTTTGCACTTCTTGGGGGAGAATTGTATGTCTCCTACTCTGTTTTACCCACATTCTCCCATATATTTCATGTTATAGCAGTCTTAGATGATGACCCAGCACATGTTGTTTGTTTTAAGAACACTTTCACTTCAGATTTAACAAAACGCAAAGAAGGTACCAATGTGATAGCTACAGCACTCGACACAAGATTTAAGAATCTGAAGTGCCTGCCAAAATCTGAGAGGGACAAGGTGTGGAGTACGCTTTCAGAAGTCTTAAAAGAGCAACACTGAGATGTGGAAACTAACAGAACCCAAGCCACCAAAAAAGAAAATCAACCTTCTGCTGGTGGCATCTGACTCAGATGATGAAAATGAATATGCATTGCTCCGCACTGTTTTTGATAGTTATCGAGCAGAATCAGTCATCAGCATGGACGTATGTCCTCTGGAAGCATGGTTGAGGCATGAAAGGGACATATGAATCTTTAGAGAATATGGTGCACAAATGTCTTGCGATGTCGGCTACAACTGTACCTACAAACAGCTGTTGTCGCTTTCAGGTAACATTGTAAACAAGAAGCGGAGAGTATTATCTCCTGCAAATGTAAACAAACTTGTTTGTCTGAGCGATTGGCTGAACAAGAAGTAGGACTGAGTGGACGTGTAGGCTCTAAAATTTTACATTGTTTTATTTTTGTGTGCACTTATTTTTTGTACATAATTCTACATTTGTAAGTTCAACTTTCATGATAAAGAGATTGCACTACATTATTTGTATTGGGTGAATTGAACAATACTATTTCTTTTTTTTTTACTGTGCAATTATTTTTAATAAAAAATCATAACAAGTGAGCACTGTACATTTTGTATTCTGTGTGGTAACAGAAATCAATACATTTGAAAATGTAGGAAACATCCAAAAATATTTAAATAAAATGGTATTCTGTTATTCTTCAACAGTGTGATTAATCACAAGTAATTTTTTTAATCGTTTGACAGCCCATCTTATAAGGTTAATAATATACTAAGAACAAGAAAACAAAAATGAGAAATCCTGGCACAATTTTCCAATCAAGCAGAATGCAGAGAGATGAGTTTAGGTAGTTAAAGCTGCAACATTTTATTTTAATTTATTTGAGAGAAGAGGCCTCAGCACAGAAATTGAGACAGCTGTGTTTTCTTCTCAGACAACCGAATCTGAAGTCTTAGCTGCCTCTGGACAAGTTAGGAAACCCCCCTCCCTCTACCCCAGTCTAGTAAATTGTTCTGAGAGTATGAAAACAAGAAGTTTAAAGATTAAAAAATCGGAAACTGAGAATATTTTTGTTCACACATTCCACAATCAACCTGAGAAGTAAACTGCCAAAAATTATTGCTGAGGCAGAGAAGTTAATGAGATTCAGCATTAGATATCATAGGTTAAACACTCGAATTCAAACCTTCATGTTTCAAGACATAAGCCATCCATTAACTTCCTGTGGTTTGAAAAAAACACCCTACCTCTTCCCCTTGTGTTTTACATGTCTTACTTCCTCTAAAGCTTCTGGTATTGACCACTGTCAGAGACAGATACTGCTCTAGATATAAATAGATCATTGGTCTGACCTGATATGGCAGTTCTCAAGTCTTATGACTGAACCATGTCAGAAGAGTTTTTTTTAATCCAACTTATTTCTTTCTAGGTATTTAACTCATTCCTAATTTGTATGTATTCTAAGTAAATGCTATGAAAGTCATTGATGATGTACTGTGGCAATACTCAAGAAAATCTAGATTGGTGCCCCAAAATCCTGAAGTTGTCAGATCAGAATGCAATTCCCAGTTTTGAGATCTTACTTCTTTTGTTAGTGGTGGTTTGGAGTACTCCAAAGGCTATTTAGACCCTTCTGAGGAAGAAATGCTTCTCAGTATCCCAAAACTGACACCTCTGACTGATGGGACCTGTGTTAAAAAGGTTTTGAAGGAGACACTAGTCCTTTATTGGTGGGATAGAAGGACTGTGGTTGTGATGATAAAACTCTGAGAATTTGGTTTTAAAATCCAGCAGTGAGATCCTCTTGGGACAGAAATACAGTGTTCCACAGAGTGGAGTGGGTAGTACTTTTTAAATTCTAATTTCACTTTGAAGTGGGAGATAACACAATGGAGAAAAGATTCTCGACTATTCTGAAGATACCATAATTGCAATCCAGTTGTTTCAGTTTTTGTGACGGGTCTTAGTGGGTCTGTTTGACTCGTCGTTACACATTATTAGAAGTGATAAGTATGCAGAGGAAAGTAGGGTATGAAGTAAACAGAGAGGAAAAAAAGTTCTTTAAAGAGGATTTGTAAACTTAAATGAACTGTTCTTAAATTTGACATGAATATGCTTGCAAAGTATCCTCACCTGTGAAAAGACGTAGAGCGGAGAATGGCATTTTGGATCCATGCCAGCTGTCTGTTAGCTGCAGCACCAACGGCACAAAATAATCATCTGAAGAGGTCATTAAATCAGGCTCTGATGTAGCAGCTTCTCTTCTTCCTCCTTCTTTCTCACTTTTCAAGTTGTGAGGGTCAGTCTTATAGAACGGATACCAAGGCGAGGTTAGCTTCAAGATCCAGACATGTATTGTATACTTAACTATATCATTTGTCAGTAATTGCTAGCCTTCTTGTTTATGCTCCTTTGTTTTGGCCTGTGAACTTTTTTTTTATACAATAACAGCTACATACATGTCTGAGTATAAGCTTTTCTGTAGAGAGTTCAATCAGAAATTCTTGGCCAGTGAATGACCTGTAAGCTGTGTAGCTAAAATGCCTTACTTGTAAACTGAAATATTTTAGAACTTCATGCTAGTTTCATGGCAGTTTCTGCATACAGTAACTGCTCACTTAAAGTTGTCCCGGTTAACGTCGTTTCATTGTTACATTGCTGATCAATTAGGGAACATGCTCGTTTAAGGTTGTGCAGTGCTCCCCTCTAACGTTGTGTCCGGACCCGAAAAGGTTGGGTTCTGTTAAGTTCTTTTTGATCCAGTGAGGAAAAAACCGTGAGACCAGACAAACTGGTAAACTTAAACAATAAGTGATCTTTATTGACTGGGATAAGAGCACAACTGGGGCTTGGGAGGAGTAATTTTACCAACTAACAGAAACAAAGCTATTTACATGCAGAAACACACAACTGAATACTTCATAGCCAACTAACAGCACTATGAATATGAGAAAACTGTATACAATCCTAGGATAAACTATTTACATCTATTAACACCAAAAATTAATCCTTTACAAACAAACAAATACACCAAACAATATTATTACGGACATTAAATTGAACTTAATAGCAATCTTTCAATAAATCAGATTTGGTACCATATACATAGAACTTTATGACAGACAAGACACACAGAACTTTTATCACAGACAGTAGTACATGTGGTGGTATACCAAATAAGGGAAAAGACAAGGGAGAAGTTAGGCAAAGCGCAGACAGTTAGCACAAACAGTTAGCACACAAGTACCATATTCCAGATGCAGCTGACCAGCAGAGCAGACACCAGGGGTATATCGGATCCGGGGAAATAAATAAGACATCCGTAGCAAAAATCCATAGAAAAATACCGTTAAATCATAAAGCCATGGGTAGAACCCAAGAAATAATAATCACATGGGCAGAACCCAAGAAATTAAATAGTGGCAGGCAGCAATCCCGAACTGAATAAAACCACACGTCCGCGAGCCGGCTATAAGCCTGGGGACCCCAACTGAAGGGTTGATCAGGTCCTCAGTCAGGTTGCATACGGACTCCCCAACAGCTTGGCTTGAGGCTGTTTAATTCGGGACTGAAACCATGGCACATTTATTTGGTCCTAGCTCCCCACCTCGAGGTTCGAGCTGTGCAGATTTTGCGGGACGGCACCAAGGAGTGCTAGAGCTGAGCCAGCCATAAGCCATAGGTTGCAACCACCCTAGTCTGACTTGGAACGTGTATTCACCATTGGTCAGACTGGGCCCCTTTGCCAAGCACTTAGGTGGTATGGCACATGGCACTAAACCGACCCTGGGTTGTCTGGGACATGAAGAGCAGAGAACTGCAACACAGCCCTAGCCTAACCTTTAGGTGACCAGGCAAAAAGAGCGGGAATCTGCACACGGCCCTCAAGGTAACACACAGTGCTAGTGTGACCTTTGGATGACCTACAATTGGCCATACAGACGCCATCTTAAGGCCCTGCAGGCCGCCATCTTAGGCCAGAGGCCATTGGGCTCCGACACGTTGTTTGGCAGCCGCCTGTCCACTGCTTGCAGGAAGAGCAGCCCGTTGCAGCTAGCTGGTGGGGGCTTGGAACAAGGGTGACCGGCAGCCCCCCTATCAGCTCTCTCTATCAGCTTCCCACACCCCTAAGTTGCATGTGCTGCAGCTGTCCAGCAGGCTAGCAATTGCAGGTTATCAATGGGCAGTTCAGCTGTCCCTCCCCCTACTGCCATGTGCTGCTCCTACCTTCTGCCTTGGAGCTGTTCCCACAGACTTCTGCTTGCTGTGCAGTGGGAAGGGGGGGTAATGTCAGGGTGTCCCCCTGCTCCTGCACCCCACTTACCCCTTCTCCATATAGAGCAGGGAGGGGACACTGACGGAGAGAGACAGAGAGCACTTGCGGCACCAGCTGCTGTCTCAACTTCCTGATCCACTTAAAAAGACAATGCACTTAAGAGTGGGTCAGCTTACTTAAAGGGGCAGTGTGCATCTGTCTCTCTCTCCAGCGCACAAGGTGTGTGTCTGTCTCTGTCTGCTATGCTTCTCCCCTCCCTCGTGTTTGTGCTGCCTTGTGTGAGAGGCTACGTTACCAACAATTTGTTAACCCTTGAGGGCACAGCTGAGTGCTAGTTCATCATTTAGCAATAAGGCATTCACTGGGAAATATCCCTCCCTCTTCCACCCTCTAACTTCACCACCTCAATCAAGCATCACAATCATCATAGGTGTGAACAGTATTAAATTGTTTGTTTAAAATGTATACTGTGTGTACATCTATATAATATATCATTTTTTTGTCTGGTGAAAAAAATTGCCCTGGAACCTAACTCCCCCTGATTTACATTAATTATTATGGGGAAATTGGATTCACTTTACATCGTTTCACTTAAAGTTCCATTTTTCAGGAACGTAACTACAGCGTTAAGTGAGGAGTTACTGTATATGGGATCGTAAGAGTGAAAAGGACACATTCATACCCATGAAAAAGCAAGAACAGATCCTTTTCCTGGTGCTGTCAGTATTCTTTGGAAACTAATATTGATCTTCGGCAAAGGGCCAAACAGCAGCAGTTGGGTATGCATTGTGTGGGATGTATTGTTGCATTGTGAAGCTTCCCCATCTCAAACCTCTTTCCCCCTCAAACATCACCCTTGACCTTTTTTTATTTTCAAAAAGATGTATACACCAAACTTGGTAGAAGAATTACTAGCATCCTGCTATGATGGGTTTGTCAATGTCAAGGTAGTTCCAAAGTGCTCTGGAGATATCCAGCATTCCCTACATAATACCTCAAAGGTGGTGGAATTCCAGGATGAAAGCAGCATCTTGAGAGACCATATTCTCTTTTAACCTATAGAGGAGTCTTGAGTAATGATTTTAATAAGACACTTAATAAGGTGCTTACTAGAATAGCAGTCAATTTTTTAAATATAGTACTTTGGCTGTCTTAAGTGCCTTTATAAGATGCTGCTCTGGTTCGGGTTTTCTTGTAGGTTTATTTACTTTCTTTTGGATTTTCTGTTTTAAAACAAAATTCAAATGAGCCTTTGGTAGTGAACACCTTTAAAAATAAAGTGGGTGTGGTGGTAGAAGGAGAAGAGCTCACTTCCAAGGGGGAAAAATATGTAAAATTAAAATATAATATCCTGGCCCTAGATAGAATAATTGAGATGAATTGAACAGTCTTATAATTTTGTTTGACCTACACTGAATAATTGACCACTATTGTCTAGAGCAGTTGACCTGGCTTGAGGGATTTGGAATGAGGGAAAGGAAAGATCAGGTATCTTCCATTTAATGGTATCTTTCATTTTAGTGCCTTAAATGCCAATGGATCCCAGATTGCTTTGCAAATTTAACTGATAGACAAAAGTAGTCCCTGTATACATCATGGAAGTGGAGTTATCCCTGTGGCATAATTTGGCGACTCTTTAATGGCACTCAGCACCAGCCGATTATATGCAAACTAAAGAAGTTTATTGAGCTTATTAAATCCAACTGAATCTTGCCAAATAATCTAAACACTGTTTACCAGATTGTGGATGGGGGAGGGAGAATTGCATAAAACCACCCAAAATTGAAAAAGTATTAAAAATCTTACTGCTTCAACCAGAGGATGTAAATTCCAGGGCCCTACAGTATGTGTTTCTTTCTTCCTGTGAAGGTACTTATACCACTGTAATCCTCCTGTACCTTGAGATGCATAGGATGTCCACCATTTCTGCCACTTATTTTGGTCTTGTGCTGGTCTGTTTGGGCATCAGATTGTCATGTTGATGGATCTGGCTTCTTTATTTTGTTTTCTACATAATATTTCTCTACCTTACCCCTCTTTCCAGGTAGTATTCATATTATCACTTGCTGTGGAAGTCATGTTGGTGGCCTCTTTAAAGCATGTTATAAATAGGTCCATTGTTGTCTCCTTAGCATATTTGATTTTTTAAATTGTTTTGTTCTACTTATAATTTCTGATGTTGCAAGTGGATTCTGGATATCTTCCACAGATATTTACTTTGGAATGAGTTGATCATCTTATCTATTTCTGTTGTAGATTTCCATGACTTTGCTCCATAAAGGAGGACAGATATGATTCTGTTTGGCTCTGGCACAAAAATATGAATTTTTAATCATGCTACTTTTCCAAATCCTTTCAATTTTATGGAAATTGCTGCTTTTGATATTTGTTGCTTGACGTCTAGCATGGTGGCACCATCATTGCACATCTCCCTCCCTAGCTAGGTAAAAATGACATACCACTCAAAGATTACCTTGGGACAATGTTAGCCATATATTTTGTCTTCCCCTTGTTGAAGAACAAACCAACTTGTTGTGCTCATCTGCAAAAAGCTGATTCTTTCTTCCATTAAGGGATGTGTTGAGCTAAGCAGGACCAATGTTGTCAGCAAAAGCAAGGTCATCCAATTGTGCTTTATCATTTGTCCATAAAATTTCTCAGTGCAATGTACAGAGATAAAATCAGTTGCCTTCTCATACTTAGTTTGTTCCCCCTGTTTATACACCCAAGGATCGCATCAGCCCTTTTTGCTTCAGCATCCCACTGGGAGTGCTTGTTGAGTTTCCTGTCTTTTATGACCCCTAAATCCTTTTCATAGTCACTGTTTTCCAGTATACAGTCCTCTATTCTGTAGATATAACTTCTATTCCTTGCTCCTAGATGCAAAACTTTGCATTTGGCTGTATTAAAATGCGTCTTCTTTGAATGGGCCCAGGTTTCCAAGTGCTTCAAGTGGCTCTGTATGACTGACTGCCATTTTCCTCATCATTATTTACCACTCTACCAGTACGTGTAAGCTATAAATTGTATCACCAGTGATTTTATATTTATTTCTAGATCATGGATGAAAATATTGAATAGCATCAGGCCTAAAAGCAATCTTTATGGAACCTCACTAGAAACACCCTCATTCAATGATTCCCCATTGACAGCTACTTCTTGGGATCTGCCTATTAAGTATTAATACAATTCTTGTGTGCTCTGTTGATATTTTATGGTGCTGATTTTTAAATCAGCATGTGGTATTAAGTTAAACGTCATACCAAAGTCTAAATATATTACATCTGTACAGTTATCTTTATCAACCAACTTGTAATCTAATTTTTTTTTTAAATTAAATCTGGTTTCTTTTAACAAGACTGATTTTCCATAAAACCATGTTGACTGTAATGAATTATATTTCTATCCTTCAATTCTTTGATTGAATCTCTTATTAGCTTTTCTGTTTTTATGCCTGTGCTTGATGTCAGGATAACAGATTTATAGTTACCCGGGTCATCACACTTGTCCTTTTTGAATATTGGCACATTAGCTTTCCTCCAGTCTTCTTGAATGTCCTCCGCATTCCATGATTTATTAAAAGTTAACATCAGTGAGCCAGAAATTCCTCAACCAACTCTTTTAGGACTATTGGGTGCAAGTTGTCCAGGCCTGCAGATTCAAAAATGTTTAGCCCTGGTAGATGATGATGATTAACATCCTGATGAGTTATTAATGGATTGCGGAGTACTTTATCCTCATGTTTCGGTGCAGTGCTTCAGCAACGGTTCTTCTACATGAGAGTCCTGGAAGTAGCTTCTGTTTTGATCTTAATACTCATAAAGCAGTCAGAGTGATAGCTACAAAGTGACATAAGATACTCTCTGCCTACTTTACTTTCATACATTCAACATATTGTTTTTCCATTGCACTAGCCTCTGCCCGCCTAGGAGGGAAGGAATGAATTATCTTAAGTATTTGTTTTCAATTGAAAGATGCAATCTGTCAGTGAAACCCTAATTCCTTTTTAATTATGGAGTGGCGATAGGTATTCCAGAACATAAATAAGGCAGACATTTTTTTTTTTTTGGTTATATGCTCACTGCTCTCGGTATAAAAGCCCCAATAAAAGTTAATGCAGTTTCAAATATGACATGTGTGGCCCGTGGGCACTATACAATTTTTGATCAAATTTGTGGTTACTGAAACAAGCAGTTTTGAAGATATTGGCCATAGAAGACTGTTCAAACTGTGATTAAAACCTTTTTTTTAACATGTTTATGCCATGTTTTAGATACCAAACAGTCTGTCCAAAAGACTTCAGATGAGGTTGTGTAGGAAGACTTTGAGATCTAGTGCACTAAACTATATATGAGAAGTTGAAAACCACATTTAAAAGTACTCTATCTCTAATAATATCTACCTCTTACATAGTAGTTTTCAAAGCAACTGTAGACCCCAAAGTACCTTTCAAAGGAAGTAAATGTCATTATCCCCATTTTACAGATAATGACACTGAGGCACAGAGAGGTGATGTTACTTACTTAAGCTCTGGGACAGCATTTAAGGATCTTGGGGACTTTTAAGCTTGGTGGCATTTCTAGTTTTCTTTTGGAATTCTGCTGGAGTGTTGTCATAGTTTTTTACAAAGTTTTCCAGGCAACTGTAAAGTCTCAGTGTACGCACAGATTACATTTCTGCATACAGTAAGGTTCCAAAGGAGCAGGTTTCTTCTCCAAGAGATCTTAAGAGATTTGCAGGAAGGGATCCTATGTTTGGTCAGAGGTCATGAGGGGAGAGAATAGGAGACCTACAGTGTCTCTAGTGGCCAAAGATAAAGCAGAAACTGGGTGAGGCTTGCTGCAAGAGGCAGCATAAAGATTGTCACTTCCACTCATGATCAGAGCTTTATGAATTGTGCAGGAAAGGTGCCCTCCTCTGTGCGGATCTCTTAACCTTCTCCTGGGCAAACAGTGTAATTAATAGCGTTCATAATGTACCAGATGTTCCTTTTCTGTCAGAACATACAACAAAAGGGACCACTAAAACATCTTGCAAGCAAAACAAGGGCTTGAGCAATCTCTCCAGCTCCTTCTAATTTTATTTTTTCAAATGAGGTCTTATTGGCAGCTGGTCAACATTATGTCCAGGTTGGTCTCTAGCCAACGTGCAGTATTACAATGAACAATCTTTAGACCCTGCAGGTTGGAGACTTCATAGATTCTATGAGTATTGACTCAGATGCTGCCCCTTCTAATTCCTGGGCTGATATTTTCCTCAGGTGTTTGCATGAAATGGTCTAGTCTCCTTGCCCTTGGAATGCCAGCAATTAGAATCTTAAAGGCAGAGAAATCAGTTCTACCTGACTAGGAATAAATCCCGCAGGTTGAAACATAGTGCCCAACAATGGGCAATGTTGATAAAAAGCCAAACGAAAGATTTCAATAACTCTTTACCGATGAGGGAATTGGTATGCAGAGTAGATGATTCCAGCATGTACCTTACCAGTCAACATCAGTTATTCATCAGTTCCTGTCTTTTCCTTGGAAAATTAGAATTTACAGTAGGAATAAAGGCTCTTGATAATCTAATGATAATGATATCTCTGTTCTCTTTCCAGTCTGGAAAATATAGGGTAGAAATTTACATTCCTTATGTTGAAAGGCCATTTTAGAGTAAACTTGATACACGTGAAACTGTTTCTCAGTTCAAATTACTGATGCAAGCCCCCAACCCTTTCCATCTCCCATGGAGATGTGTAGACCCCAGCATGTTCTGTTTCATTCTTTGTTGGGGACATGAAGTGTGAAGCATGTTTTGAATACTTGGTCTGTTTTTGTTGGTTATATAGTCATTTGCTTACCAAATATTTTTACTGGGATGGAGAGGAAGGAAGATGAAAGCAAATATCCTTAATGTGTACGTTGTGCAGTCTTTTGACGGGGGTATGTTACATTGCTTGTGGAGCCAGTAGGTAGAGAACGATGGTCAATTTTTATTCTGTTGAGCAGTTGTGTGGGTAGAAACAAGGGATGTTTTCGCCTAGTTTTTCCTTGAGAATGCACAGTCTTGGAGAACCTGTAACTTCTGTTTCTGTATATGTCATTTCAGTTCAGATTTTGGGGAAGATTGGAATAAAGATAACCAGACTTTCATTGAATACTATTTCAAAAGGGAGATTTGTTGTTGAATGTGTGGAATTGGACCTGGTTTCCCTCCATAAGCCCATCAAGTTGCTATTTGCTATTTTAAATTTTTTTTTAAGGATGCATCCTTATTAGGGACCAGCCATTGTCTGACTCTGGAGAGAGCAGATCTGTTTGAAGCACATTTTCTTTTGCCGATGGATAGCTATTAACATGGTTTAAATATTTAATTAATTTTTTTATTTATGGACTAGACACCGTTGTGCTAGGCACTGTGTACAAACACAGAACTAAAGCCAGTCCCTGCCCCAAAGAGCTTATAATCTAAGTATAAGGTAAGAAGCAGCAGATGGATACAGATAGACCGAAGGGGCAGTACAAGGAAACAATGAGACACCATTGGTCTACTTGATAGACACTGATTAAATATGCCTGGTAGGTATACCAGGTATATTTAACCAGCTTCTTCATTTCCCCCAAATGTGCAAAACATGCAGACTGGAAGAACAGAAAGTTCTTTTTCAAGTGCTTGTATATGTCCATTATCATAGAATCATAGACTATCAGGATTAGAAGGGACCTCAGGAGGTCATCTAGTCCAACTCTCTGCTCAAAGCTGGACCAATCTCCAGACAGATTTTTGCCCCAGAACCCGAAGTGGCCCCCTCAAGGATTGAACTCACAACTCTGGGTTTAGCAGGCCAGTGCTCAAACTACTGAGCTATCCCTCCCCCCTTGAAGAAACACAAAGGGAGGCTGTAGGTGTATGTGTGTATTGTGCTTTGATGCCAGAACATTTTCTCTAACAGCTGTTGGACAGCCCCACCCATTCCTGGCTCCTTATGAGTCTCACAGAGAGGGTATAAAGGACAGAACAGCCCAACCTCTCCTTCAGTTCCTTTTTACCCTCTGTGGTAGCTAGTCAGTATTGTGATATCACAGCTTCACTCCTTGTGAACAAAGTTGTGTTTCTTATTTTATTCTTACCTACTGGTAATGTTTTTCATTCACTGGGTGGTTTTTCTTCCTTATTTTTCTTTTTCATTACAGTTCTTTTTTTCTTTTTTTAAGTCGGATGGAACTTGCCTGATACTGGGAGATCCTGTGACAAGGTCTCCAGGTTTCAAGCCTTGTTCTGGTTGTTGAAAGCCTGTGCTTCTCAGTGACCCTCATTCATGCTATCTACAGTGCCTGGGTGAGGGCCACATAAGAGACGGACACTTGATCTGATGGTGCTTTTAGACTAGGACTAAAATGTTGTGGGAAGAGGCCTTCAATATATTCTTATAGAGACTGTCCTTAAACCAGCATCTATGCCACCTTGGTCATCCAAGGGGAGCTCATTGGTGAGCCATTCCCAGTGCTCTTCCAGCTTTACCAGCAGATGGAAGCTGCAGGAGAGTCCACAGAACATTGGAGCAGTCCCGGCCTCAGAAGCATAAGAAGAAATCAGTATCGTGTTCCTTAAAGTCCAGAGTGCGGGACTCCTACACAGTCATTTCAGTACTGAAGGAAGCACGCCCCCTTCAGCTTGCCATTCCTTTGTACTGCTCATACTGATTCTCACAGACCTGAGCCATACGCTCCAGTGCCCTCCAAGGGATTGTCAAGACTAGCTACTTCCCTGGTTTCTCTGATTCCATTTGAACAGTTTTACCTACATAAAGCTCACTAACTGAATTGGAGAAGCCATGAGGGCTGGACTTAAGGCTACCCCCAAAGGAAAGGAGGCAAAAAAGCTTGATCTCTTGTTAGATTGTTAGATATGATTATTTAGTATCACAGCTTGCAAATAAGCTGCCAGAAAGCTCTAGGGAACATTTCCAGTCCTAACTTCCCTTTCAGCTGCATAGCTGTGCAGCCCCTATAAAGCCCTGCTCAGGGCTGTGGCGGGGAGAGCTGCCCCTCCCCACTGGCCCCAGCATGGACCTACTGCGGCCGGGGGAGAGGCATCTTTCCCGCAGGCCCCAGCACGGACTTGCCACAGCCAGGGGAGAGGAGCTCTTCCCTTGGCCCAGGCCCGCCAGAGCTGCTGCGGCCAGGGAGAGGCACCTCTCCCCTAGCCCCAAGCTGCTGGGGGGGGAGTCCTCTCTCCCCAGGGCAGCCTGCACCCCAAACCCCTCATCCACGGCCCCACCCTAGAGCCCACCCCCTGCATCCCAACCCTCTGCCCCAGCCCTGAGTCCCCTCCCAAACCCCAAAACCCTCAGCCCCAGGCCCACCCCAGAACCCGCACCTCCAGCCAGAGCCCTTATCACCTCACACCCCAACCCTCTGCCCCAGCCCTGAGCTCCTTCCCACACTCTGAAGCCCTCAGCCCCACCCCCACCACATGAATTTTGTTATGTGCACCAACATGAAGGTCATGCGTCACACATCACCTCCCTGTTGGTGCACATAACAAAATTAATTCCGCACATGGACGTAAAAAATTAGAGGGAACACTGTTCCAGTCTCTTGTTGCAGAAAGTAATTTGGTCTCCTGTTCATCTTTGTAAACTTCCCTGGAGGTGGAGGATTCTGCTGGGAGGGCTCTGTCAACAGCAATGACTATGTGTCCTTCCTCTTGGTTGCAGTCGTTGGTCATCCTTGTGGAAGTGCAGCAAACAGATTATTTCCTTTTCAAGGGCTATGCCTTATTCTCATCCAAAACAGATGAAGTTTAATACACTAAAGGACCCTAGCAGTCCTAAAGTCCTTAGGTTTGTACACATCTGTTCTGAAGAGAACTAGCTATTGTTCTCAATACCAGTTGAGGAAACAGTATTTCTTCTTCTGTCAGGCTGATCATTTCAGAAGGAGACCAAGGTCTCAGAGAAGGAGGCCTCCATCCCCTACCACTTCATTCTCATCATCCAGACAAACATAGGCCTTCAATTTCCCTGCTTGACTTCTATGTGGAGGAGAGCATACTCACATGGATCTTACTGGCACTTTCCCTCCCCTCCAAGATAGGTTATCCCATTTCCTGCACGCATGGCATGTCATCACCTCAGAAAAATGGGTGCTAAACACAGTGCAATCAGACATACCTTGCATTTGCTGTCCCCGTTTCCTATCTGCCTTCCCTGTCCTTCAGGGACACCACTTGTGAGTCTGTGTGAGGACAAGAAATGCAGACTCTGTGTTCTTTGGGTGTTATAGAATTGCCTCTACTTTATCAAGGCACAGGTGTTTATTCCCAATAGTTTCTAATGACCAAAGCCAAAAGGGGTCTCATACCCAATGTAGATCTTTGGATCCTAAACAAATACATCAAGAAGTTAAAGTTCTATGTGGTGTCCCGCACTACTATTATCCCTTCCCTAGATCTGAGAGACTGGTATACTGCCCTTGACTTACAGGATGGCTACTTCCATGTGGCAGTCCACAATGGTCATAGGAGGTTCTTAAGGTTCGTGGTTGGTGAATTGGTAATGATTTTTCCTACCTGCCCTCTGATCTGTCAACAGTATTGAGGGTTTTCACCAAGTACATGGCAGTGGTAGTAATCTACCTCCATAGATGTCTAAATGTATCCTTATCTGGACAGTTGATTGGTTCTGGGTCATTCCAGATGTCTGATAGTGTAATGGACAGTGGTCTCTATCTTACTGTTCAGCATCCTGGGCCTGAAAACAAAGGCAACTCAGCATTATCTGCTCTACAAATAGGGTTCATTGGAGTGATCCTGGACTTGACTTCTGCTTCATGCCAGATTCCAAACTATTTGAGCCCTCTGCAGATTGCTCAAAGATCAGTCACCAACCACAGTGAGGAGCTGCCTCAGACTTATAGGTCACATGGTGGCATGCATATATGTGACCCCTCATACCAGGTTCCATTACAGAGCAATGCAAGCTTGGCTCAAGTCAGCCTATCACAATCAAGTTTCCCATCTGTATAAGCTTGTATGTGTCCAGGACACAGGGTATTGTCATCTCTGAACTGGAAGATGAGCCAAGACCACATGTTTGAGGGAGTCTCTCCCTTGCATGATTTTGTTAATGGTGGGGGCACATTTAAGTCTCTTATGGAGTGTCCAGGGAGACTGAAATGTCTCCCTGGACACTCAGTAACAGACTTATTCAGAGTGGCAATTCTTCAACAAAAAAACTTCAAAAACAGATTCCTACAAGAAACTGCAGAACTGGAATGAATTTGCAAACTGGACGCCATCAAATTAAGCCTGAATAAAGACTGGGAGTGGATGGGTCACTACAAAAAGTAATTTTCCCTCTGCTGATACTCACACCTTCTTGTCAACTGTTGGGAATGGTTGCCATCCACCTTGACTGTATTGGCGCACCCCCCCCCCCCCCACACACACACACACTTGGTAAGGCAACTCCCATCTTTTCATGTGCTAGAATATATATTCTTCTTACTGTATTTTTCACTTCATGCATCTGATGAAGTGGATTTTAGCCCACAAAAGCTTATGCCCAAATAAATTTGTTAGTCTCTAAGGTGCCACAAGGACTCCTCATTGTTTTGCTGATACAGACTAACACGGCTGCTGCTCTGAAACAACTATCAGAGTGGATTATCAGCTGCATCACTGTGTGTTGCTGCCAAGGACATAATGCCTCTTGAGAAACTGACAGCATGCTCTACAGGGGATCATTCAGCTTCTGCAGCATTTGTGGGACATGTCCTTATTCTGGATATTTATAGGGCAGCAATGCGCTCTTCCATCCACATTGCTCACTAGACACTAAGCACCTACTGCTGCACAAGGGAAGAAGCAAATGTGGGAAAAATAGTCATAAAGTCCCTCTTCCGATGAGACTTGAAACCCCACCACTTTGAGAACAGCTTGAAAGTTAGCTACAGCGTAATAGACACATGCAACACATCTTAAAAAACAACAGTTTTGAGAAGGTAACCATTTTTTTTTTTTTTACCTAGAAATACAAGATTCATACTAAGTGTAGTACTCTGCCACTTTCTGTAAATGCAGATAGACGGTTCTGCAGTAATGAGGGGCTGCAGTAGTCAAATGTCACATGATCCTGGTTAGACTAAGGTCATGCAAATGAACACATGCCTTTCAGTTTGTATGCCGCCTTGGCCAGCTGGTTAACACATGTCTGTGTTTAGTTGCTTAGCTGTGCTTCTCCTGCAGTATCTTGCTCAGAGCAGAAAGCTTCTGTGTGCATTGTCTGTCCCTCCTGTTGGAATCATGCTTCCCAAAGTGTTTCCCCTTCAGAAGTAAACAGGAATCTAAGAACAGCTCTCACATTTCTTTGCAGTGTATTTTCATTATTGGCTATTTAAACAGTCGATCTTTCTAGACAGCTGATGGAACTCTGAAAGCTCATGAGATTGAAAGCAGTCACATGGACCACTGCATAAGATGTTACCTGACTTAGCTGAGCTGCAATGACATCTGTAAGAGCACATATCAAGAGAAACTTTTCTTTCAGAACCTCTTTGAGTTCATTATGAGACTGATTCTGTTTAACCCCCAGGTGTCACTAGTGCTACATGCAGATACTAATAAGGACTTAATCTGTACAATGGAGTTTAAAGAAGGAGGTATCTCCAGTTTTCTCGTACTTGTGTTTCCAGCAAGTTACAGTACTGTAACCTTTCATATCTGTCTCTCTGTCTTTAAAATATGTCCTCAGGCGACATGTGCTCACATTTAAATTTTAAGTGTAAACTTAGGATATGGCTACACTTGCAGCTGTACAGCGCTGGGAGTTAAACCTGTCTTTGTACAGCTGAGTAGGGAAAGCGCTGCAGTCAGTCCACACTGACAGCTGACAGCGCACTGTTGTGGTCACATTTGCAGCATCTGTAGCAGCATTGGGAGCAGTGCATTATGGGCAGCTATCCCAGCGTTCAGGTGGCTGCAACGTGCTTTTCAAAAGGGGGGTGTGGAGTGTGACAGGGAGCGTGTGGGGGGGAGAGAGTGGATTTTTGGAGCCGACACTGTCAGCAGCTGCCTTGCAAGTTCCAACCCCCACCTCCACCCCTCTCTCACTCACTGAAAGCAAACAACAGCTGTTTCTTCTTCGAGTGGTTGTTCATGTCATTCAATGTAGGTGTGCGCGTGCCGCGTGCACGCCAACCGGAAGATTTTCCCCTAGCAGCGTCCGTAGGGTCGGCCCGGGCGCCCCCTGGAATGGCACCACCACAACACCCTATAAAGGAGCCCACCGACCCTCCACCCCCTCAGTTCCTTCTTACCGCTGGTGACGGTTAGCTGGAACTTCTCTTGCATAGCAGTCTGGCAATGTCCTATCCGTACCATTTAGTTCGTGTATTCATCTATATAGATAGTTAGATCTTTGTATATAGTTCAACAGTCTTCGTTGCCCACTGGGGCATGCCCAGGTCCCCCGGGTTCAAACTCTGCGAGGACTGTGGGAAATTCATGCCTAAGCGTGACCCGCACTCTGCGTGCTTGAGGTGCCTCGGAGAGAGCCACCAAAAGGACCGGTGCTCTATCTGTAGAGGTTTCCGCCCGCAAACTCTTAAGGACAGGGCTCAAAGACTTAGAGTCCTCCTTACGGAGGCGGCCCTGCGACCACCCTTGGACCCAGAGCCGGCCGAGGCGGGCCCCAGCACGTCGTCCTCAGTGCGGAGTGCCCCGACACCGGCATCAGGACTTAGGGCCCAGCCCAAGTCGTCCAAGACCCAGCACCGGGAAGAGTCAGGTCATAGGAAGTCGGCCTCAGTGCGGCACCGCTCACCTTCGCCCGTGCCCGCCAAGAGAAGGAAGCCGGTGAGGGATCAGTCTCCCCACCAGGACCCGAGGCCAACTCCGCCAGTGGGGCTAAGTGGACAGGCTGGGCTACAGCACCTCGAGGTTCCATCGACTCCCGCACCGCAGAGAGGGCGGTCGAGTCTGGACCAGCCCAATTCTCCGGGCCTCAGCGGAGACATACACACCCCCGTCGACGCCGGAGACGTTCGAGGCGGCATCAGACCTGATGGGTATCCTGGCACCAACCTCCCCGCATTGTAGGGAGTTGCCTACTGTGGTCTGCCCATCAGTACAATGTAAAGGCAAGCCAGCCATGCTATCGCCTCCCTCCCCGCACCGAGCTGCGAAGGTGGCACAGGACCAAAGGAGAGGCTCCCTGCCGCTTTGGCACCGCTCACCTTCTGCGCCAGGTGCTGCTCCCCCCAGGTCTTCTTACTCAGAGACCTCAGACTCAGAGGTGGACTCCTATTGCTTCAGCAGGTCGTGGAGCAGGAGATCGATGTCGGGGGCGAGCCACCAGGGTTACCCGCAGTAGCAGCAACAATGGCAGCCGCCCTTGCAGTGGCCGTTTTGGACTCCCTGGGCCTACCATCAGTCGGTAGGCCAGGCATTTGGCCCTTGGTCACGATCGGCTTCGGAGTCCTCGACATCGGTGGCCCCGGCGCAGCTGCCTCCCCTATCGGCACCGTTGCCAGGCAGGGGTGTGCCTTTGTCAAGTTCAGCACCCCCTAACGGGGCAGCGGCACCAGCAGCGGCTTTAGTTCGGGCCCTGTCGGCACCGCATGATACGCCAAGTTGCTCACTGGCGACCCCGGTACTGGCCGCGGTGCCGCATTTGGACTCGGAACCGGCACAGCAACCTCAGTACTGTGTGCTGCCGGACCCCGAGGGGCCGCATGCACTGGAGGAAGGGCTGCTCCACATAATCTCTTCGTCGTCCTCCCCGGACGGGGCGGTCTCAGGCATGGCTGTGGCTCCGGCCCTCGAGGACACTCAAATTCTCCAGCAATTGCTCCGGTGAGCAGCTCAAATCCTCGCAATCCAAGCGGGGGAGATCGAGGTGGACGCGGACCCTGTAGTGGACGTCCTAGCCCCCTCAGGGCCATCCAGGGTGGCCCTTCCGCTGATAAAGACGATAGCGGATACGTCCCGCACCCTATGGCAGACACCAGCCTCATTGGCCCCTACTGCCAAAAGAACGGAGTGGCGCTACTTCGTCCCCTCTAAAGGGCACGAATACCTGTACACCCACCCTCCCCCGGATTCACTGGTAGTAGATGCAGCTTACCAGCAGGAGCGTCAAGGGTTTCAGGGGTCAGCGCCAAAGAGCAGAGACGCAAAAAGACTTGAGCAGTTTGGCAGGAAGGTATACTCCATGAGGGGACTCCAACTCCGCATTGTCAATCAACAGGCAATAGTAAGCTGATATGGCCACAACACGTGTTCAGCCATGTCGAAGTTCGCGGAGCTCCTTCCCCAGGACTCGAGATCAGAATTTTCGGCCCCAGTGGAGGAGGGCAAACTGATCTCTCAAGCCTCCCTCCAGGTCGCCTTAGATGCAGCGGACTCAGCTTCGTGCACTCTGGCCATAGGCTTGGTCATGCGACGGGGTGCCTGGCTCCAAGTCTCGGGCCTGCCCTATGAGGTCCAGCAGACGATCCAAGACCTCCCCTTTGAAGGGCAGACGTTGTTTTCAGAGAAAACGGACAAACGTCTCCATAGTTTAAAGGACTCGAAGGCCACACTTGGCTCACTAGGCTTGCGTACCCCCACGACCCAGCGCAGACAATTTAGGCCGCAGGCGGCCCCTCGCCCATAGCAGCCACAGGCTTGCCAGGAGCTGGGGCGCAGGCGGCGTAGAAATGGCAGGAGGAGTCATCAACGTCACCCCTCTGGCCAGGCGTCTGGCCATTCGAGACCACCATCTGGGCCTAGACCCCCATTTGATGGTACGGTCGAGGACGACTTACCGATCAAGACTCTGGATCCTCCCACCCCTACCTTTGGGTCACGTCTGTCCCACTTCTGCCGTGCCTGCTCCAGAATTACATCGGACAAATGGGTTCTCCACACAGTAGAGAGGGGATATTCTATCCAGTTTTCCTCTCTCCCGCCCCACCAACCCCCCTCTTCGTCCCTCTTCATTGACCTCCTCGCGAGCAACTTCTGGTTCAAGAAGTGAAGTCCCTCACGAAGGCAGAGGCGGTGGAGGACATCTCGCAGGAGCTCAATGGCAAAGGCTTCTACTCCCGGTACTTCCTCATACCAAAGGCAAAAGGGGGTTGAGACCCATCCTAGACTTGCGGCGGCTGAACAAGTTTGTGCGAAAACTCAATCTCCCTCTCCTTGATCATCCGCTCCCTGGATCCAGGAGATTGGTATGCCGCCCTCGATTTAAAGGACGCCTATTTCCATATCGCCATAATTCCACGGCATCGCCGGTACCTCAGGTTCATCGTGTCCGGCGTCCATCTGCAGTTCACGGTGGCCCCTTTTGGGCTGTCAGCTACTCCCCAGGTCTTCACGAAGTGTATGGCGGTCGTGGCGGCCTTCCTGCACAGGCGTGGCATCCAGGTATTCCCCTACCTGGACAACTGGCTCATAAAGGGCCACTCCATGGAACAGGTAGAGACCCAGGTGCTGTTCATCAGGTGGATCTTTCTCGATCTGGGCCTCCTCTTGAATGATGCCAGTTCCACTCTGTCTCCGACGCAACGCATAGAGTTCATAGGAGCAGTTCTGGACTCACACACGCCAAAGCATATCTACCGGAGTCCAGGTTCCGTGCAATTTCCGAGCTCATCCTCGGACTGCAGCGCGCCCAGGTCACCACGGAACGAGTTTGCCTCCGGCTGTTGGGCCTCATGACAACATGCACCTATTTGGTACTCCACACCAGACTCCAGCTTCACCCGCTGCAGTCCTGGTTGGCGACAGTTTATCGCCCAGACAGGGACCCCCTGGACTCAATGGTGTCCATTCCCCGCTTGGTGCTGCACTCGCTTCAGTGGTGGCTCAACCCACGGGAAGTCTGCATGGGCGTTCCCTTTGCTGCCCCACAGCCCTCCCTCTCCTTGGTGACAGACGCCTCGGATCAAGGTTGGGGAGTGCACCTGGGATGCCTCAGGACCCAGGGCTTGTGGTCGCTGGAGGACCTCAAGTTGCATATCAATGTCAGGGAGTTGAGAGCGGTCCCCCTGGCGTGTTTGACCTTCCAGTCCCACCTGGCCGGCAGGTGTGTTTCAGTCCTTTTGGACAACACGGTGGCAGTCTTTTATATCAACAAACAGGGGGGATCTACAGGGAAGCCCTCGCGCTGTGGGATTTCTGCGTCCACAATGCCACCCACCTGACGGTATTCTATCTTCCAGGGGAGCAGAACGGATTGGCAGACACGCTCAGCCGCTCGTTCCAGGGTCACGAGTGGTCCCTCCGATGGGACGTTGTGCGCTCAATTTTCCAGCTTTGGGATTTTCCCCGGCTAGACCTGTTTGCCTCCAGGGAAAACAGGAAGTGCCGACGGTTTTGGTCCCTTCTGGGCCACAGTCGGGGGTCTCTTTTGGACGCCTTCCTTCAGCCATGGGAGGACAGCCTGCTCTATGCCTTCCCTCCGATCCCCCTGATACACAGGGTGCTTTTAAAGATTCGCAAGGATCGTGCCAGGGTAATCCTGGTAGCTCTGGCGTGGCCGCGCCAGCATTAGTACACGTCACTCCTGCACATGTCTGTTCAGGCACCCTTGATGCTGCCCCTGCTCCCGGACCTGATCATGCAGGACAGGGACTTCCTCCGCCATCCGAACCTCAAGTCCCTTCACCTCACAGCCTAGATGCTCCATGGCTGAACCCGGTGGAATTGCAGTGTTCCCAGCAGGTCAGGCAGGTGCTGCTGGGTAGCAGGAAACCGTCAGCTATGGTCACCTACCTGGCTAAATGGAAGCGCTTCTCCATCTGGTCAAGTCAGAGGGGTCACAACCCGCCGGGGGTTCCAATTCCCGCTGTCCTTGACTATTTGCTTCACCTACGACAACTGGGCCTTTCCCTTTACTCCATTTGCATTCACTTGGCGGCCATATCCGCCTTTCATCTGGGAGAGAGGGGTACCTCAGTGTTTGTGAACCCACAGGTTGGGCGTTTCCTCAAGGGTATGGACAGGCTCTTCCCACATGTGCGTCAGCCGACTCCTGCTTGGGACCTGAATCTGGTCCTCTCCGTCCTCTCGGGGCCTCCCTTTGAGCCTCTGGTTTCGTGCTCCCTGCTGTACCTGTCATACAAGACCACCCATCCTGGTGGCAATAACCTCGGCCCGACGGGTGTCGGAGCTTCAAGCGTTAACATCTGAGCCCTCGTACACAGTCTTCTACAGGGACGAGGTCCAACTGAGACATCATCTGGCTTTCCTACCCAAAGTCGTTTCACAGTTTCACATGGACCAAGCTATCTTTCTCCTGGTCTTTTTTCCGAAACCACACGCCTCCAGTGAAGAGTGGAGGCTACATTCCCTGGATGTCCGCAGGGCCTTGACTTTTTACATAGAGTGTACCAAGCCGTTCAGACGCTCAACCCAGCTCTTCGTCGCAGTGGCAGAAAGGATGAAGGGGCTCCCGGTCTCCTCTCAGCAAATCTCTTCGTGGATCACGACTTGCATCTGGGAATGCTACCATATAGCTAAGATCCCGGTCCCTCCGGTCACGGCCCACTCCACTAGGGCGCAGGCCTCCTCTGCGGCTTTCCTGGCTCAGGTTCCGACTCAGGAGATTTGTAGAGCGGCCACGTGATCCTCCATCCACACGTTCTCTTCTCACTATGCCATCACGCACCAGGCTACGGATGATGCAGGCTTCGGGCGTGCAGTTCTCCAGTCAGCAGTGATCTCCAACCCCACCTCCTAAGGTTAGGCTTGTGAGTCACCTGCTTTGAATGGACATGAACAACCACTCGAAGAAGAAAAAACAGTTACCCACCTTTTAGTAACTGTTGTTCTTCGAGATGTGTTATTCATGTCCATTCCAACACCCACCCTGCTACCCCTCTGTCGGAGTGCCGGCAAGAAGGAACTGGGGGGTGGAGGGTCGGCGGTCCCCTTTATAGGGCACCATAGTGGCGCCACTCCAGGGGGCGCCCAGGCCGACCCTACGGACACAGCTAGAGGAAAATCTTCTGGCTGGCGTGCACGTAGCTCGCGCACCTAATTTGAATGGACACGAACAGCACATCTTGAAGAACAAGAGTTACTAAAAGGTGGATAACCGTTTTTTGTTTTTTTCCTCACAGACCAGATAAGCAGTCGCTCCGAAACAGACACCCCCCCCCACCCACCGCACCGCTTCTCTCCTCAAGCCCCCTTCCCCCTCTCTTCAAGCAAATGCTAGCTGTGGGCATTCCAAAGGGAGCCCCCGTGCTTCTACTCATTCACAGCAAACAGTAGCTGTGTTTGTTTTTTTGATAAGCAGCTTCGGGAGCCCGGAGTTCACAACAAAACAAAGAGAGACATCCCAACAAAACAAAGCAGGACCTTCACTTAAAAGGATTATGGGAAGCTTCTGGAGGTCAGTCACAGCGTACTAAGATTATTCCCTGTTTACACTGGCGCCCCAGCGCTGCAGTAGCAGCGCTATACTCTTTATTCCTCTCGGGGAGGTGGAGTACAAGCAGCGCTGTAGCCACGGAGATACAGCGCTGTATGTGCCTTGCCAGTGTGTACGAGGACTGAGTTACAGTGCTATAAAGCCACCAACAGCACTGTAACTCTGAAGTGTAGCCAAGGCCTTAGATGCATACTGATTACTAATACTTTAATTCCCTTTATTTAAAATAAAAATGGTTTTCCTAGTATAGATGGTCTCATGGACAAGGAGATCTGCTAGTTTTGTGTTTTGTGTTTGAGATGGGAGGACAATGATTGTGTAAACTTTTTTGCCCTAATTTCTAAATGTTTAGGTGATGGTGTACATAACTAAGTGCCTCCCATTTATGTTCAGAAAGAATTCTTGAACTACTTAAGGATACTAACTAAATTATTCCCACTGATGTTCAGTTCTTTGATACCTGTAGTGATGGTTCTTTGAACATCTCCTTTTGGAGTTTATTCAGTTTCCCAGTTACTTTGACAATATTTTCATGAATATCAAAAGTAAACTTTTCCTTCCTTTCTTTCAGTACATTACACCTAATCTTACCATCTTCCAAGATTGCAAATAATTGCTTTCCTTCATTGACATTGTTACTTTCAAAGTATTTTTACACTGTGCTGTTGCTCAGAGTTCTCTTTCGTAGATATTAAAAATATTGCTCCCTGTCTCTCCTCAAGTGCTCTGTTCTTGTGCTCTAATTCTTGAATCATATTCTTTACCATTAACTGTATTTTCTGTTTTGATATAGGATTCTAGGAGATAAATCCTTGCACGTGAATTTGAAACTGTATTTCCCTTTGCTAAACACTGAATTGTCATGTTGCTGTTTTAACAGCTGTATATTTCTGGTAGGAACGTATTATAAAGCTTTTTATACCATTAAATTTGTTCATTCATACTCTTCTTAATTCTTTTCTTAATTGAGATTGAAAATCTCCAGGAACAGTTAAGAGACAAGGAAAAACAGATGAGCAGTTTGAAGGATCGAGTAAAATCCCTGCAGGCTGACACCACCAACACTGACACTGCCTTGACTACACTGGAAGAAGCACTTGCAGAGAAAGTAAGTGTAAAGGGCACAAGTCCTTTAAATCCAAAATTCATTCTGCTAATCATCTCTGTAAATCCAAACTTTTTTGGCACTGCCTTGATTTCTAGGTAACAGAAGAGATACCTTTACGGTGTAGCTGGACATTTACTGTTCTCTAGGAGCTGTGGGAGTAAGGGCCTCCATCTGGATTCTGTTGATCCGGGCGGAGCAGCTGCTGTTAAGCATAATGGATTTCTCACTAGAATACATCTTAGAATATTTTGACTACCAGCCATGTGCTGTTGACAGGCCTAATCTGAATTAAGGCAGCAATACAGTTCTCAATACATATGCTAGGGATAGGACTTGGGGGGAGGGCATTCTGTAGCATTGTCTTTACAATGGCATGTTGTAGGGAGTTACGCCTCAAGCTGCTACCCCACTAATTAGGTCCATCATATAACTCTCTATGAAAAGAATTGCTGCTTCTTATAGTGCGCTAATATTGTATAGACCTTTGTGGAGTATTGCTTGAGCTGTCCTCTTTTTCTGCGGTGCATCTTTAGCACTGCTGCTGGAGGCCACATTCTAGGTGACAGGCCCTGGATTCTTCACCTTTTCAGGTCAGGCTGATGTCTTATTTTTATTTTTTTCTTCTCTCATATGTTTCATAGTTTTTTATTTTGGTGGGGGGGGGGAGGGTCTTTTTTTTTCTTTTTTTCAAGTTCACCATCTGAAGCTTATATTTTTGGTTCTCAAAACTAAATCACACAGAATTCAGTGATCCTGATGTAACTACAGCCCAGTATCCTTTCTTTGCTGTCCTGTTGTCCTCATTGCATTTTTCATTCTTGCATACCAGGGGATTGTTGACTGAGGGAACAGCTGGGTCTGTTCTGTTCCTAAAAGGGATCTCTTTAGCATTACTGCATATTTTGTCTCAGTTCCTTCAGGGAGAGGGCCATGGCTCCCTCAGTCTGTCAGACTCGGAATACAAAGCTTTGTTGGTGTGCTTGCTTGCAGTTGAGACTTATTTTATAAATAGAATACACTCACATCACATCAGCTTTTAAGTCTGATGAGCATCTGTTGATGCTTGGTGTATAGAAGAATTGTTTTTATTGCTAATTCCATCCCCCCATTGGTTTCATGTCTCACATCTTGTATATTGCATCTCTTTGGATGCAAACTTTGGAAAAATAGGATTTGAATAAGTAAGAGTGTAATGCCTGGTGCTTCTTGCTGCCAGGTGACCTGACTGAACTTTGTTTAGTCAGCAGCTGGATAAATGAGATAATACTCTAATAATATTATTAGGCATTCAGTGATTGGAGAGTTTGCAGTAACAAGCAACCTGGGACGACTTTATCATGAAACCAGAGAAGTTTCATGATATTTTCTTCCCTCCTGAGGTCTGTTGGGGGAGAGTAGAGATGACCAGCAATATTTTGCACACTTTCTCCCCTTAAACTAATAAGCAGAGATGTGGTATGATGTCTTCTCAGAAATAAGCAAAATTTTTACCTGTTAAGCTGATTCAAAGGGATTTTCATCACAGGGTACTGTGTTCTTTTGTCAGGAGCGGACTATTGAGCGCCTGAAGGAGCAACGGGACAGGGACGAGCGAGAAAAACAAGAGGAGATTGACAACTATAAAAAAGATCTTAAGGACCTCAAAGAAAAAGTCAGCCTCTTGCAAGGAGATCTCTCTGAGAAAGAGGTTAACACTAGCAACATTAACCTTCTCTGTTGTTAGTTGTTTATTGTAAAGGGGGTATGTCTGGGGGGAAGGGATGTTCTATAGACTTGATTCTGTAACATGTTTATGCACTGAAGAGACACTTGTGTCAGACCTTTTGGTGTGGCTCACCACATTGTCCCTTTAAATGATGTGGTTTGATCATTGGCATTCCCAGTGAAGTTGGGAGTTGGTAAAGTTGTTGGCAGCACTTATCTGGATCTCAGTAATTCTGAAATAGAGCTAGTTAGTGTCTATTAAACATACTGAAGAAAATGGGAGAAAGAGGAAGGATTTATTGATGCTATGCTTTTAGAAGAGCTGCAGATCAGTGACATGTGAAACTACAATCAGTAGACAGGACAAATAGCATCTTCCCAGCTCGCTGCAACATATATGCCATCTTCTCATTAAGCACATGAGATTAAGAGCACAAGCAGCTAAAACCTGTGTGTATGGAAAATTCACGGATAAAGGTTCTTCCTACAGATTTTGCTGTATCTTCTGCAACTTTATGCAAGTTGTATTTCTAGACCTTGTGAGTGTGAAGAGCCATCTTGCTGTTGATAAAATGGACCGCTGTCTCATGTCTAAACAGCCAGACTAATTAATATAATTTCACTAGTAGAAGTATAAATTTCCTCCATTCATCTCCAGGGGTTATACTCTCAAATCTACCTACAATTTTATTTTAAAACTCCAATTACTACAATTAATGCAATCAAACCATGCAATTTTGTATTTATATATATGAAAAGTTGCGAATTATGGAGAAAGTAGGATGGGGTTAGTGAATTCCACATCCTAAGCGCTACCACAGTAAAAACATGAACATCGTCTAATTTATGATACAGTGGTTGAATCCATTAAAGACAGGTGGAGATTTGTTTAATACCACTACTACGAAAATAATAATGCCATTAAAAAAAAAAAAAACTTCAGTCGTGTCATTGCAACTGAATTTTAAGGGAGTTTTGACTGGGTTTTGTCCCTTACCCTGAGAATCTGAAGTGAACCAAGCTGTCCTAGATTATTTTCCAAAGCGGGAACCAGAACATTATGTGTGGAAGACACAGGAAAACAAAGACAAAAAGGAAATTTAAAGTTGTGGTATTGTGCCTAATGATCATTTACCCAATAACAGTTGTGTTCTGCTTGCTTGTTTTAGGCTTCCCTGTTGGATCTGAAGGAACATGCCTCATCCCTGGCTTCCTCAGGACTGAAGAAGGATTCCAGGCTCAAGACTCTAGAAATTGCATTGGAGCAGAAGAAGGAGGAGTGTCTGAAAATGGAAACTCAGCTGAAGAAGGTACAAATTCATGCTTGCTTCCCTGATTTACATGTATATAGGAAAGTCTACTGCAGTGTTAAACAGTCTCATCTTTGCCCTTTTTCCTTTTTCTACTGTACAAAATGAAGCAAACACAATCCTTTTGGTTAGTGTCAACAAAGAATTGAGATACCAAGGTGGGATTGTTGGATTCTTTTATCAGTAACCTGGGCTGCTTCTTATACCCACTACAGTGGGACAGCTGTATTCCAGAAGTCCTGCAGGACCTCATCTATTTGCTTTCTGCTTCAGTTCTGTCTATAAACCCAGCCTACCACCTTCAGATACTGTATCAATATACCAATAATGATTATTGAGGAAACATTTACTATAGCTGAGAGCCCTATGGGATTGGTTATAGAGATTCTTCTTTGAATGCTTGCTCATGTCCATTCCAATGTAGGTGTGTGCACACTGTGTGCACTGCCACTGGAAAGTTTTTCCCTCAGTGATATCCATTGGGTAGGCTTTGGTGCCCCCTGGAGTCACGCCCTCATAGTGCCATTATATAGGGTCCTGCCGACCCGCTGCCCCCCAATTCCTTCTTACCATCCGTGATGGTCACTGCATCTTCTACTCTTCCTTATACTGGCACAAGTATTCTCCTCAGTGAACTTTGGTTTCTTTTCCCTGTGTATAGTTAATAGATAGTGGTTAGTTGTACAGTTTTAGTGTGCGTTAGTAGTTAATAGAGTCAGATCCCGCTCACCGGGGTTTCCCCGGCACCAAGACATGCCTCAGTCTCTGGGGTTTCAGTTGTGTGAGGCTTGCCGTAAGCCCATGCCAATCAGTGACCTTCTACTCTGCTTGCCTTAAGTGCTTGGAGGAGTCTCACCTTCGGGAGCGCTGCAGAATTTGTAAAGGGTTCCGACCTTGTACCAAAAAGAAAGGGGACCAGAGACTCAAGTTCCTCCTTGTGGTGATGGCTCTCTGTCCTCCCTCAGAGCCAAATCATGCTAACTCAGCACTGAGCACCTCTTCCATGGTGAGAGACAGGCAGCGTAGCTCAGCCTCTCCAGCACTGAGGAAGGACTCCATGTCTGCGTGCCAGGACTCTCGAAACCATTAGGGCTGTCCGGTGCAGAGGAGGACTATGCCTCACAGGGACACTTGGCACTGATCTCAGTCACCAGGGCCACAGGAGAGGCAAAGAAAAACGAACTGGAGGCATCCCCAACTCCAAGACTTGTGAAACCAGCAGAGTGAGACCCATGCTGGGCCATTCGGACTCAATCGCTGCCAGCCTAGTACCGTTGCCTCTGGACCAGGGAAGGGACCCCTCGAGTCTGGTACCGTTGAACTCTCCTCCAAGGTAGAGCCGTCAGAGTGCAAACTCAGTGCTTCCATCCATGCCAGAGGCATTTGAGGCAGCAAGGGAGCTACTGTCCTCTCTGTACCGCCATCCCACACCAGGCATGAATCGGCATCTAAAATGAGAGCGGCTATGGCACTGAGGCCCTAGGTGCTATTGAAGGGAAAACCGGTGGTGATGGCCTAGCACCCGTCTCCCCCCTCCCAGCACTGCTCTTTGGTGCCAACCAGTATTTCTCTTCTGTGGTCACCAAGGAATGACGCCTCGCAGTCAGACTCTGAGATGGATTCCTACACCTCCTGCAGGAGCTGGCACTGGTCTGACTGCCAATACCTGATGGCTGATATGAGCCCAGGGTTCCCACCAGTGGCCTGGCCAGCACAGTGCAATAGCCTTTCCATCCAGTCCAAGGGTCTCAGTCACGGAGATTGTACTCCATTGCGTGAGAGGGTAGAGCTTCCTCAGTACAGGGATCAGGACCTGGTACTGAGCCAGGAAACAAACCAGGTGCTGAAGGACAGGAACAAGGCCCTGTAACCATCTAACTTCCTCCTTACCTGATGAGACGATAGTGGGCACTTCAGTTGCGTCCACTCAGGACGACCACAGGGAACACCAGGAGTTCCTCAGGAGAGTAGCCCAGAACCTGGGAATCCAGGTGGAGGAAATCTCAGAAACCTCCCATTCCTTGGTGGACATCTTGTCCCTTTCGGGCCCATCACGAGTCGCTTTGCCTCAGAATAGTGCCATTCTGGAACCCATTAAGGCCCTGTGGCAGACTCCAGCCTCCTTGCAACCCACGGAAAAGATGATGGAGAAAAAGTATTTTGTGTCCCCAAAGGGATTTGAATATTTATACACCCATCCTCTTCCAGGGATTGCTAGTGGTATCAGCGGCAAACAAATGAGAGAGACAGGGGCAGCAAGGGCCTCCCCCTAAGGCCAAGGACACCGGGAGTTTGATCTCTTTGGCAGAAAAAGCTACTCCACAGGGGAGGGGGGCCTCCGACTTCGAATTGCCAACCAACAGGCACTCTGAAGACAGTGTCTGGATCCATCCTCCCCAAATATTGTGAATTGGCTGTCCCTCTTCTATCAGGTGTGGGCCTATATCACCTCAAACTGTTGCATGCTATGCACAGTGAGAATGGGATACACCCTGCAGTACAGTTCTTCCCCTCTTTCCCACCCTCCCTCCCCATCCTTCTTCACGGACCCTCTCAAGAGCAGCTTCTACTCCAGGAAGTGCAAATGCTCCCGCAAGTGAGAATGGTAGAGGAGGGTTTCTCCGGAACTAAGGGGCAGGGAGGCTTACTATGCTTATTTTCTAATCCCGAAGGCCTACAGTGGTCTCAGACCCATCTTGGACCTGCAAAACCACAACAGATTCAGAAGAAACTGAAGTTCTGCACTGTCTCCTTGGCCTCCATTATCCCCTCTCTGGATCTAGGGGACGGGTATACCACCCTCAACTTGAAGGGTGCCTACTTCCATATTTCAATCTTCCAAGGCCGCAGAAGATTCCTCCAATTTGTTGTCAACCAAGTATACTACCAATTCACTGTACTTCCATTCGGCCTATCAGCAGCCCTTTGTGTTTTCACAAAGTGCATGGCAGTTGTCGTGGCTTTCCTAAGGAAACACAAGGGTTCAGATATATCCTTACTTCGACAACTGGCTGATCAGAGGTTGGTCCAGGGCCCAGATGGAGGTAGGCATACTGCTAATACTGTCAACTTTCCTGAAGTTAGGCCTGTTGGTAAGCAGGCAGAAATCAAGGCTGTTCCCCGTATAAAGATTAGACCTCATAGGGACAGTGCTGGACTTGTCCAGGGCAAAATCTTCCTTTTGGAGGCCCAGTTCTGGGCCCTGCCTTTGATCTTAGAGAGCCTCAGAAACCATCCATCACCACAGCAAGAAGTTGCCTGAAACTCCTGGGCCATATGGCATCAGGTACTTATGTGGTGAAACACACAAGATTGCAACTCAGACCTCTTCAGGCCTGACCAGCATCAGTATACCAATCAGGCCGGGACTTCTTGGATATGGTGGTCACACTTCCCCCTTCAGTGATCAACACCCTCCTGTGGTGGATGGATCCGGCGACAGTATACGCAGCTGTCTGATTCTCGAAACTCCATCTGTCAATGTCTCTAGTCACCAATGCTTCCGTGTAGGGTTTGGGGGCTCATCTGGGGATTCTCAGAACTCAGGGTCTCTGGTCCCAGGCGGAGCTCTTGCTACACATCAACATGTGGGAGGTCAGGGCAGTGTACCTTGCCTGCCACATGTTCCAATCCCACTGGAAGGCAAATGTGTATCAGTGCTTACAGACAACACAACAGCAATGCTCTGTGTAAACAGAAAGGGTAAAGCATTCTCCTCTCACCTATGCTAGGAGGCTCTCCGCCTGTGGGACTTCTACATACTCAATCCACCTCGAAGCAGCCTACCTCCCAGGGTACAGAATGAGCTAGTGCAGCAGTTCTCAAACTGTGGGTTGCGACCCCAAAGTGGGTCTTGACCCCGTTTTAATGGGGTCACCAGGGCTGGTGTTAGACTTGGTAGGGCCCAGGGCCAAAGCCCCATCACCCTGGGCTAAAGCCAAAACCTGAGGGCTTCAGCCCTGGATGGCAGGGCTCAGGTTACAGGTCCCCTGCTTGGGGAAGCCCCAGGCTTTGGCCTCCCCCTTTGGTGGGGCTCTGGCTTTGGCCTTGCCTTCCCCTCTCTCCCCACCTGGGCTGGTGGGTCTTGGGCTTTGGCTCTGGCCCCTCTGCCTGGGGAGGCGGGGTCTCGGGCAGGCTCAGGCTTTGGTCATCCCTCCTGGAGTCGCGTAGTAATTTTTGCTGTCAGAAGGGGGTCACGGTGCAATGAAGTGAGAGAGTGCCTGAGGTAGTGGATCACCTCAGCAGATCATCCTCCAGTCACAAATGCTCTATCTGCCTAGACCTTGTGAAAGACATTTTCCAGAGGTGGGGAACTCCCTGGATAGACCTGTTTGTGACCAGACACAACAAAATGTCTGCAGTTCTGTTCCTTGCAGAATCACAGCCCAGGCTCGCTCGCGTACGTGTTTCTCCTCCCTTGGAGAAGCCATATCTTCTATGCATTCCTACTTCCCCCATGCCTCTCAATGGAGGGTTCTGCTGAAGATCAGAGAGGAAGGAATGAAACTGATCCTGGTAGCCCTGGCTTGGCCTCACCAACATTGGTTCACCACCTTCTCGACCTTTTAGTGGAAACACCAATCACCTTACCTTTGGTTCGGGATCTCAGCTCATAGGATCACAGACTTCTACATCACCCAAAGCTTGAGTCCCTCCATCTCACTGCCTGGAAACTGAACCCCTTGGAGCTAGCATGCTCAGGTCTGGTTTGAGAAGTTCTTCTAGGGAGCAGAAAGACATCCACTAGGGCCACGTATCTGGCAAAGTGGAAAAGGTTCTCAGCCTGGTCAGTGCAGAAAGGGTTCTTGTCCACGCAAGCATCAGTACCATGTATTCTGGACTGTCTGATGTACCTGAAGCAGCATGGGCTAGAAGTGTCTTCAGTTAGGATCCACCTGGCCGCAGTTTCGGCTTTTCACCCATGGGTGAATGGCAGATCCATCTTTGCAAACACGCTCCGTAGTCGTTTTGTCAAGGGGCTGGACAGACTGTATCCCCAGGTGAGATAGCCGATCCCACCCTGGGACCTCAACCTGGTATTGTCAAGGCTCACAGGTTCTCCATTTGAACTCTTGGTAACATGCTGCCTATTCTACTTGTCCTGGAAGGTGGCCTTCTTGGTGGCCATTAACTGGGCCAGAAGGGTATCAGAAATTAGGACCCTTACTTCAGAACCCCCATACACAGTCTTCTTCAAGGACAAGGTCCAACTGCGCCCTCACCCAGTCTTCCTCCCAAAGGTAGTGTTGCAATTCCACAATAACCAGGATGTTTTTCTTCCGGTTTTCTACCCAAAGCTGCATGCCAACAGGCAGGGACAGAGGCTCCATTCACTAGATTTCAGGTTGGCTCTTGTCTTCTTCTTAGAAAGGACTAAATCATTTAGGAAGACTACTCAGCATTTCATGGAGGTGGCCGCAGACAGCATGAAAGAAAGGCTCTTAGTCTCAGCCTGGAGAATTTCATCGTGGATCACCTCTTGTAGCACGTGCAGCTATAATCTGGCGAAAATCCCTGCTCCAGCCCTGACGGCACACATCACAAGGGCACAAGTATCTTAAACCGCATTTGTGGCACAAGTTCCAATCCAGGGTATCTGTAGAGTGCAACTTGGTCTTCAGTACACACTTTTGCAACTCACTATGCCGTCACTCAGCAGGCCAGAGACAATGCTGGATTTGGCAGAGCCATGCTACAGTCTGCTTGTCCTTGAACTCTGAACCTTCCTACTGCATCTGCTTGGGAGTCATCTGCATTGGAATGGACATGAGCAAGCTCTCAAAGAAGAAAAAACGATTGTTAACCTTCTGTAACTGTTCTTTGAGATGTTGCTCATGTCCATTCCAAAACCCATCCTCCTTACCTCTCTGTCGGAGTTAACCAGCAAGAAGGAACTGAGAGGGCGGTGGGGCGGCAGGGCCCTATATAGCAGTGCTATGAGGGCGTGACTTCAGGGGACACCAGAGCTGACGTGACAAATACCACTGAGGGAAAAACCTTTCTGGCAGCGGTGCATGTGGCATGCGCACACCTACATTGGAATGGACATGAGCAACACATCCTGAAGAACAACAGTTATGGAAGGTTAGTAATTGTTTTTGTTTAATGTCTAAAGAGACAGCAGTAATGGAGAAGTTAGAGTTACAACACACTACTTATGCAGTAGTATTGCTGACTGGGTGAGCATGCATGAAATAAAGCTATTCTTACTGAAAAAAAGATTGTGAGAATTAAGTTATGCAGGTGAAGTGGTTGGAATGTATTACTTTGTACTGCAGTGTGCCTACTGAAATTACACTCTCAGCGTATACCAGGGTGCTTCACTTGGATGGAAAGAGTAAGGGAAGTTGCTTAACTCCAGTGAAACACTTAGCTAAAAGATGAAGATTGTTACTTTGCAGTGCCATGACAATACCTCTCTTTAATTCTCTCGGGAACTCATTGTGCTCACTCTCTCCATTTTAGAGATCCCTATGCTGGAGAGGAAAGTCTGTGTAGGAGGTAGCCAAGAGTGATACAAGGAGACATTGATTCAGATCAGAAGCTAGATATTTTTGAAATAATCTGTTCTCATTTTCAGTAAATTATCAAGAAAATCAGTTCATCTGTGATCCTTTTCCTGAGGGTTAAGAATAAGAAAATAGTTCAAATGTAAATTGCATTCAAAATCTGCAAAGGGTGAACTGAACTGTGATAGGTACTTGTTTCTGAGGAACCAAATAGGGAGCATTGATTTAGTTTATTGCACATACAGGCAAATATATACTCATCTTCAAATTGAAGAAAATCTGTGACTTTCCATTCTGTTAGAATGGTAATAATTTTCTTGTATACATAGGGCAGTTGCTTGTTAATTGTACCCTGAGGGAAAGGGACTAAGCAGAGGAAGGAACTGGACAAGAGAAGAAAATGTGGTGGTGGAGAGGGTGAACTAAAGGGGTGGGTAAACTTTTGGAATGTGCAGGCAAAATATTAAAATCTGTCATTACCTGTTTGTGTGTGCCGTGTCATACCCTTCTACTATTATTCCTGGGGGAATTTCACAGCAGAACAATGTCCCCATCTCCCACAGATTCTCTTTATTTTCTGCAGAAAATGGTTTCTGTGGGGAAGCAAAATGAAGCTTCACCAGTGCTCACTCACCCCTCCCCAGCAGTTCAGGCATGTCTGTTTGGGCAGCCGGGGCGGGGAGGTAAATCACTGGGGGGAGGAGGGGCTGGGGATGCCCCCGCTGCCTAGGAATGTGAGTCCCATCTGGGTGGGAGAGGAGGATGGAGACAGAGTTCCCCCTTCTCTTCCCTTCATAGTGCAGCCTGGTCTGGGTAAGATCAACACCCAGAAACTTTCCCTGGCAGCAGGAAGTTTTGCACTGTGGGGTGAGTATGTGTGCATGGCAGGGGGTCTGGTTGAGGATGCATGGGGTTGGGCAGACAGAGGGAGTCACTCCCATTACAGTGACCCCTCCCCCGAACCCCCCCTTGCATCAGGAGCTCCCCACACCCAGATCTCCCCCACTAACCCCCCAAACCACTGCCCTGTCAAGCCTGACCCCCTGCATTGGGAGCCCTGCTCACCTGGACCCCCATCCCACTGAGCCCCAACCAGCTGCACCCTAACGCCCCACCTCACCAAGTCCCACTCCTCCAGCCCTCCCCCAGCCCTAACTACCTTCACCTGGACTACTCTGTGGACTCCCATTACCACTACACCCAGAACTCCGCACCAAGCCCCTGGGCATTCAGATTCCCCCACACTGAGCTGCCTGCACCTAGATTGCACCACACAGAACCCTGATACTCTTGAGGGAATTGTGCACCAAACTTTTAAAATTTTGCAAAATTCTGCGCATTTTATTAGTCAAAATAACAAAGTAACACAATAACAATATAATCACACCATTTTCCAGTATTTTGATAATGTATTTAAAAATACTTGTCAGCAAATAATTGAAAATGCTGTGATTATATTGTATTATTTTGACAAAATATGCAGAATTTTAAAGTGTGCATAGGATTTTTAATTTTTTGATGCAGAATTCCCCCAGGACTACACCATGAACTCAGATATACTTCTCCCTTTGTATTATAACTACCTGCTGCATGCTGAGGCACTTGTGCAATTATTGTTTATGCAAAGGCCCCCCAAAGTTGTCTCTTGAGCTCTGTTGAGCAAGGCCTGGAATGAATTTCTTCTCTAGGTGCTATTTTCAGTACCTGATTCTGTTGTGAGTTCTCTGTGATCGTTTCTCTTTGTGCCATTGCATTCCTTTCATGCTGTGAAAAGAATTTCTGCCTTTCCTCAAGGTGTTCCTAGCAGCTGGCCCATTTCGTTTCTCTCAGCAGGTTCTGAACGCTTACATCAAAGAAGAGATTCCAATCAGGTGTCTAAATCTGCTAAAGTATAATCTTACCGAAGCTGTAATTGGGATACTTTCCCTGTGACTGTATGAAAGAGCAACCTTACATGAGTCTTCTGCAGCCGCTAAATTAATGTCACAAACATTGATTGTTGCTCAGAAGATATAGCTAGAAGGCACTGCTGTAGTACATATTATAGTCATGGATATGTCCAAATATTTAATTAATACCCCTTCTCAGTTCTTCATAACTTGCTGAAATTTCCATGTTTGGTGTTAACCCAGAGGTAAATTCCTGATAATTTAAGTAAAATCCATTTGATCCATTTTTGCCTTTTATAGAAAAGTGAAAAAATACTCTTTTAAAGTAAGTTTTTAAGATTCCCCCTACCCCCCCCCCCCAAAGTGCAATTCAAGTGGCCATTAAAACAATTTGACATTTTCAGGGTGGATTAGCCTCTTCTATGTGTTTGTAAAACAATTAAAAATACATAAACCAGCTCTGACTGACAAACATTTAAAAACTAAATTTAAAACCACTTTAGTAACTTGTGTCAGTGTTGGGAGCTAAGATACTGTTTTAATTATCATAGCTAGTTAGTATTGCAGGTAAAGACTACATAGAAAAATTTCAATACAGAATTAAATTGGAGAAGGGGAGAGAGATCTTCTTGTGGTCACTAATACAACTGTGAGGTCCTAAGCTACCGTTTCAAAGCATAGGAATAAAAATTTGAGTAAATATGGGTATATTTACATATAGAAGATACTGAGATCTATAATAACATCTACGGTTCCCTTTTTTCCACCACCTTTTGCTGAAATTAGAGGCACACTGGTCTTGTGCTGCATGAGAACTCTATATGAGTGTCTCTCTCTCCATGTGGAGTTCCTAAACTTCACAGATCAAGGCAATCTCCTTTCAACACAACCCAATTGCAGTTTGAATAGTGGTCTCTCTCTTGTCAGAATTGTTTCCAGTCCATAATTTAAACAGTTTCAAATAAGTTGAAATATAATGTTCTAAAAGTCATGACGATGACATCAAAGGTGAAACTGTTGGGCTGTCAGGTGAAAGAGATTTAATCCTTTGTCAGTCCTTTTGAGAAATCTTTTGTTAATCTCTAAACTTTATGAACTCCTTTGAGAAATCAACATAGTCACTACAGGCTTCCACTTCTGGTATGGAAGGTATTTAACATTATAGTAAAATGGAGTAGTCTCTGTCACTAGAGTGCGAGCAGTGCTGCCAAGTTATTGACATCACTTGTATTTTTTTTTCTAGTTATGCAGTCCCCTGAACTCTGATTTTTAGGATCCTGATTTTCATAGATTCTTAGACTCTAGGACTGGAAGGGACCTCGAGAGGTCATCGAGTCGAGTCCCCTGTCCTCATGGCAGGACCAAATACTTTCTAGACCATCCCTGATAGACATTTATCTAACCTACTCTTAAATATCTCCAGAGATGGAGATTCCACAAGCTCTCTAGGCAATTTATTCCACCGTTTAACCACCCTGACAGTTAGGAACTTTTTCCTACCGGCACCGGATGCACGTATTAAGCGAGGTGAGTCTTGAGCGTCTTCCTTTCTCTCGTGGACACATTATAGCCATGGCACGTTCCGTCTTGTTTCGGAACTCATCCCCAGTTCTTCTATGTTTCTCTCCCGATTACACTTTACCGGTGGGCTTAGGGTCATAGGGTCCATGGATCGAATCACTAGGGTGTTTGACCCTCCTGCTCAGTTACCATGCCGTGTGCAAATAGGCTCTTTCCCCCCTCCGGCGAAATGGGGTAGAACCACCAATCTCTGCCACTAGCCAGTCATCCATCAGAATAGCATCTCGGGGTGGTCCAAGGAAGCAAACCCCCGGCGACACCATCTGTCACAGCCGTCGAGATTTGCCCAGATCCAACAACAGTACCTCCATGGACCCAGTCTTGCACCGATGGCCCTTTGACCCTGTTGACAGGGAGAACCGGAACGAGAACTAAGCGACCTCACCGTGGCTTCCAAACCTTCTACTCTACCAATGACTCACAGAGCTTGTATCACTTGATCCGCTAATGCTATCCTGACAGTACTCTACCTTTGTCCACATGGATGAGTAGCAGGGGTAGTATTCAGA
>NC_133769.1:117078330-117116042 GCF_003597395.2 Chelonoidis abingdonii
GTTCCTAATGTCCAACCTAAAAACCTTGCTGCAGTTAAGCCCATTGCTCTGTCTATCATTAGAGGACAAGTGAACAAGTCTCCCCTCCTGAATGACACCTTTTAGAATACCTAAAATGCTTCATTGTCGCCTCTCAGTCTTCTTTTGTCCACACTAAACAAAACCATTCTTGCAGCTTCCTCAGTCAGTTCTCAGAAATAACATTCTTATGCCTCCTGACCCCTCCAATTTTCCACATCGCTAAAACATCCCCGGACGACACACTCAGCTGACGGCTAACAGCGCCAGAGTAGAGCGCAGAAAAAGACGTCTCATGCGGCTCACTAACAACCGGTAAATGCACCCAGAACATTGCTCTTTTGCAACAGAATCACATGGTACTCATATAGCTGTGTCCACTAAAAGCCCCTAATCCCTTCTGCGTACCCCCTAGACATCCTCCCGTTGTATTTAGCTGATTGTCCTTCCCTAATGGAAACTTGCACTTATAACTTCACCAGTACTTCAACCATTCTCCGAATTTGCAGACATTTGAATTATACCTGTCCTCCAAAAGTGCAATCTCCATTTGATCATCTCAAACTAAATAAGCAAACTTTCTAGCCAACGTCTAATCGTTGATGAAGAATGAAACAGAGCCAATCCCAAAACAGACCCCGCGGAACACACCTTCTCTCTATCCCAACGATTTATCCCACAAAGAAAGCCTACATATTGGTTACACGATGTGCTTAAAATCCAGCTGCTCCTTCACCGTACCAAATCCCCTCCAAGTTTGGCAGAGATTTCCTTAATACTTGCTCCATTTCCGCACAGAATTAAACTAACAGCGAGTTCTGAGTTTTATTCCCTTGTATAGATAGCACAATTTGCCCTGCCATCTTCGGAATCTCTCCGTCCCCATACTTCCAACATATGCTAAGGCTGGATACCTCCCTATTACTCTGAAGTTCCAGGAGCATTTCATCAGGCCCGGTGGACTGCAGGTATCTAACTTTCTAAGTGATTTACTTGCTTTTTAATTCGATCTCGAACTACCCCTTCATAAGCTTCACTAGTAGGCATCCTCAGACTCTCAATGCAAAGCCGAAACAAGAACATAAGAACCCGCATTCAAGTCCGGTTCGTTCCTCCTTTCCTCACTGACATGGCACCCTACCTTGTCTTCTCTTGCTTCTAATGTGATAAAAAGTCTTGTTCCCTTACCCATAGCTATTTGACTCATTTGACTTCCTTTCTAACTTGCCCCTGCATCCGGGTTTTGCCCTATATCCATCCTTTTAACAACCTAGTGTCATTTTATATGACCCTTTTATTTTAGATCATGCAAGATCTCCTGTTAAGCCAAGGTAATTGCCAATTCATCTTTCCACATGGAATAGCTTGCTTTGGGCCCTAAAACCTGAAAACTGCTTCGCCTCATTGTTGTCCCTCATTCTGACCATGAGGCCTCCTTATCACTCTCTGAGCTTACCAATAATGTGCCTTCGAAAACTCTCCACAACACAGGGAGAGAAAAAAGAAGAGAAAAGGAAAAGAGGAAAAAAATGAAATAGAATAAAAAAAAAACAAAAAAAAAAGAAAAAAAATAAGGAAAAGAGAGAAATAGAGAGAAAAAAAAAAAAAAATAAAAGAAAGAAGGATGAAAAAAAAAAAAAGAAGAAGTAAGAAAATATAAAAATAAAAAGAAAATAAAAAAAAAAAAGAAAAAGAGTAAAGAACAATAAAAAAACCATAAGACAGAAAAAAAGAGAATAAAAGAAAAAACCAGAAAACAAAAAAAGATGGACAAAGAAGAGAAGGAAGGAGAAATAAGGAGAAGAGAAAGAAGGTAATCCAAAACCAACCACAGAAAAAAAAAAAGATATAGAACGAGAGAAAAAAAAAAAGAAGAAAAAAGAAAAAAAGGGAAAAGAAAGAAGGAAAACAAAAGGAAAAAAAAAAAAAAAAAAAAGCAAAAAAAAAAACCAAAAAGAAAACAAAAAAAAGAAAAGAGACAACAGAAAAAAAAGAGAGGAAGAATAAAAAAAAAGAAGAAAGAAAAAGAAGAAAAAAAACGAGAAAGAAAAAAAAAAAACAACAGATAAAAGAAAAACAAACAAGAAAAAAAAAACGAAAAAAAAGAAAGAAAAAGAAAAAAAAAGAAAAAAAAACAACAAAGAAAGAAAAAAAAAGAGAAAAAACAGAAAGAAGGATGAATAAGCGATTGAAAAGGGAAGAAAGAAAAAAAAAGAGAGGAAAAAAAAAACAAAAAAAAAAACAAAGAAGAAAAAAGAAAACAAAAAAAAAACAGAAAAAAGAAAAAGAAAAAAAAAAAAAGAAAAAAAAAAGAGAAAGACAGAAGAAAAGAGAAAAAAAAGGAGACTTAACCTAGCATCATATAATTCAGATGTATATCTTAGAGACTTGTACACTAGGGATGACTCTTCTAACATCTATAACTTAGTTTGGCTCCTTAGAAGATGACCACAATTGCTCACCACTTTATAAGTTTCCAAAATAAACGATAGAGAACATTCGTACCTCAAATATCCCATTAGAAAAGAGAAATTGAAAGAGTGACCGGATAAACTAAAGTCCCAAAGATAACACTATTACAACGGTGTATTTCATGGTCTTTTAGAAAGCTGGTTATAAGTTGTTAGATATTAAAAAATCGAAATACCTATTTGTTTAAATCATGAAATGCAATTCTTCTTATCAGGAAGGTGCAGAAAAAGAGATAACATATATATTTTATTCTATCTACTGAATCTCTCTAATTAAAATTAATTTCTACTTCCAAGGAACATAAATCAGAAAAGAAAAAAAAAAAAGTCCTTTTTTATATCCATGCAAGGTAAACAAAGCACATACTACGTGTCACAGGATGTCAGGAAAACAAAAAAGTGACACAAATTGATGTCTTTCAGATCAGCCCTCACTAAGCTAACGGCTTCTATGAACACTTTTTATGTTCTATTGAACATGCTTAAGTGATTCCATTCTCTCTTACACAACACTCTTAATGGTTTGAGCAATTAAAGTACCCATTACATAAGTGAAGAACAAGGATCTGTAATAAATAAACCAACACTATTGTTATAGGATGTTTTCCATGGCAGGGACTACAAACAAATTCCCTTGTTCACTGAACTGTATGTCACAAAAAGCTTCTGGAGTCTGAGCTTAGGTGCTAATCTCAGAAAGAGATACTGTTTGAGAGTAAGATTACAATTTAGGAAAAAAAAAATCATTCCTCTGCAAAGTCTGGACTAAAAGGTAATGGAAGTCCAGCACAGGAGACCTTCTTGGTCAGGAGTAGACTTTCCTTTCCAGGCCTCTATAATGAACTGTTTCACTCCTCACATTAGTCTTAATTTGTCCTGCGAAGTGCCTGTCATCTGCTCCTGACCGCATCACCAACACTGATCAGTGTCCCTCACACAAGGACATGAAGCTGACAAAACTCATGCTTAAAACTACTACACTTAAATTAAGATTTTAAAATAATGGTAGTGCATGCATCATTATCCTTACTATTGAACTAAAGATGATATCCAGACGATGCACTCTTTCATGGTTCTTCACAATCTCCATCTAGTGGTAAACATATTGAGCAGATTTAACAGCTCTGTCAGTTCCATAAACTGAATCATCATCTGGTTTCCAGAACATGTATGAATATTTAAGATACTGATACATCTGCCATGAAAAAAAAAAGGTAGCAAACCGAAGGCCACTGCACTCAGAGCAAGCCTCACTCAGGGAGAGGGGAGGGATTGATTCCATAGCTGTGTTTCTCTGGGGATTTACAAAAGAAGGAGAATTTTAGAGTCATCGTAGGGTCTCCACAGGACTCTAAAAATGCAGGTTGCATAGGGTTTATCCTGAATCATGGCTACCCATCCCCTTATGCAAGATAACAGTCCACTTCGGAGAAACTTAACACTGTTGGATTTCTCTAGATTTGGTTCAATGTCTCTGCTAGGCATCCTCCACCAGGAAAGTTTTCCACGCTTCGGTCTCTCTGCCGTCTGCCAAAACAGAAAATCCCTAGTCAGTCTGGACCCATAGCTAATAAAAGAGCTAGATGTTACCAATGCTGGTTTGCAAGTGTATCATTATCTAAGAGAAGTCCACTGAAATTAAAATGATGCAGAAATAAAGAGATGTGAACAAGAATAATTCCACAATGAAAGGTTTGACAGAATAGTGAGAAAAAAAAAATCAAAAAATGAAATAGAAAATAATAGGCTGTTGGAAACTAATAACGAAAACAAGCGAGTCAAAAATCTCAATTATTATTTTACTCTTACTATTAAGTCTCACTGTCAAAACAGTGCTGGAACTGAGGTGATAATGTAAATGCTGCACACCTAGCACATTAAAATACTTTTACTAACTAATCCTCACAAACATTCATATAAAAATTAAGATAAATATTACTAAAGAAACAAAAGAAAAATCGCCACAAAAGCAGTGTTATGTCTGTCTGTTAAACTGGAATTGTTAGTTGCCACATGGGGCTGTGTCCTAGAGTAAAAAAGCTTCAGTGATATAATAAAACTTAAAAGCAAACAATTCATACGTCATCCACATAATTGTCGCCTAAATCAAACGGTAGGGAAAGTGAGGAAAGAAAGGATATAAGTGACAATGGCCAGTTACAAAGGGAATTAGTAATCAGAGTTAAGGAATATAGCACTCAACCCATGGAAATCGTTGGCTGGATAATCCTCGACAATGCCTCTGTAACATCTCGGATACGGGCCCCCAGCAGGCAGCATACCTCCCGAGATGAAATGTCAGGGCGACAGGTGGGCATCTCCATCCCCCTCAGCAGAAAGTCTCCAACCACCACTACCCTACGTTTCCTATTTGCAGTAGTGGCAGCAGACCTCCCAGCCTTAGGAGTATGGGGCTTCTCCTCCTTTACTATAGGGGGTGATTCCTTCTCTCCTGTATCAAGAAGAGCATAACGGTTACCTATTACATGGCAGGAGGGTTTGGAGCAGGAGTGGAGCACTGCCTGCTACCAGAAGTAACCAGCTGCGAGTGTCCACCCTGAGACATCTCCTCCTCCACCAGTGGTGTGTCAGCAGTCCTGTGTACTGGGACAGCTACCTCAGCTGTCTCCACATGGACACTGTGGAAACACATGGTTTCTATTTGTTTCCTCAACAGTTACTCTATTTTGTATGGATTCTTGTTCTCTTTCTGGGTAATAACAATAGTTAGCCAATGCAGTTATTTTCATAATCATTGTATCCTTATTTTTCAGTAATGGTCCTGTGACTATACAGATCTCTATATTCTGAACACTCTGTTTCCTCTACCGTCATTCACTCCTGTACTGAGAACTATTGAGCTGCTTGCCAACAATACAGACAAAAAAAAAAAAGTAGGAGGACAAAGTAGTACAGGAGCTTCTGAATGCTGAAAGGGCACCATGGCCTCTCTTGAGTTTGCATTCCAATGAGTTAGGCTTATGGACTGGGTCTCCATTTTTGCTGTGATGAAGGAAGCTGAAGTGTCAGGGTAGGTGATAAGCCATATGGAGCCCTGGTCCAAAAGTTTCTCTTCAGAATTGTTTGCCTCTGCAGAGCTGTGCAGTAGCACCTTTAGGAAAATTTCATTTTCAAATATATATGCCTCCCTCCTACTGGGGGATTGTTCAAGTGATAATCTTTTCCTCTTAGTTCTGAGTGTTCTCTTTTCCAGCTTCTCCTACCCTCTTGCTTTTCTCCTCTAGTATGAAGTGCTTTTGTCAGCTTGGGGAGACCTAACAATAGAATCAGCTCCAAGGAGGAGCAAATCCTCTCCTACAGTTGTTGCCAGTCAGGGGCGACTCTAGGGTTTTTGCCGCCCCAAACAGGCTTCCCTTGGTGGCGTGCCTGCGGAGGGTCCGCTGGTCCCGCGGCTTTGGTGGACCTCCCGCAGGCGTGCCTGCAGAGGGTCCTCTGATCCCGCGGCTTTGGTGGACCTCCCGCAGGCGTGCCTGCAGAGGGTCCTCTGATCCCGCGGCTTTGGTGGACCTCCCGCAGGCGTGCCTGCAGAGGGTCCTCTGATCCCGCGGCTTTGGTGGACCTCCCGCAGGCGTGCCTGCAGAGGGTCCTCTGATCCCGCGGCTTTGGTGGACCTCCCGCAGGCGTGCCTGCAGAGGGTCCTCTGATCCCGCGGCTTTGGTGGACCTCCCGCAGGCGTGCCTGCAGAGGGTCCTCTGATCCCGCGGCTTTGGTGGACCTCCCGCAGGCGTGCCTGCAGAGGGTCCTCTGATCCCGCGGCTTTGGTGGACCTCCCGCAGGCGTGCCTGCAGAGGGTCCTCTGATCCCGCGGCTTTGGTGGACCTCCCGCAGGCGTGCCTGCAGAGGGTCCTCTGATCCCGCGGCTTTGGTGGACCTCCCGCAGGCGTGCCTGCAGAGGGTCCTCTGATCCCGCGGCTTTGGTGGACCTCCCGCAGGCGTGCCTGCAGAGGGTCCTCTGATCCCGCGGCTTTGGTGGACCTCCCGCAGGCACGCCTGTGGGAGGTCCACCAAAGCCACGGGACCAGCGGACCCTCCGCAGGCAAGCCGCCGAGGGAAGCCTGCCTGCCATCCTCGCGGCGCTGGCAGAGTGCCCCTCGCGGCTTGCCGCCCCAAGCATGCTCTTGGCGTGCTGGGCCCTGGAGCCGCTCCTGTTGCCAGTGCATATCTTCTCTGCTTACAGCCACTGAGTCAAGAGCTTTTTCTGCTCTCAGATAACCCTATTTGAAAGGGGCCCGCTGACCTTGGTGAAGAGAAGAATCCTGCAGCAGCTGGTAGCAAAATTCCCCCTCCAGAGAGCAGTTTTAGAGGCTCTGCACCAGAGGAGAATGCTAACACTGGCTCTGTGGCAGGAAAATCCCCTCCAAAGTAAGCAAGTCAATGCCTTGGTCATACTCCTGAGATTCTCTTCAGCTATGCTGTCCTTGCTTTCAGTTAAAGGATGTAATATCTTTCCAGGGAGAGAGAATATGTGAAGTGTTCATCCAATTTGTGGGTTTCGTAAGATCTGACTCAATTGAGCCTGACTTGTTCTCTAGGGCTTTTCTTTTTGTGAAAAAGAGTTTACTGTCATGACTAGAATCTTACAAATACACTTGTAGATTAGAAGAAAAGTGTTATATTTCATTCACAGCTGATTAATATTCAATTTCAGTAATAGTGATTCATTTATTAAAAAAGAAACAGGCCTAATGTGCTTGGTTCAGCAACCCAGGAAAGAAAGCTAGAGAACGGTTACCAGGGAAATCAGGCTTTCTGTAATTTTTCTTTTCCATCAACTGTGTTCATCATTGCTTTGTTATTCTTCAAGATAATTTCCTGAACTACCTACCTATTTGATAATTGATCTAAATGAGGCTGTGGCAAACTCAGGACAGTTGGCTACCAGGAGAGGGGTAGTAATTGGTCCCGGAAGGCTTAGCCTAGAGGAATCAGGTTCAGCTGGGACAGGGGTTAGGAGGGACCTAATCAGGTTCAGCTGACTCCAATTGCTGGTGACCTTTTTAAAACCTTCATGGCAGGGAAGCAGGGGGGGGAGAAGGAGAGAAGCAGAGTAGCTGCCAGCAAGTAGGGGCAGCTAAACTCTGAGGCTGTCCTGGGAAGGCAGCTTGCAGTCTCCTCAGAAGGAGAGGAGACTAGAGCAAGGGGCTGGCTGAGAAGGGATCAGCCAGACCCTGTGAGATTGGGAAGGGTTTTTTTTTTGTCTTTGTTTTTTTTACCAAGCCTGTGCCTCCAGGGCAAAAAGGAACTGTGCCACCAAACGGATTGAGGCAGGTAACTTGTGCACAGAGGCAAGAATAAAAGTCCCCCAATTGTTAAATATTTGATATGTCATCAGTAATCCTGAATGCATCATAACAGCAAGTGGTGAGGGTGAGTAGAAACAGCTGGAAAAGAGGAGGGAAGAGTGAATATTATGAGAAAGCCTTGAGCTTGACAAGCCAAAGGATTAAGTGGTCCAAAATTTGTATATTCAATTGGTCTAGGATTTTGTTTTTTTTTTTATTTTTTTTTAGTTTTTTTTCTTTTTTATTTTTCTTTTTTTTGGGGGGAATCAACACCACAACTTAAGTGTTGTAATAAATGAATGTGTTTACATCTGTCTTTAAATTGTTTTTTGTTGCATCCTTTTTCTCTCACACTCTTCCTTTTTCCAATTTCCCCCTTCCTTTCCTATCTTTTTTTCTCCCTTTAGCATCCTGAGTTTTATTGAGCCATCCATCCAAGCCAGTAAGTCCCCTGGCAAACAGGAGGGCCATTGCAGCCCCATTTTGTTTTTTATGTGTTGCATGAATATTCACTTGTGCCTTCATATTGTGGATTCAACAACACAATTTTTGGTGAGATTTTTGGGAGTGTGTATAGAAAATAAGGGGAGAAGGGAATTTCAAATAACCTGAATAGCTGTGCTCAAATAGCCTTGGAGATGCTTGTACTTGTTTTGCTACTTTTGCTTAGTTTTACTTTCTATTTGGGCAGTTTGATGTCGTGCAACCTTTCCGTTTCCCTTCATGTCAGTTGCTTGTGGTATCCGTAGCATTTCTATCACCTTTACTGTCTGTGCATTGTCACAGCAAGATTGCAATAGAATAGAATAGGCCTCTTGTGGAAAAAAACTTTCTGGTTAATCACTCACATCAGTGCATTGAAAGATACTGATTAAGTTGCAGTAAGGAGGTATGTTACTAAAGTACTTGGATAACCAATTGTTCTGCTGATGCTATATTGGTTTAGCTATGTCCCAATTATTGAAGCCCCTCTGCTTGAAGTTAGTAAGGGTATGTCTACACTAGGAAATTGGGTCGAATTTATAGAAGTCAATCTTTAGAAAGTGATTTTATACAGTTTCATGTATGTCCCCGCTAAGCGCAGTAGGTCAGCGGAGTGTGTCCTCATACTGTGGCTACATCAACTCATGGAGTGGTGCATAGTGGGTAGCTATTCCACAGTTCCTGCGTTTCCGCCGCCCATTGGAATTCTGGGTTAAGCTCTCAATGCCTGATGGCAAAAAAACATGTCGCGGGTGGTTTTGAGTACAATGTTGTCAGTCACCCCCCCTCTGTGAAAGCAACGTCAGACAATCGTTTCGCTCCTTTTTCCGTGTAGACACCATACCACGGCAAGTATGGAGCCTGCTCAGCTCCAGCCTCAGCTCACCGTCACCGCTGCTGTTGTGTCCTGGTGCTACTGGCAGCAGACGGTGCAGTAGGTCTGCAAACCATCGTCATCCACTGCTTCTGCTGAAACTCTGCTCTCCTGCTGTTGTAAATGAGCTCATCTCAGTTGAGTAAATGATGACTGAGCTCAATAGAGTAAATGAGCTCAGTCATCCACTGCTTCAGCTACACTCTGCTCTTCTGCGTGCCATGAATCCACCTCCCAGGTCCTCTCATCATTTGGTATAAGTATCTATTCTCGTGGCATCCGTCATCATCCACCGCTTCCGCTGCTGCAACTCTCTCTCCTGCAAGAAGCCATACCACGGCAAGCATGGAGCCTGCTCAGCTCCCACTGCTGTTGTGAGCATTGTAAACACCTTGCACGTTATCTGCAGTATGTGCAGAACCTGCAAAAGCAGGCGAGGAGCGACGACAGTGCGATCACGATAGTGATGAGGACATGGACACAGATTCTCTCAAAGCACGGACCCTGGCAATTTGGCCATCATGGTGGTAATGGGAAGGTTTTGCTGTGGAACACTGATTCTGGGCCCGGGAAACAAGCACAGACTTGGTGGGACCGCATAGTGTTGCAGATTGGAATGATTCTCAGTGGCTATAAAACTTTCGCTATGCGTAAAGGCACTTTCATGGAACTTTGTGACTTGCTTTCCCCTGCCCCTGAAGTGCAAGAATACAAGATGAGAGCAGCCCTCACAGTTGAGAAGCGAGTGGCGATAGCCCTGTGAAGCTTGCAACGCCCAGAACAGCTACTGGAGTCAGAATCAATTTGGAGTGGGTAAATCTGCAGTGGGGGCTGCTGTGATCCAAGTAGCCAACGCAATCACTGAGCTGCTACTATCAAGGGTAGTGACTCTGGGAAATGTGCAGGTCATAGTGGGTGGCTTTGCTGCAATGGGATTCCCTAACTGTGGTGTGATGATAGACAAAATGCATATCCCTATCTTGGGACCGGACCGCCTTGGCAGCCAGTACGTAAACTGCAAGTGATAGTTTTCAATGGTGCTGCAAGCACTGGTGGATCACAAGGAATGTTTCACCCACATCAACGTGGGATGGCCAGGAAAGGTGCACGATGCTCGCATCTTCAGGAGCTCTGGTCTGTTTGAACAGCTGCAGGAAGGGACTTATTTCCCAGACCAGAAAATAACTGTTGGGGATGTTGAAATGCCTATAGTTATCTTTGGGGATCCAGTCTTCCCCTTAGTGCCATGGCTCATGAAGCCATACACAGGCACCCTGGACAGTAGTAAGGAGCTGTTCAAATGTAGGCTGAGCAAGTGCAGAATGGTCGTAGAATGTGCATTTGGATGTTTAAAAGCCCACTGGCGCAATTTACTGACTGGGTTAGATGTCAGCAAACCCAATATTCCAATTGTTGTTGCTGCTTGCTGTGTGCTCCACAATATCTGTGAGAGTAAGGAGTAGACGTTTATGGCGGGGTGGGAGGTTGAGGCAAATCACCTGGCCACTGATTACATACAGCCAGATACCAGGGCGATTAGAAGAGCACAGCAGGGCACCCTGTGCATCAGAGAAGCTTTGAAAACCAGTTTCATGACTGGCCAGGCTACGGTGTGACAGTTCTGTTTGTTTCTCCTTGATGAAAACCCACCCCCTTGGTTCGCTCTACTTCCCTGTAAGCCAACTGCCCTTCCCGCCTTCGATCACTGCTTTCAGAGGCAATAAAGTCATTGTTTCAAAATCATGCATTCTTTATAAATTCATCACACAAATAGGAGGATAACTGCTTTGCATCAGAGACTTTGCTTGTTTTTTTTATATTAATCATATTTTTAAACCTCTTAGAGAAGTGAGATCTCTACTAGTTTTGACAGTGTTTAGTGAAATCTGTTTGTATTTGTGTATAAATACAAACCAGAATTATTTTTGTGAGGTTTCAGGCTGTTATTCTTGGTGATTGTACACATATACAGTCCACTGCAGGTGTTTGCGATTTGGGTATGGGACACACACTGGGATCCAGTGAAAGTAAGGGTCAATGTCACCAGCTCTGTTGAAAACAAATTTTTGCCAGCAGTACCACCAGGCAGCTCTTGTGCTTCTGCTCTCCTCGTGCTCCTGCTCTCCTCATGCTCTTAGACAAGGGCATAAAAAGGGCATGTCCACCTCTTTCCGTTCATTTCTTTCTCACCACTTGTAGGTAGGGTTGGAGCTACCTGTAGTATTTGCTTTGACTTGTAGACTTTAAGGTCAGAAGGTACCATTGTGATTATTTAATCTGACCTCCTGCACATTGCAGGCTACAGAATCTCACCCACTCCTGAAATAGCCCCATCACCTCTGGCTGTGTTACTGAAGTCCTCAAATCATGGTTTAAAGACTTCAAGTAACAGAGAATTCCCCACGGACATTTGTTTAACCTGCAAGTAACTTGTGCTGCAGAGAAAGATGAACCCCCGCCCCCATGGTCTCAGCCAATCTGAGCTGGGGGAAAATTCCTTCCTGACCCCAAATATGAAGATCAGTTAGAGCCTGAGCATGTGAGCAAGACCTACCAGGCAGATACCTGGGAAAGAATTCTCTGTAGTAACTCGGAGCCATCCTCATCTAGGGTCCCATCTCCAACAGTTGGGAATTTTTGCTACTGGCAGTCATTGATGCACCATATGCCGTCATAGACAGTTCCATCATATCATCCCCTCCATAAACTTTTCAAGCTCAGTCTTAAAGCCAGTTACGGTTGTTGTTATTTTTTTTGCACCCACTGCTCCACTTGAAAGGCTGGTTAGAAACCTTTGTCTAATTTCGAGCCTAAACTTGTTGATGGTCTGTTTATAGCCATTTGGTCTTGTGTCCACATTGACGCTTAACTTAAATAACTTCTCTCCCTCCTTGGTATTTATCCCTCTGATGTATTTATAGAAAGTTATTATTTCTCCCCTCAGCCTTCTTTTGTTTAGGCTAAACAAGCCAAGCTATGAGTCTTCTCTTATACAGTAGGTTTTTCTATTCCTCAGATCATCCTAGTATCCCTTCTCTACACCTATTCCAGTTTGAATTCATCTTTCTTAAATATGGGAGACCAATATCAAAATGAGGTCTCACCAGTGCTTTGTATAATGGTATTAACACTTCCTGTCTCTAACTGGAAATACCTTGCCTGATGCATTCTAGGATTGCATTAGTCATTTTCTACAGACACATCACACTGTGATCAACTACTACACTCAGGTCTTTCTCCTCCTCTGTCACTTCCAACTGATAAGTCCCCAGCTTATAGCAAACATTCTTGTTTTTAGTCCCTAAATGCATGAACTTTCATTTTGCACTGTTAAATTTCATCCCATTTCCATTAGTCCAGTTTACAAGGTCATCCACATGTTCTGGTAAGATATTCTGGTCCTCCTCTGTATTGGCTATACCTCCCAATTTTCTGTCATCTGCAAATTTTATGATTGTACACATATGGTACACATACTGTGGGACCATGCAGGTACCCATATGCCAACATTTTTATGGCTGACTTAGAATAACGCTTCCTTAGCTCTCGTCCTCTAATGCCCCTACTCTACTTGTGCTACATTGATGACATCTTCATCATCTGGACCCGTGGAAAAGAAGCCCTTGAGGAATTCCACCATGGTCTCAATAATTTCCATCCCACCATTAACCTCAGCCTAGATCAGTCCACTACACTACTGTGCTATACCGGAAACCTACTGACCACTATACTTACCTACATGCCTCCAGCTTCCATCCAGGACATACCACACAATCCATTGTCTGCAGCCAAGCTCTAAGATACAACCACATTTGCTCCAGTCCTCAGACAGAGACAAGCTCCTACAAGATTTCTATCAAGCATTCTTAAATCTACAATACCCGCCTGCTGAAATGAAAAAACAGATTGACAGAGTCAGACGAGTACCAGAAGTCACCTCCTACAAGACAGGCCCAACAAAGAAGATAACAGAACACCACTAGCTGTCACCTTCACCCCCAACTAAAACCTCTCCAGCGCATCATCAAAGATCTACAACCTCTCCTGAAAGATGATCCCTCACTCTCACAGATCTTGGGAGACAGACCTGTCCTCGCTTACAGACAACCCCCCAACCTAGAGCAAATAGTCACCAGCAACCACACATCATTGAACAAAAACACTGACCCAGGAACTTATCCTTGCAACAAAGCCCGATGCCAACTCTGTCCACATATCTATACAAGTGACATAATCATAGGACCTAATCACGTCAGCCATATCATCAGGGGCTCATTCACCTGCACATCTACCAATGTGATATATGCCATCATGTGCCAGCAATGCCCCTCCGCCATGTACATTGGTCAAGCCGGACAGTCTCTACGCAAAAGAATTAATGGACACAAATCTGAACGCATCAGAATCATAACACTCAAAAACCGTAGGAGAACACTTTAACTGTCTGGTCATTCAATGACAGACCTGCGGGTGGCAATTTGCAAGAGAAAGCTTCAAAAACGACTCCAGAGGAAACTGCTGGCTGGAATTGATATGCAACTAGATACAATCAACTTAGGCTTGAATAGGGACTGGAATGGTCTGAGCCATTACAAACATTGAATCTATCTCCCTTGTAAGTATTCTCACACTTCTTATCCAACTGTCTGTACTGAGCTATCTTGATTATCACTCTAAAAGTTTTTTTCTCTTACTTAATTGACCTCTCAGAGTTGGTAAGACAACTCCCACCTTTTCATCGCTCTCGTATGTGTATATATATCTCTCAATATATGTTCTATTCTGTGCATCCGAAGAAGTGGCTGTAGCCCAAGAGCTTATGCTCAAATAAAATTTGTTAGTCTCTAAGGTGCCACAAGTGCTCCTGTTCTTTTTACTAAAAGGTTCGATTCACCTATTTACGTTGCCAAGGGGTATATGAAAAACACCCATCCTCAGCTTTCTGGTTTAGCCAATCTAACTCCTAATGACTACAGCGGCTCCAATCATGGGAGAATTACTCTCAGGAGGAGTGAATTACCTATGCTGATGGGAAAACTCCTCCGTGGCCTAGGTAGTGTCCACACTGAAGCACCTTACAGCGGCAAGAGTAGGCAACCTATGGGCACGCATTTCTGAAGGCGGCACGCGAGCTGATTTTCAGTGCACTCACACTGCCCGTCTGGCCACCGGTCCAGGGGCTCTGCCGCATTTTAATTTAATTTTAAATGAAGCTTCTTAAACATTTTAAAAACCTTATTTACTTTACATACAACAATAGTTTAGTTATATATTATAGACTTATAGAAAGAGACCTTCTAAAAAGGTTAAAATGTATTACTGGCACACGAAACCTTAAATTAGAGTGAATAAATGAAGGCTTGGCACACCACTTCCGAAAGGTTGCCAATCCCTGCACTACAGCAATGCAGCTGCAGTGTTTCAAGTGTAAACAAGACTTGAGGTGCGCCACTTCTCGAGGCTCCTCCAATGGCAAGGAATTGATTAAGAGAGATATATGCAGAAGATTCCAGCAAGTGGCCTGCACCCCAGGCAGAGAGAGGTATTGGAAACTGCTAAGGCCAGATCTTCGCTATCTGGTATAGTTCTGGCTCTTAGAACTCCCATTGACTCATAAGTAGCAAGAACTAGGTTTGGTGCTTAGGTGTTTTACATGATGAAGACCTTATTTGCAAGCTGTCTTAAGCAGGGATCTGTGTGTGAAGTATTAATCAAATTAAGAGTTGACATTCCATAGAAATTGTATAAGCCTGGGTGAATGCCCTTTACTCTCCTTTCCAGTATCAGAAAATATTGTATTAATATTTGTGATGAGAGCATGACTATTTCTAGTTGACTCAGATTTGTATAGTATCTTAAAGCTGAGCTGTGTGTGCAGGTAATATGCATGCAAGAGGGATAGTTTTAAGAACTGCAGAAGTATGTAACATGCTAGTGTTTTGGCAGATGCTTCATTTTTTCGAGAGCAGCTTTCCATGAAGACTTAGTGATCTATGGTAGGAGTAGGTTATTAAATTGGGCTTCTGGTGCATATTTTTATGTGTACGCTTAATGGCCAAGCCTTTGTTTTATTTAAATAGCTGTTTTCACTATGCCAAATTTTGGTGTATTTACTATCTTGAGTTGTTAGAAAGGATGATAAAATACATGTACTCCAAGGGCAGTGTTAATTTTCTTTTTATTTGATTTCATATTAAATAAACATCTTACGCAGTGCTCCTTGTTAATTATCCCTTGTTTTAATATTCTTTCTCCTTCTTCCATACCTATGAACTGTTTAAAAATATATATTTAGGGGTTTTGTTTGTACTGGTGGCGCACATCTACACAGTACCTTGATATTGGTGCTGCACATAACAAAATTCATTATGTACATAGATGGAAAATAGCAGAGGGGACACTGGAGGCACTATACTTGGAGAATTTGTGCAGGGTTCAAATACTACATTGAAGAACTATTTTTATTTTAAAAAATCAATGTAACAGCAGGAAAAGATGATATAGCAGAAATATATAGAATGTGCAACATGACCAGGTTAATTTGGCAATAGAAATTTCAACTTTTGTGCATTTCACAGGATTATAGAATAGTAAAGCTGGAAGACACATCAAGAGATTATCTAATTCATACTCCTATGCTGAGGCAGGATCAAGCACACCTAGACCATTCCTGATAGGTGGTTTTCTAACCTGTTCTTAAAAACCTTCAGTTATAGGTATTCTACAACCTCTCTTGGTGTAACCCCGTACTTAACTATCCTTATAGTTAGAATTTTTTTCCTGATATCTAACCTAAATCTCCCCTGTTGTGAGCTGACTAAGTTGATAACTTCTTGTCCTAGATTTAATGGGTATGGAGAACAATTGATCACCATCCTCTTTGTAACAACCTTGAACATATTTTTGATATTCTTTTTTAATGTGCATCATTCCTGTTTCATTAAATTTAAATGCAAAAAACTGTCCAAAGAAGGACAGATAATGAAATTTCTTGTACTTAATGTTGATGTTTGAGTCTCAATTAATGTTTGAAATTTGCACCTCAATGAGATGATGAAATGATGAGAAGATGGAGTGGAAAGAGAGAACTTTCTTCATCTTTGAAGTGAACAGCATGGGGGAGAAATAAGGCCTGGTCTGCATGCAGTTTTTGTACTAATTTAATGATTTTGGTTAGGAGTAGTTTTTTTTGTTTTTTTTTTTAATCAAAATAGTTAAATTAGTAGAAACCGTAGTGTGGACACAGTTATATCAGTGTAAAGGTACTTATACTAGTGTAGCTTATTCCACTAAATGTATAACTTTTAAGGGTTGTACTGCATTAACTATACTGGTTTCAAACAAATATAGTTAAAGCGATACAAAAATGTTGTGTATTCAAGCCGTAAATTTCAACTTTTGCAGCAGGTACTGTTTTTGCATGAAGATTCTGTTCTTCAAAGCTGGGTTAACAGGATACCAGCACAATTATTGAAGTTAGCTCTTCCTTGGTAATCAAAGAAGACAATTATTTTAAAATCAAAGTTTAGAATTTGCCAAATATTGCATCGAGCAAAAATTATGGAAACACCATAAATTCTTGGGATAAACAATATTTTAACACCCATGATTTTCTCCTGTTGATTGTTCCTAAAGTTAAAGCACTGGGGCTTTTTTCCAGTACTTTGCTGTTTTCTTCACTGAGCTATTTACAGTAGCCATAATGGAAAGCGTACCGGGAGCAGCTTGAGTGCAGCATATCCTGTGTCAGCTGAGTCATTGATAAGGCCTGGGAGGGAGAATGTGAAGTGATCTATCCACCCTGAACAAAAAAAATATTTTTAGTTACTTTCAATTTTTTATAATCTGGTCAGTGTTTTTTCCCTTCACATTTGCTTGTGAACATGCTCCTCAGTGAAGATTATCTAGATGCCATTTTAAAGCTATTTTTGACTCCTGTGTATGGGAGAAAATTTGTGGTAATTTTTGGAATTAGGAGAAAACAGGGTGTTTTTTATTGTTATCCTTGCATAACTCAGATAGCTATGTTCAAACTGCCCCTACAAAACTCACCATTGAACAGAGATGAAACTTCGTTGATTTTAGTCCAAAAGCAATGTTCAAAAAAGTTTTGTGTGTGAAAATGAGTCTATAAATAAAACTGTTTTTGCAATGTTTGTATTGTTTGCTATCATACAACTGTGATAATGTGAGTTAAATTTTGACAAATGGGCTAGGAATTGCACATTTAAAAAGGAGAAAGACTGTGTTCTCATTAATACTTGATCATCCCTTTCTTTCAAGTATCTGAGTGCTTTATAACTCTGAATGTTATCCCCGTTTTTCCAATGAGAAAACCCTGACAAAGAAAGATTAAATTACTTTTCCCATCTTTCACAGCAAGTTGGTGTCCAGAATAGAATCCTTATGTTATTCCAAGTCTCTAAATCTGACTACCAAACCATGCTGCTTCTGGTACCCAGGCACAATGGAGGAGCTGCCTTAATGCCTTTATTACTGTGTTCCATTGTACACTGATGATGAAATTAGTGGATTATACCTTAATGGTACATTTTTTGCTTCTTTGTATATTATAGGAATTGTATTGTATATAGCTGAATTTTTTTTTTCAGTCTTAAAAGTGTGGTGTTGAAGGATGCCCCATAGTGTTAAATTGGGATTATAGCCAATTTCTGCTCTTCTAGATCTTTATGCAAGTTTTTAAAAAACCTAAATGCATTGGCTTTCTCTCTTGTATGATAACTGAATGCAGTAGGATTTAGGACATAGTCACATAAAATGCATTGTCTGTGTAACCCACAAATCAGACCAAAACCAGTCAGTAATTCATAACCACAAACTGGTTTTCAGTTTCCACAAGATCACATGCCATTTTCATTGTGTGTGATTGAGAGTATCTTACATACCAACATTCTGTGTTATGTGTCTTTACCTGTAATGAATATAGTATAGAATTAGAGGGCTGTTTACACTATACAAGAACCAGACACACTGACTTGTTCCATATTCTAAAATGGGAAATGTACTTCCTTCTTCTTTTGGTAATATCTCTTGGGTAATTGTCAAGATACTTTTATTAACACAGAATAATATTAAATAGGAGAGTCCTAACAGTAGATCTCCATTAGCCATTATAGCTTATTTGGGATGAGAGAGCTCAGTTATCTGGCTAGCAGCCCAGTTTTACATTTTTTCACATTTCCTGATTATCTGATTATGTATTTTGGATTACTTTAAAGGGTCTGGAGGAGCATTTGTTAAAACAAACATTTTGAGAGGTTGGGGATGCAACCATATTCAGCTGGGAAGAATTCAGGCTGTGTCTATGGCGAAAAATCAGGCTTAACCCACTACTGTCTTATTGTGGTCTCTCCTAGGACGCATTGCTTATAGTACCTTTTATGTTTGCTCTATCAGTGTATTTGCTCCTTTGGAAGCAGCAAATTATAATATTGACATTTATATGCTGCTGTAGTTACAGCCTTGATTACATTTAAAAGTAGCTCTTGGACTCCCACTGTAATGGGTTTAGGTTTGCCACACTTTGGGTCAAAATCTTGGCACCTTGTCAATCCCCTTTCCACAGTAGTGCAAAGGGAATTGAAATATCAGCCATGTCATAGGTGTTACAGTGTGCTCTGGTAGTCTTGGCTGGCAGAGCAGCTTTTGGGAAACTGTGATCCAGTGGAGCAAGTTTGACCAGGCCTGAAGCTGCTTTTACTTACATCAAGGACTAGTTTAGCATCCAAGGTCAAGGAAGAGTAGAAAGATAGCATAAAGATGACTAGGTCATCTCCACCTACGTCCTTCCAGATATGCTGAAAACTATCCTGTGTTAACTGGAAATCTAAACCTTGGTTTGTTAGTTTAAATTCCAGTATGTATATCCATTTCCTTGTATTTTTACCACACTTGGGAACTGTTGGATTCAGATTCACTCTATTAATAAGCTAATGACTTTTCAGTGGAACAAGGTTTAGTTCCAAATAAACTCATTGCACTGTTCCTGTACACAAAGCAGTGGAACTAGGCTCTTTGCTGGGGTCGCTTTGTCCTGAGCCTTCTCATTATAGTGCTTCTCTGTGCGCTCAAATGTAGTTTCTAGAAGTCCTTATACTTTATCTCTCCAAGACCTAAATATACTCTCAAGCACATTACTTTTTTATAAGTATAATTATATTCCTTGATTCCGCACCCCCCATCAATATCCCATTATCCTGCACTGTTTTTGTTCCTCATGAAGAGATCAGCTTCAGTTTTTATTTTTAAAGAGCACAGTTAATGCTGCTAACAGCGTCAGATGCAGATTAGGCTTCTGTTTGTAGATTTTTGTTGGGATGCTGAAAAGATGGGGCTAAATAGCCATATATTTGGAAAAAAATAAATTTTGAAATTATTTGTTTTCTTTCTGAGCTGCCAGCATGGTGCAAATTTAAATGTCAAAGCTCTCTTTAAAAAAACCCATACAAAATATCTATTTCATTATTCATCTCCTATTAACTATCCCACTGATGTAACGTAACTTACAGGAATTTGGTGCCCATGACGTTTTCCATTTTAATGGATGAATTTATCTTTTAGAAGTAGCTATTTGGGTACTTTGTGCCCTGCAATGATTGTGAATATGTTATACATGTGTGAGACATGGTTCTTGAACTGATTTCTTTGCAGGCTCATGAAGCTACACTGGAGGCCAAGGCCAGCCCAGAGCTGAATGACCGATTCCAGCAGCTGGAGCGGGAGGTGGCATTGTACCAGGAAGACACCAGTAAGGCTCAAGCTGAAGTGGATCGTCTCCTGGAAATCCTGAAGGAGATGGAAAATGAAAAGAATGATAAAGATAAAAAGATAGCAGAACTTGAGAGGTAAGAGGGTTGTATGGGTATAAGGGAGAATTGGGGCTGAAGGAAGTGGAAATTGATTATTCAATTTCTTCTTTTCTCAGTAATCCTTAAGAGCCTTTGTTGGGAAAATCTGCTCTGGATTTTGCTTCTTTGATCCTTGACCTCAGTTTGTTAAACGAGTTTAAAGATGCCTGGCTGCAGTTCTCTGACTGGATGTTAAGAGAACAGAGCTAATGCATCTGAACTATAAGGGAAAAGGAGATGGGAGGAAAAGTTGCTGAAATCATTGTGTTCATTGAGGAAGAGAAATAAATGAAGTTTATGCTTCTGGTTAATAAACTGTTGAAATATGACTGACCTCCAACCCAGACTAGGCAAATAGACTTTTAGGGCCTAGAATGCTAATTGTTGCTGCAAGTCCCTTTGACAGATGCAGTGGAATTCCATGTACTCATAGAAACAGAAATGAACTCCAAATATGTTCCCTCTTCTTCATGTAAACTGCTTTTGTCCAAACCATACTTAACTTCAGCACTTTTTTTCAGTTATTTCTCTCTCTCTACATTGGCGCCATGGTGCTTTATTTTTCTAAATTCTATTCATTTTCGGATTGGTGAGTTGTGTCACGTGTGGTGTTGCCACTGGCCTTTGGGATCAGAATCACTAGCAATAGTTTTCGTGGAAGGCATGGAAACAGCTTCTGTCTCAATATAGTCTCTTCTCTCTCTCAGCAAAATGTCAGGATGGATACTCCAGAGGGAATTCTGCGCCACTGCACATGTGCAGAATTTGTTTCCCTACAGATTTCTTTGCTTCACCGCAGAAAAATGACTTTCTGATGCAGAAGCAAAAGGAAGCCACAAGAGCGTATGTTTTGGGTGCTCAGGGCAGCCAGCAGAGGGATAAATCACTGTAGGTCAGGAAGCAGGACTGGGGAAGATCCAGCTGGTGGCTCTTACCCTGCGCTGGGATCAGCTGCTAGTCAGAGCTGGGCTGGGGAGGACGAGACTTCCTCTTATCCTGCATGGCATCCGGGGCCGGGTCAGACCCACCCACAGATTTCTCCCCTGGCTGCAGGAAGCTCTGCAAACTCCCCCGCTTCCTGTATCTGTCTTTCCTCAGCTGCAGGGGGAGGCATCCCTCTACAGGAATCTGCCCCCCTTAATCTGCCCAACCCCTGTACATCCAGAGCCTCCTGCCGAGCCTCACCCCCCACACTCAAACCCCCCCACACCTCGATGAGCCCCACTCTGCCTGAACGTGGATCACCCCGACAAGTCACCCACATCTGGGTCCCCACCCCACTGAGCCCTGACCAGTTGAACCTGGATCCCCACCCCACTGAGCCCCATTCCCCCAGCATCTGGACCTCCCATTGAGCCCCTCACACCCAGACCCCCCTGCTGAGCTCTATCCCCCCACACCCAGACCACCCCACCGCTGAGCCTCAGCCACCTTCACCTGGACACTCTTGCAGAGTCTAATTACTGTTGCACCCAGAACCCACAATAAGCCCCTGTACGTCCAGATCTCCCACTGAGCTGCCTACAGCCAAATTGCCCCACAAAGAATCCTCTCAACCCACACCTGGATCCCCCCACATTAAGCCCCTCCACACTTGGATCCTGCCTTGTTGAACCTGCCTGCCCACACCTGGTGCACCTGGCATGGAGGGAAAGGGCCCTGGGATGTTTCTAGGGCAGGCCCAGTCCTTGTACTGTGTCTGGGTTGGGTGCAGCCTCACCGCTGAGTCCATATCCCAGGGGGGGAGCTGTGTAGTGATCTCCAACCTCTGTGCAGCCAGTGGCCTGTGCTTCTCAATGCCATGATGGAGCCTCCACATTTATTTGACAAATAAAATTTGCAGAATTTTAAATATTTTGGCACAGAATGCCCTAGGAGTAGATGTAAAATAAGTAAGGACAGCAATGTGTTACTTTCTGACCTTTCATTTTGTAATGTGCCAAGCACCTTTTGGGGCTTTTTAAGCTCTAATATTGAAAATAACATATATTTTATATCTGCTTTGATAGTCACTTTGAAAAACAATTAGCCTGGGGGAACTAAATGGAAATTTGTATTTTTCACAAATGCTATGTGGCATGTTAAACACTTTTTTTGATACTAGAATGGATTCTGTACGTTATCCCATCAGGATTTAACTGCATTACATTCAGTGTCAGGAAAACTGTACAAATTGAGGAAGAGACCTGAGCAGAACTTTCATTTGTAACCTCACTAAAGCCATGACTGAAGGGCCTTTCTAGATCTTCTTGCTGGTGTTACTGTTATTTGGGCATGGGAAGCCTCTTCCTGCATGTCAGACCACCCATGCCAATCTGGGACTTCGATCTAGTTCTGAGAGACCACTCTTCAAAGCCCATCGCAACTTGCTCTCTGTTACACTTGTCCATGAAGACCGCATTTCTAGTGGCCATTACCTCAGCACGAAGGATAGGGGAAATGGCAGCGCTGATGACATACGGTCGTTTTTAAAGACAAAGTCACATTGAGGCTGCTTCCCAAGTTCCTTCCCAAAGTAGCCTTCATCTTTCATATGAATCAGCTAATTCACAAAAACCACATTGTGATAACAGGGAGGCGATATTACATATGCTACATGTTAGAAGAGCTATAGCTTTTTATTTGGACAGGACTAAGGACTTTAGGAAGTCTCCTAAACTCTTCCTTTCATTTGCAGAAAAATCAAAAGATTCCACAATATTAGTTCAAAGACTCAAAATGGGTCTGTGGTTGTATTAATCACTGTTACCATGCGTGCATCTGCTGCCTCGGTTGGGAATCCACATGCCCTCCACCAGATCAGTTTCTACCTCAGGTCTCTTAAAATGTCCCCATCTCAGAAATTTGCAGGGCAGCAACCTGGGCCTGTGCCCATACATTCTCAGAACACTTATGTGAACAGTTGAGACTCAGTCTCTTAATGCCATCTTCGGCTCCACAGTACTGTCTTCAGTAACAGCCTCCACTCCAAAGCCTCAACCCTACGTGGGGGATATTGCTGTAAAGTCATCTACAGCGGAGCATCCATAGGGACACTATTCAAAGAAGAAGAGGAGGTTACTCACCTTGTGCAGTAATCATGATTCTTCGAGATGTATTTCCCTATGGGTGCTCCACAGTCTTCCATCCTTCCCTCTACTTTGGATTTATCAATAAGGAGCTCTGTGGTAGAGAATGAACTGAGAGTGGTTCATTCACACAGTGCTTGATAGCTTCGAGGCAGACTACAAAGGGGTGGGGAGTGGGGCATACCTGGGCCGAAAGGACACTGCTACCTAAAATCTCCAATTAGGGGCTCAAATACATTTATAATGGAACACCCATAGGAGGACACATCTCGAAGAACCATTGTTACTGCACAAGGTGAGTAACTTCCTCCTTCATGTACCCAACACCAGAGAATTCTTGTAAGCAGTCTCTTTTGGTCCACATCTGCTCCCCTGCTGTCGTAATACTCTACACCTAGGACATAAGGGGTGGGATGGACCAACTGCCTCTTCAGTTCCTTCTTACTGCTGCATGGTTTGAGTCAGAACTTTCTATGTCCAGAGCCTCTCCTTTATTCGCCAGTCTTGTCTTCAAACCTGTTAAAATTTCAGAGTTTGTTTTATCTTTGGTCGACATAGAGAGGTCCCCCTATCAGAGAGAAGCGCCTCTCCTACCATGGCGCCTGACTCAGGAGTGAGAGAGATTACATCGATGGACCCTCTCAGGGCTGCCAGAAGAGTAGGGAATGCTCTCATAAGCAGAAGAGCAGATCCTCCTCTAAGTCCACTCCAAAGAGGACAGATCTGATACTGTCCATGTCAGGCAAGTCTTCGCACTCGGCCCACAAAGACATAAAACATCCTAAGTCCCCAGGACAAGATAAAAACTCATAAGAGCAAGGCTCTATTTGTACCAAATTGCATGATCCTACACTCTCTCAGGTCAGGTGGTGGACCCCAAGCCTTGGGTCCAGTGATACCCCTTGCCTCCATAGCCCATCTTCGATTTTTCCTACGGGCCCTACCGTGGACCATGGGGCCCATATGCATAATACCCAGGGTCTGTGTTATCTAATACTGAGTCATACCATCCCTACACTCTGAGAGAACAACTGGAGATTTCTCCTGATCCTGTTGAAGAGGAAGATAATGAGCTGGCTTCATATGTCCCACCAGTATTGACAAAACTGTCTTCTTCATCTCCTGATGAGGTGGTTGCTCCAGCTTCACTGTGCCCTTTTGATGACCACAAACAGTTCCAAGACCTGCTACATAGAGTGGTGGAGGAATTCCAATTTTTCCTAGCGGAGGCTAGAGAACACACAACACAAGCTCCTAGACATCCTGCAACCCACAAGATCCAGCCAGACAACACTCCCAGTGAATGAAGCAGTATTGGCACTAGCAAGGAACATATGGCAAACACCAGCAACCTGTGCCCCTACCTCCAAGAGGGCTGAGAAGTGTTACTTTGTCCTGGCTAAGGGAGTGGAGATTCTGTGTACTCACCCTACACCAAACTCCCTAGCTGTTTAGACTGTCACACAAAAAATTTAGACAACAGCACCCAAGAGCCACCCCTTCTGATCAAGCCAAGCCTTTGGACCTACCGGGAAGGAAGATATTTATATCTACTAGCCTCCAGTTTAGAATATAGAACTATCAAGTGGTGTTGGCTAAGTATGAGTTTCTAAAGTATCCAGAATTCCTAGATTTTAAGGCCAAATTCCCTCAGAGGGACAGGCTCAATTTCAGGCCCTTATTTATGAAGGCAAGCTGCTGGTGAGAACCATGACTACAGTCTTCAGGGTTTCCCAGTGAGTTCCAGAACACTGTGGAAGATTTGCCCTTTAACAAGACTGACCTTTTCAATTAAAAGACTGATAAATCTTTGCACTCACTAAAGGATTCTAGCGCAATCCTCCACTCCCTGGGTATATATGGTGTCCCCAAAGAGGAAATACCATGAACATCCCTATAAACCAAGGCTTATGCCTCAACATTTTTACCAGCAGCAAGCCTATGAACTGTCCCATAAAAGACAAGGTGCACAAGCCACAATATTCTGCACCTTCCACACTGACCACATCAACCCAGCTTTACCCCCAGCCAGATGATAGTTTTTATGTGATTCTTCTGAGTTGTGAACCACTATTGATGCCATCTTCACCCAGTCCTCACATAACCTTTGGTTGCCATCTAGCATTCTTTTCCCACAACTGGAGTGCAATAACAAACAGGTGGGTTCTGGAGTTCGTTCATTCTGGCTATATCATCGAGTTTCTCTTTCTATCCCCTCCAAAATCCCTTCTCTGTCCCTCTTCAGGGACCTTTCTCATGCAGAGATTCTCCTCCAGGAGGTAGAATTTCTCCTCTGTCAGGGAATATAGAGCAGGTACTTCTTCAACAAGAAGGAAGAGGGTTCTATTTGAAATATATCTCAGGTCCCAAAAAGAAGGGAGCGTGGAGACCTAGTCTCAACCTGTGATGGCTCAGTGTTCTTATTTGTAAACAAAAATTCCATATGGCTACACTGGTATCAATAACACCTTCCTTGGAAAAGGACACAGAGTTCACAGTTATCAGTAGTAAAAATGCATACTTCCATATGGGTATTCACCCTACCCCCAGAGGATTCTTCAGATTTATTGTGGGTCCCAAGCACTATCAATGCAAAGTGCTCCCATTTGGTGTTGCAAGTAAATCCAGAATCTTCATGAAAGTGTTTCTAGTAGTAGCAATGCAGTTCATTGTCTTCATTGTCTTCCCATATTTAGATGACTAGCATCTAACTGGTCCGACACTCCTAGAAGCCCTTCCATGAACCTCATTGATGCTTCATCTTCTGTCATCCCTAGGAGTCTGGGTGAATATGAAAAAGTCTATCCTGACCCCAACAGAGTGTAGAATTGATAGGAGCAATCTTAGACTCAGGGTGAATGCTTATCTCCCAACGGACAGATATCACACCATTAACAACCTGATAGACTAGGTTATGCTCAATATCAGTTTGGGTTTGCCTTTATCTCCGGGGCACCTTGGCTGCATGTGCTTATGTCACACCATTCACAAGACTCCACTTCCATTGCCTGCAGGCTTGGCTCCGAACAGTATATATACCAAGTAAGCACAGCATGAACACCATAGTGACAATTCCTACCAGGGTGAGGGCCTCGCTAACTTGATGGAATGGTCCCGGACAAGTATATGTAAGTGTTCCTTTCGTGTCCCCCAAACCTAATAAGACAATAATTAGAGATGCCTCCCTGTGAGACTGGGGAACCCAGATGGACAGTCACATGGTGGAGGGTATTTGGATATGCAGAGAGACCAGAATGCACGTAAATCTTGGGAGACAGGCCAGTCCTTGCTTACCGACAGCCCCCAGACCTGAAGCGAATACTCACCAGCAACCACACAACAAAAACACTAACCCAGGAACCTATCCTTGCAACAAAGCCTGTTGCCAACTCTGTTCACATATCTATTCAGGAGATACCATCATAGGACCTAATCACATCAGCCACACTATCAGAGGCTTGTTCACCTGCACATCTACCAATGTGATATATGCCATCATATGCCTCTGCCATGTACATTGACCAAACCGGACAGTCTCTATGTAAAAGAATAAATGGATGCAAATCAGACGTCAAGAATTATAACAATAAAAAACCAGTTGAAGAACAACTTAACCCCCTGCACTGATTACAACTAAAAGTCACAAATTAAAACAAAAAAACTTCAAAACAAGCTCCCAACGAGAGACTGCGGAAATTGGAATTCATTTGCAAATGCGACCCATAAATTAGGTTGAATAAAACTGGGACGGATGCCATTACAAAAGTAAAACTATTCCCCAAGTCTTATCTACCCTCCTCGCCCTTTTCCCCGCCCCCAGTTCCTTACATCTCCTTGTCAAATGCTGGAAATGGACCATTTTCATTACCACTACAAACAGTTATTTTTCTCTCCTGCTGACAACAGCTCACCTTAACTGATCACTCTCCTTATAATGTGTATGGTAACACCCATTGTTTCATATTCCATGTGTGTATATATATCTTCCTTCTGTATTTTCCACTACATGCATCCGATGAAGTGAGCTGTAGCCCAGGAAAGCTTATGCTACAATAAATTTGTATGCAAAGCATTCCTACCATTCATTCAGTTTCACCATACACTCATAATATTGGACAGAATAAACAAATTTTACATAAGTAATCAGGAAGAAGCATGATTAGTCTCCTTGTGTATGGCAGTGATCACCCTATGGAACTAGTGTATCAAGAACCATATCATTCTATTGGCAGTGTACCTTCCAGGAACCCAGAATTTGTTGACAGATAGCCTCAGCTGGCATTTCACCATCTATCCTGAGTGGGAGTTACACATTCCAGTAATGAATAGTGTTCCCACTCAGTGGGAAACCCCCACTGAGGACTTGTTTACCTCCCAGGCAAATAGGAAATGCAGCATATATTGCTTCAGAGGAGCTCAGGAAAAGCATTCCAGAGGCAATGCTCTCCTACTACCTTGGATAGATCACTCAGTTATGTCTTTCCTCCCATCCCCCTGCTATCTCGGTTCTACAGAAGATTTGACTGGACAGGGCATGAGTCATCCTAATCACTGAAAATGCCCAGGCAGTTCTGATGTCTAAGTCTTCTACAAATGTTGTCCCATCCACCTATCAGCATTTGATTCTTTCTGGATTTCTTGATCCAGGAGAATGGCAGAATCAAGCATCCCAACCTTGATGTACTTCATCTCATGGCTTGGTATTTGGATGGGCATCAAACTTAAAATGTTCCTGTTCTGAAGCCATGCAAATCATTCTTAATAAGAGCAAAAAGGACTCCATCAGGAACGATTATCTTGCCAAATGCAAAGATTTCTATGTCTGGATTCAGCAAAACTACATATCTCCAGAAACAGCAGACATTATGGCTATTTTGGATTATCTTTTTACTCTGAAGATGATGGGCCTTTCCTTTAGTTTGCTATGGGTTCCGCTGGTGGTAGTCAGTGCATGTTACCTGCTTTGGACGGTTACTGCATCTTTACTCAGCGATGAACAGCCAGTTTTTTGAAAGGTCTAATCAGAACCTTCCCACCAGTAAAAAACAAAACAAAACAAAACAAAACACCACCTCCTCACTGGGACCTTAACTTAGTGTTTTCTGCACTCACTAGGCCACCATTTAAACTGCTAGCTACATATTCCATGTCTTATATGTCCATGAATGTTGCCTCCCTTGTTGTTGCCTCGGCCAGAAGGGTAGGTATATTCTGGGCCCTAAAAATTATACACAATGTTACATAAGGACAAAGTCTTGCTACCGCTATACCCAAAATTCATTACTAACATAGTTTTGGAATTTCACATAAACCAGTCAATTCAACTACCTGTGTTTTTTCTGAAGCCCCAAGCCTCTCCCAAGCAGAGAAGACTTCATTCTCTTGGCATAAGATGCGCGTTTGCATTGCAGAGAACAAAATCGATCAGTAAGTCACCTAAACTATTCATCACTGTAGCAGAATAAGTCCAAGGTCAAGCTATATTCTCTGAGGATCTCTAAATGGATTTCTGGTTGTACCCTACTCTTATCAGTTTGCACAGCTTCCTCACCCATACAGGGTAAGGGCTCACTCTACAAGGTCAGAAGGGACCTCACTATCATTACTCCAAGGGGTGCCCCTTCTTGATGTTTGCAGGACCGCTATGTGGCATTCCATTCACACATTCTTGAGACGTTGTGCTTTGGTCCAAGACTCCTTTGCTGACACGTTCTTTGGGACAGAGGTTTTACAGACAATACCACCTTTATCCTTACACCCTCCTCTCTGAGTAATGCTTGTTAATCAACTCGAATTTTGGATTGAAGGCATAGGAGCTTAATGAGCCGATGGACAGCCTTTTTGATATATTGGCTGTGGCACTCCCAGTGCATGACAGGGTACTCAAGCTGGTCAAGGCACTCTGGCAAATCCCGTCTTCTCTGCCAACAACATCTAAATGGGCAGGGAGGAAGTGCTATGTCCCTGCCGAGGACAGGTACAGGTATTCCCACCCTCCACCTGGGTCACTAATGGTCTCTACCAACGAACAAGACAGGCAGGGACAAACAAGTGCAACCTCTAAAAACAAAGATGCTAAAAAGCTGGCCTTATTCGGGAGAAAGGTTTAATCGACAGCCAGCCTGCAACTGCGTATCTCCAACCAGCAAGCATTGCTGGGGAGATATGACTTCGATGTCTGGGACTCAATGGCCAAATTTAAGGACTTCCTGCTTCAGGAGACGAGACAGGAATTCTTGGACATTACGGGAGAGTGCAGGCAGTGGCCAGACCCTCTCTCCAGGCCACCTTGGACGCAACTGATTCGGCGGCAAGGTCAATTACAGTTTATTTCTACAATCCTCAGGGTTTATCCCAAAAGTTGCAGTAGCTGGTCCAGACCCTTCTTTGCAAGGGCAATGCACTATTCTTGGAACAAACTGACAGCAGCCTATGTGGTCTAAAAGATTCGAGACCACTCTGCGTTCCTTGAGCTTGTTCATGATGCTGGCCTCCAGGATGCACTTTCAGCCACAACCACCTCCTAGATTCTCAGGCCCATCTTGCTAAAATCCCTGCAAGAAAAGAGACAGGTTATAAAAGTCACCAACCCACTCCATCCGCCCTGGCTTCCTAGCTGAGCTCTGCAAGTCACCGGGGTGGCTTGTGGCAGGCATTTTCATGATGTACCTGAGGATGATGTACTACACTTGCCCCAGGATCCATCCCCCTGTCTATTCCTGGACTTGTCTATTTCCTTTGTGCATGGTCCCACATTGCCTTGGACCGTTGGGACCTCAACACAGTAGTCGTTGGATACACCCTGCATTTCTCCTCCACCCCTTTCTCTCACCCACCCATCTCTGTCCCTCTTCAGAGACCTTTCTCACAATGAACTTCTTGCCCAGGAGGTGGAAGCCCTTCTGCATGTGGGGGCCATAGAGGAAGTTCCTTGAGAGCTGAGGGGAAAGAGGTTTTATTCCCAATATTTCCTAATCCCGAAGGATAAAGGGGGCCTCAGGCCCATTCTGGATCTGTGTCGACTCAACAAATATCTCAAGAAGTTGAAGTTCCTCATGGTCTCCCTGGCCTCCATCACCCTCTTCTCGGATCCAGGAGACAAGTGCACCGCCCTCGACTTAAGATGCCTATTTCCATATCCCTTTTTTCTGTGGGCACAGGAGATTCCTCTGGTTTGTGGTGAGTCAGTGCCATTGCCAATTCACCACACTGGCTTTCGGTTTATCATCAGCTCCGAAAGTTTTCTTAAAGTGCATGGCAGTTGTGGCAGCTTACTTGAGACGTCAAGCCGTGCAGATCTATCCATACCCTGATGACTGGCTAATCAGGGACTGTTCGTGATCCCAGGTTCAGCACAGTGTCAGTGTGGTACAGGCCACCTGTCGAAAGGTGGGACTGCTTATAAATGAACAGAAATCAATTCTGATCTCATTTTAGAGAACAGAGTTTATAGGGGCAGTGCTGGACTCCATTCAAGGCAGTCTTCCTACCAGACTCTGGTCCCGAGCAATGTCGGACTTTATCACAGATATCAGAGCCCACCCGCTCACAGGCACCAGAGAATGCCTCAGTCTGCTAGGTCACATGGCAGCATGTACTTACGTTGTACAGCATGCGTGTCTGTGCCTAACCCCTTCACATGTGGCTGGCATTCTTCTACATACCCGGCAGGTATGACTTGGACCTGGTCATCCAGTGTTGTTGCATATCCTATCATCTCTGGACTGGTGGATGGATCCGCGGTCAGTGTCAAGTGGGGGCCCCTTCATAGCCCCTCACCCTTCAGTGACACTGGTCTTCGTGTGGGATGTGGAGTGGGGAGCCCAGCTCGGCGACCTCAGCACTCAGGGCCTCTGGTCCCAGGTGGACTGTTCTGTCAAGGAAATCAGAGTGATATGCTTGGCCTGCCAGCATTCCTGTCCTACTTGAGGGGAAGGTGATGCAGATCTTGGTGGACAATATAGCCGCAATCTTCTACATTAACAAGCAGGGCATGGCCCACATTTCAGCCTTGTGCAAGGAGGCTCTTCGGCTATGGGATTTCTGTGTGCAGCGTACCATCTGCCTCAAGGTGTCTCACCTCGCAGGCACTGGGAATGTGCTGGCAGATTGCCTCAACAGGTCTTTCTCTTGCCACAAGTGGTCACTCCACCTGGAGGTGGTCAGCGCCATCTTCCAGAGGTGGGAGACTCCCCAAGGGGACCTGTTCATGTCCAGACAGAACAGGAAGTGCCAGCAGTTCTTCTTTGAGTGCTTGTTCACGTCCATTCCACATTAGGGGCCCCCACCTGAGTGGCGCCACTACGCTGTGCATATATCCCTGCTGGCCTGACCCCCTCCAGTTCGTTCTTACTGTCCATGACGGTGTTGGAACAACCTCTTGCTCTCGTACGAGAAGCAATCCCTTAGCTTTAGAGTACTTAGCTGCTATCAGTTCGTTAGCATTCCCTTGTTGTGGACACTTAATAGATTAGGTGCTTCGAGGCTTCCAGCACCCGCCACAGGCCCATGGGTTTAAGGCTTGCACCACGTATCGCAAGCCTATGCCAGTTAGTGACCCCCACGACTCCTGTCTACGTTACCTGGGGGAAGCATACCAAACAGAGAGGTGTAAGATTTGCAAGGCATTTAAGCCTAGAACAAAGAAAGAGAGAGACTTTCGTTTGAAGCAATTGTTGATGGAGGCCACGCTGCAGTCATCAGGCCCAGAGCACCCGACGCCGGCTCTAGCCTCCTCAGTATGGAGTGCCCTGAAGTCGTCAAGAGACCCGGTGCGGGATAAGCACTGCAAGCCATTGGCTTCAGAGCAAAGTAGGCCCCGGCACCGCTCATCCTCCCCGGTGCAGCCCAAGGCTAAATCAAAGGAAGGGCGTGGATGTTCCCCACAAAGGAGACTGGTGCCATTTAGGGGCCCGGGCACTGGGAAGAGTGTGATGGACGCTGTACCGGTGCCAGCAGCACTGACACCACAAGTCCCACTGAGTCCAGCCCTAAGGGAACTCAGTGAGGATGACGGGCTCGAGAAAGTAATAGATCAGCCCTCCACGCCTGATATCTTTGAGGCAGCAAAGGACCTCATCGGGTTGTCAGCGGTGAGCCCCCTCCTGACCAGAGGTGCCATCAAGGGGAAAGCCGGCAATGGTGCGCCGTTCAAGGACATCGTCCTGGCATCGCTCCCGGGGTTGGTCCTGGTTGAGCTTCGAGTCTGTGGACTCCATTACCTCTGACGCAGAGGCAAGTCTCAGTACTGGAGGCGAGTCAGCACACAGATTTAGTGCAAGGGACCCGACGCTCTCCGGCACCCTCCCCTGAGACCAGCACCAGGAGAAGGCGAGCCAGTCATCACCGAAGGCTTCCAGAAGTCACCGGTGCCGGTCCAAGTCTCGGGAGCACTGATACTGGTCCCGGTCCCATGAGCAGCGGTACTGGTCCCATTCCCTATTGGCAAGAAGCCTCTCATCGACCTCCCACCAGCACAGATCGATGGCACCGCCATGGCCTTCGTGTTCAGCATCTCCAGAGTCCAGCGCCGACTCTGGCTGATGCAGTTACCCGCACCAGGCACCGGACTACAGAGAACACCAGGCTGGGGGGCAATCCCAGTGGGGACTGCCAGGACACTGGCCCTTCTGGACCCCTTGGGCCTACTACCAGCAGCAGGAGGCTCCCTCCAGGGCCAGCTATTCGGTCCCTCCACTGATGCTCCTCCGTACGGGAAGCTACGGTGTCCAGACCACCTGCACCTTCACTGAGCGAGAGACCGGAGAAACTGGCACTGAGTCCGGTGCCCCCTCAAGGTCAGCTGTCCTGGGCTGAGCCGGAAGCCCCTCCCTCGGGTGAGGGGGACCAAGGGGACCAGCAGGAGGAAGCCTAGCAGCTGCTGACCTCCTCATCATCCTCAGATGAAGCGATGGCAGGCACAGCAGTATCAGAGCCTCCGCCAGTAGACCACAGAGCCCACCAAGAGCTGCTGTGTAAGGTTACTCATAACTTGGGGTTACAGGCCGAGGAGATGGTGCAGCAGGAGGACCCCATGGTGGAGTTTTGAGCCTGGAAGTTCCATCCAGAATAGTGCTTCCACTCATTAAGACCATACAGCTGAACTATAAGACTATACGGCAGACCCCGGCCTCCAGCACTCCAACAGCCAAGGGTGTGGAGTGCAAGTACTTTGCCCCGTCAAAGAGGTACGACTTCTTGTTTTGCCACCCAAGCCCATGTTTCCTGGTAGTCTCGGCGGTAAATGAGAGAAAGCGCCATGGGCAGCAAGCCCTGGCCCCTAAGGCCAAGGAAGCAAAGCGTCTGGACCTGTTTGGCAGGAAGGTGTATTCCTCAGGGGGCCTCCAGTTGAGGGTTGCTAATCAACAGGCCATTCTCAACAGGAATAACTTCCCAGAGCAAGTTCACAGGTCTCTGTGACTGCAACTCTGCCTTTCCCTGACAGCAAATCTCCTCCTCCTCCCCACCCTCTCAGCACTTCATCTCAAGATGTGTTTACTAGATGGCTCTCTAGTGTAAAACAATACTGCTCCCCAGAGGCACAAGCAGTACTGCTTCATAATAGAAAACTCACAACAAGGAAAACTTACCTGCAGAAGTGGAAATGTTTCCAGACTTGGTGCAGCCACTGATTTATACCTCCTCTCAAGGCTTGTCTAACACACATTCTCAGTTACCTGCTGAATTCAAACCCACAGGTTTATTGCTGAGCTCCATTAAAATTCCCCTATCTACCATCACAGCTTTTCACTCCCTCATTGAGTGGTTTTCAGTCTTCACCCACCGAATCATTATGAGGTATATTTACAGGCCTGTTCAACCTCTTCCTTTCTGTCAAGGAGCCAGTTGCACCTCAGAACCTAAATTTAATCCTCAATGTGCTGAAGAAATATACATTTGAACCTATTGGGATGGTTCCATCCTTCCTTTGTCCCTTAAGACCTTGTTTCCTTATAGCTATCACCTCAGCCAGGAGGGCAGGGGACCTTGGAGCATTGATTGCTGACCCAGGGTACATGGTGTTCTATCGTGGTAAAGTGACACTAGAACCACACCCTCACTTCCTACCTAAAGTTTCTTCAGAATTCCACATTCATCGTAAGATTCACCTCCTGATGTTTATCCCAAGCCTCACTCTTCAAGAGAAAAAATGAGCCTTTGTACACTGGATGTAAGAAGAGCTCTCGCCTTTTACCTAGGCAGGACCAGGCCCTTTAGGGTTTCACCTAGGTTTTTTATCTCCATTGCATAATGAATGAAAGACCATCCAATTTTCACCCCAAAACTGTCAAAATGGGTTACAGGGTGCATCTTAACTGGTTAGGAAGCCTCCTCCGAGAGTAATTGTTCATTCTACCAGAGCTCACGCTCCCTCAGTAGCCCTACTGAAAACCATACCCATCTCAGACATGTGCAGGGCAGCCATCTGGTCTTTTGTGCACATGTTTTGCCAGCACTATTGTGCTTGCTTCTAGAGCTGATGCAGTTTTCAATGATGCTGTTCTTTAGTATGTACTGAATTTGCCTCCTCAGCATCTTCCACCATAATTGAGGTACTGCTCGGGAATCCCCTGATGTGGAGCAGTCATAGGGACTCTACTCGAAGGAGAAGAGGTTATTTACCTTGTGTCCCTACGGGTGCTCCACTACCCACCTGCCTTCTCCTCTGCCTTGGAGTCTTTTGAGGGGCTTTTGTGGTTGAGAAGAACTGGAATGGTTCTGTCCCTATACACCCTTGCACTGGTGTAAGACCTGCTGTCCTTCAGATGCTGCTGACAAAAATCTCTGATTAAGAGTTCACAGGAACATGCAGGTCCTGATGTGGAACACCCATAGGGGGCACATCCCAAAGAAATCCTATTACTATAGAAGGTAAGTAATTATTCCTTCATTCCCTGAGCAAGTCTGTTCTGTGTACTGTATGAGGCAAGGTTCCTTTTGGAAAAAATCATATCTGATCATGCAGGTAAGGACTGTATCTTAATGCTTACCTCAAGGGGCCCCAATTAAGGTTACACAGGCCACCTTTAATTCTGTCTTTTCCTAACTTTTGAGTACTTGATTTCATAATGTTATTTTAACATGTTCTCAAACTGGGGGTTGTGACCCAGTAATGCAGGGGGTCGCAAGCCCCAGCCTCAGCGTGCGGCTGCAAGTTGCGAGCCCTGACTCCTGCGCCAGGCTGTGAGCCCCGACTCCTGCGTGGAGCTGCAGGACTGCGAGCCCTGACCTGGGCGCATGGTTATGAGTCCCAACTCCCACCCCTGCGCCGGGCTGTGAGCCCTGACCCTGACAGCGACAGGGATGCGTGGCTGTGAGCCCTGACCCCTGCACCAAGCACAGGCAGCGAGCCCTGACTCCAACCCTGCATGGGGCTGCAAGCCTCGACCCCAACCCTGGCCAGGAGTGGGGCTGTGAGCTCAGACCAGGTGCGTGGCAGTGAGTCCTGACTCCGACCCCTCATAGGGCTGTGAGCCCTGACCCCAACCCTGGCCAGGAGCAGGGCTGTGAGCTCTGGCCAGGCGTGGGGCAGCGAGCCCTGACTCCAACCCCCCATGGGGCTGGGAGTCCTGACCCCAATCCTGGCCAGGAGCTGTGAGCTCTGGGCAAGCACGGGGCTGAGATCCCTGAGTCCGACCCCCCTCAGGGCTGTGAGCTCAGACCCCAACCCTGGCCAGGAGTGGGGCTGCGATCCCTGAGTCCGACGGCCACGAGAGGTTGCAAGTCCTGACCCCCAACCAGGAGAGGTGCTGTGAGCCCTGAGCTGGGCATCCAGGACGCTGTGATCCCCGACCCTTGTACTGGGGTTGTCAGGCAGAGCCCAACCATGCGTAGGGTTATTACTTGCTTCAGGTTATTAATTGCTGTCAAGTATAAAAATAAAATTCTACTTAAAAATAACTTTTCCACTTATATTTAATTTGATAAAAATGTCTTTTAGTCTTAATTTAAAAGCAATGAGAAAAGGTAAATTCATTTTAAGCAATAGAGTTTAAATTGAGTATTTGACATAGTATCAAATATCAAAAATGTGTTTTTAATTTCTAAGAGGGGTCACACTCAGAGGCTTGGTATTCAAAAGGGGTCACCAATACAAAAAGTTTGAGAACCACTGTTTTAACACAGTATTTTGTGTAACTTCCGAGATTTTCGAGTAGGCAAATTGAAAAACAGAAATTCCAACATGTGGAATTATGCTGACCTTTACATCGGTCAATCGTAAGGTTGGGACCTTTAGACCAACAGTACAAACCCTTTGCCTCTAGAGTGAAGTAACTGTTAACAGTAGTATGCTGTGTTATCTGCTATGTGGACCAACCACTAAAGGAGGATGAGACAAGTAACTAGATAGTGAGGTTTCACACCTAAAGTTAAGATAATATAAAGACTCAGGACTCTCCTGAATTAAATTCCAGGTTCTGGAGGGAGTGTACACTGGTGAGTTATAGACCCTCCATCTCCATGTGCCCCCAGCCTGTCACTGTCCTCACTTTCTGCTCCTATCCATCCTCTCCTGAGTTGCCGCCACTGTCTCCCCTGCTCTGTCCCCCTCATCCCTAGAGCTCTTGATCTCGAACCTCCTTTCCCTCCTTTTAAGCCTCTTCCTTGAATTCCCGCTCTGCTTCTATCCTTTGGCTCCTGCTCTATCTGTCTGCTCTTGTCTCCCTAGTTCTAATCTTTCTGCTGCCCAGCTCCACCCCTGGCTTTTCTTTCCCAGTAACCTCTCTCTGTTCCTCACCCTCTCCTTCATTATGTTAAGTCTACTACTTCTCTTCCTCCTTCATACTATCTGAGCACCAACATAGAGAGGACGAGAGCAAAAGTCTTCTTGTCTGAGTTCCAGTCCCTGGAACATGCTCAATCACTCTGTGGGGAGTGGCATATTTGCAGCCTAGTTATCATGTAGGAGCTGGGACAGGATAAAGCACGCTCAGTGCAGATGAAATTTTAGAAAAACTGTCAAACTTGTTGTAAGGAGACGACTCAAAAATTTATTTTATTGGACTAACTTCTGTTGGTAAGAGAGAAAAGCTCTTTTTCAGGCCACTCAGAGCTCTTCTTCAGGTCTGGGAAACTTACTCAGAGCATCACAGCACAGTGCAAGGTGGGACAGATTGTTTAGCATAAGTAGTTAGCACATATTGTAAGGGACCATTCAGGGTAGTGCAGCCCATTAACATCTCTGCAGCCAAAAAGAGGGGGTTAGTGGATTACAGATCATTGTAATAAACCATAAATCCAGTGTGTCTGTTCAGTCCATGATTTTTAGTGTCTAACAGAGTAATGAATTTAAGCTCCCAGGCTCGTGTTTTGAAAGTGTCTTGCAGGTTTCCTTTGAGGATGATCACTGATAGGTTAGACATAGAGGGATCACTTTGTGAAAAGCGTTCACCTACAGGTGATAGGAATTTTTTGTCTTATCATTTTCCTGTGTGAGTTCATTTGAGAGGGTAGTGATTATCTGGTTCTTCTTCGAGTGGTTGCTCATATGCATTCCATTTAGGTGTGTGCGTGCCGCGTGCACAGCCGTCGGAGAAACTTTTTACCCTAGCAACACTCGGCAGGTCGGCTGGGCGCCCCCTGGAGTGGCGCCACCACAGCGCCGCATAAATACCCCAGCCGACCCG
>NC_133769.1:117444443-117654531 GCF_003597395.2 Chelonoidis abingdonii
CTCATGCGGGATTGTGTTGAGAATGCTTGTGAGATTTGTTTACGTGTTGGTCTCTGTCTGAGGGTTAAAGCACATGCGTTTGTACCTCAGGTGCTGCTGTAGAGCAATGGATCGTGTGATGTGCACCAGGAGGAAGCGTGGTGCATAAGGTAGGCATAGCGGTCGGCAGCGTTTCATATAGGGTGGTGTTAATGTGACATGCTTATTTGCACTGTGGTGTCTAGAAAGTGGATCCTCCCATGTAGATGTCCAGGCTAGAGGTTGAATGTGGGGTGGAAGTTTTTGAAATCATGTGGAATTTTTCTAGAGTCCCTTCCCGATGTTCCGAGATTGATGAAGAAGTTATAGATGTATGTAGGGTAGAGAAGTGGCTGTGAGTGGACCGAGAGCTGAGTAAGTGTTGTTCCAGGTCAGCCATAAAAATTGGATATTGTGGGGCATGCGGGTGCCCATAGCAGTGCCACTGATCTGGAGATAATTTGTCATCAACTTGAAATAGTTGTGTTGTGAGTAAAGGGCACAAGCAGCTCAAGCAGCCAGTTGTGCTGTGGCATCATCAGGGATTACTGTCTGAGAGCTTGTTATTCCATCTATGTGTGGATGTTAGTGTAGAGAGCCTCTACATCCATGGTGGCTAGGATGGTGTTTTCTGGAGGTGACCAATGCATTGTAGTTTCCTCAGGAAATCAGTGGTGTCACGGAGATAGCTGGAGTGCTCAGGACTAACAAAGCCTGTGAATGGCTTGCCAATTACAGAACCAGTTTCTCTCCCTTTGGTTTCACACCTCAACTGCTAGAACAGGGCCTCATCCTCCCTGATTGAACTAACCTCGTTATCTCTAGCTTGCTTGCTAGCATATAAATCATTAATGTAATAGAAGAATCAGGTAATAATATTGCAACCAGCAGAGCTAACTACGGAACAACCATTAGAGTAAAAAGGATGTACAGAAAAATAGTTTTTTTTGTTACCTCCGCTTAGGCCCCTGGAATTTCACTACCTGCTCTGACGAAGTGGTATTCAACTCCACGAAAAGCCTTCAATGCTCCAAAACGTCTGTTATTTATAGCCCACATATTCATTCTCTACTGCTTCTGGAATCTCTGTCATTGGAGGTTTTTAAGAACAGTTTAGACAAGCACCTGTCAGGAATGGTCTAGCTATTACTTAGTCCTGCTTTGAGTGCAGGGGACTGGACTAGATGACCTGTTGAGGTCCCTTCCAGTCCTACACTTCTATGATTCAATGAAAAGATTTCACTAGGAAGAGATGTCTTGTCCACTGACTCTGGAAGGTGGCTTCTGTACACCTTTATGCTAGTCCCACTGGTAGCAAAGTACTGGCAAATCTCAAGGGAGAAAGCAGTTCAGTTATCCTAACAACTGTATGCTAGCCCATCCAGGTATGGTTTTCAGCCCTGTTGTAAATGGCCAAAGCCAATCTTGTCAGGCTAAGAATCAGGGCTCAGTGTGACATTCTATACCTTGGGGGAGTGTACTATAACCCCCATCTTCCTAATTTTTGGTGATCTTACATATAAAGCATGCTTTATAAGGTATTAGGGGAAAGGTTATGATCTGCTGAAAGTCATTTCTCTATCCATATATGTGTATCATTAATGCATATGAAGTTATGAGAATTGTGTTGTATGGTGGTCACTAAAACATGCTGTAAGTTGTGGAATCAGCCAGATATTAGCTTCCCGGAAGCAGCAGCAAGGAAAGTAACCAGTGCCCAGGCGGGATATCAAACAACCCATCAACAGGCATTGTCCAGCAAGGGAGCTACAATGCAATGAGTCACCTGCATGAGGCCACACTAGGGGAATTGCTCAACCTTGTTTGGAGAGACTCAGCAATGCCCCTCAGACATGCCTGGACTTGTGCTCCCGAAGCACATGGACTGAGGGTATAAAACAGACAGAGTGGACACATACTGAGCCCTTCTGCCCCCACCTTCTCTGCAAGCAAGATACTGAGAAGAAGACAAGACTCCAACAGAGAAGATTGGCCCAGGTGTAAGGAACAAACCTGTATATTAAGGACTGCAATATCCAGTGGAGTGAGAAAAACTGCTTAGTCTAGATGTTGCCCAGCCTAATCGGGTTGAGAGTTTAGACTGCATGCTTATATTTTATTTTGGTAGCCACTCTGACTTTTTGCCTATCTCTTATTATCACTTAAAATCTATCTTTGTAGTTAATAAATCTGTTTGTTTGTTCTACCTGAAGCATGTCAGAGATTCCCCTTGGGATAACAAGCCTGGTGCTTATCAATTTCTTTGTTAAATTGATGAACTCTCATAAGCTTGTAGCATCCAGCGGATATAACTGGACGCTGCAAGACGGAGGTTCCTAGGATTGTATCTGGGACTGGAGATACTGGATGTTGCACAATCCAAGCAGCTTACATGCCAGAGGCTGTGCGTGAACAGCAGAGCAGGGTAAGTCTGGAGGATTGGAGTGACCTAGCAGATCACCGGTCCAGATAACATCAGGAGAGCATCACACTCAGATCACCTTCAGAACAAGAGAATCTTGTTCCATTCCATCTTGGAAACTCTCTCCTTGATACCTTGGTTCGTGCCTGCAGTGTGATGAAATCAGGCTCAAGTTAGACCCCTTTACTTGAACAACTCAGAAACTGCTGGAATACCTTATTCATCTGTCTGCATCCATCTTAAAAACTAACTCAATCCAGATACATTTGATAGCTATTTTTGTCTATCATAGCCTAAGGTAGACCACTGTCTTTATATCCCCTTAGTAGCAGGTTCACGTGGGGCTTTTAAAGCCCACCTTCCATTATAAAATTTCTTCTGTTGTGGGATATCAATGTGGTCCGTACATAGTGGATGAAAGCTCCTTTTGAACTCAAACCCAGAGGAAGTGAGTTGTCTTTCATAGAAGTAATTTTCCTGATGGCAGTGGCATCAGCTCACAGGGTAAGAGAACCTCTGGTGAGTGATTTGCCTTTGTGACAAAGTCAGGTGGGACAACTGGAAGAGAGTGGTGGAAGGCAGGTATATTAGCTCTAGAATGGTAAAGGCTCTTTCTCCTATAAACTGAGAAGAGTTATCTTGGGCCAATTAGGAACACCCTAATTCAATTAAGGCTTCCTGAGACCTTTAAAAACCGCTCCTCTGGTGAGAGAGGTGCAGAAAGCGGCAAGCTGTTCCAGGGAGAGAGGCTGCTCTCCTTCCTACAGGGGGGAAACAGCCAAAGCTGAGTGCCCGTTTAGAGGAAGGACTGACACCCCGGGGGCACCAATAGGACAATACCACCCCAGCAAGGGAGCAGGGAGGGTATCCCCCTTTGTTTTGTGTTTGTAAAATGGTTTATTTTTGTTTGCTAGAGGAGCACTCCTTGGGCCTGCCCTGAGGCCTACTTTGAAAATACTGATAAGAAAATACAGAAGGGGAAGACAGACACTGTCCAGAGTGGGGTTGATTTACCCTAGGCCCCACCACTCCCAGAGGGGGAAGCGCTAAGTCCAGAAAGATAGAGGATGTGTCTTGCCACACCTTATATAGATTTTTCAAAGGATGAAGTGGTGTTTGGACTCATATGATATTCTTCTCCAAGATAATGATGAAGTTCCATCTTAATGGGCCTATTGTTTTACCAACAGTTTTCTACACTCTGGCTTCACAAAGATGGACAACTTTCACTATAAGTTTGATGATAAAAGGTCCTTGGGGTTCTGTTTGGCACAGACTATAACCCATAGACAGTCCACTCAACTTTGCTTCTGTTGACACCAATTCATTGGACAGTCATATTACTAAGATGATAGTGTCTAAGTGGATGATCTGATTACATTTCACATTTCAATCTCACTGCCCTGAAACTAGCCCTTTCAATGCTCATTCAATTCAAGGCAAGGTTGTGCCACCACAGCTTTTTCAGAAATGTTTCCATCACATACATCTGCAAAATAGTTATACAGACTTCTGCCCATGCTTATTTACAAAGCATTATTGCATGTATTCAGTGTTGGAAGGGGAGGATCTTGTTCTAGACTCTTCATGCTCCAAAACTAGTTTCCAAGGTAGAGAAGGCCAAACATCTCCTACCCACAGAATAATTTGCTTTACTTTGCTACGTCCCCTATTTTCAGTTGGATTTTCTTTCAGCTGTGAGTTATTTCTATAGGTTGTACATTTTTTATGTTGAGTTTGCAAGGAATCTTAGTAATCTTGAGACATGAATTTGTGTATACATATGGATAAACCCTCTCTGTTCACACTGTTGGCATTGACCTTAACTATTGTTGCTCACTGGAGCTCTACTTCTATCTTTCTTTGAAGAGATTATTCTCCAGGAATGAGACTCCTGACACAAATAGCATGTTTAACAAAGAGGAAATGATTTAACTTGTAATTCTGCTTCTCTGAAGATATCACTGTGCAGAAGTCTCACTTGTCCATCCACCTCCCCTCACAGATTGGAGGTTACCTCTTTTGAGGTGTTTTTTATTTTCTATTGATGACCTTGAACTAGTTCATTCTTCCTGGAAGCTTCACCCCACACTCAGTTGGAGCATCTGACTGAAATGGCCAGAGGGCAGCATTTATACTCTAAGTGGTGGTGCAAGACAACCAGTAGGGATCCTGGCTCATGCATTCCCTCAATAATACTGCTTTCAAAAAAACCCTTTGCTAGGGGACTTCTGCTGGTCTTGCACTAAAGAGCCAGAATCCATGAATGGGAATCCTGCAAAGGTGTTGTTTCTTCAAAGGAGCAGAATTATGTAAGTCATTTTCCCTTTTGTTCTCTTTAAATTTCTCTTGCCCTCCCTCTCCCCCACCTCCATGCATATAAACACTTCTGGTAACTGTCACCAGGAAGACTTACTTTGGCATATGGGGGATAGGGGGGAGTGAAGCCATGCCACCAAAGTCAGTATCAATGCTATTCTATGAATTTGACATAGTAGGTGCTTTACTGTAGCATCTTGAGAGTCTAGTTGAGTTGCTAGAGTTTCACTGACCTGAGCAACATGAGACTTAAAGCAGCTCCTGAAGCCAAGTCTCTTACCTTGCAATTTAGCGCTGCTTCTAGGTGACTGTGCTGGTTCTTTCATCCCTGATTGACTACTGGACGTTTCCTAGACTTTTCCATTCCATTAGAGCTGCCAGGCTGTTATCCAGTTACTGGGGCCAAGTTAATCACATATCCAACATGTTTCTAAGTCATGCTGAGTTCGTTCTAAATTCCCTTCCTCCTTCCTTTCTCATTTGAGAGCAGTTATAGAGCCCAGAGTATTCCCCTCTGTCTTCTCCACCGCACTTACCCAGCTCATGTCATTTTGAGAGTCATGATCAGGTTGCTTTTGCATTTGTGATTTTTGGAATAAGCCCCTCTCAAAAGTATATTACATAATCATAAACCTTACAAAAATGTTGTAGTAATATTTGTTTAATAGTATTAGAAACAGGAAATTCAGTGTTAAAAATCCTAAGTTTTGAAAGTATAGAAACATAGTAACAGCCACCTCAAAGAACACTAACTTTTGCCTTCAGAGCAATGTACCGAGAAACATCAGAAATGCTGAGAGAACCTTATCCACCCATAACAAATGTTAGTCCTAACAACGAAACAAAAATGTGAATGTCTTACATTTAATCATATAGTGGTTGCCTTCTTTAGGACCATACTCAGGTCACAGATAAGAACATACTTTGCCAATTCCTGGTTAGATAATTCTCATTGAAAAGGCAGTCATTTTTCTTTCTTTATTAAGATTCCACTACTTCCACAAGTATCATTACACACAGAACTAGTTGGTGAGTCTACCTATAGAAACCTGCTAAACACATATCATGAAATAACAGCACTTACTTCAAAAGCACAATTTGGAGACTGTGCAATGAATGATGCAAGGGTTTGAGAATCTATTATTCCTTCTAGCCAAATTCTGGTTGCAATTATAATAGTGTGAATGCAGAGTAATTGAACTGGAAACGTACAGTGGTGTAACTGAGACAGTTTGGTCCTATTGCACAGCCTGGACAAGGCACGAATAAGACAGGAGATGTACTCTCTGAATAACGTAAGTATTTAATTTCCACAGAGAAAATAAAATTTTGGTTGACAGTGGCTGTACTGTGTGCAGCATTCCTGTTAATTTCTGTTTTAAGACGGTTTTTTCCCCATCCTTTCTATGCATTGTACGCTGAATAAGGAAGGTGTTCTGCAGAAGTAGTAGCATGGTATCATGTAATTTAAAGTCCACTCAAACGGAAAGAGTTAGGGTTATGCAAGCAATTGGAATTTTAGCTTTTTCTAACATTTGGGTACTTAACAATGCCTCTCTGATATTCTCAGTTGTTTTTTTTTAATGAAATATATAATAAAGAGAAGCATATTTTTGCTACACATATTCAACAAATAAAAACACTTCTGGGCTGGAAGCATTCACTGTGACAAATTTCAGAAAAAATGTAAATTACAATGGCCACCTTATAAATCTTTTAAGCAAAAGGATTAAAAATTGCTTTGTAACTTACTTTCTGTGCTTGATTCCATTCTTGCTGTCACAATCCATGCCTGCAGGAACCAAAACTACAGTAGAAGGCGGCGTGCTTCAGCTCCCAAGGTGGAGACTGTAGAAATTACAGAGACCTTATGGTTGGGGTCAGTGCACGACTCTTCTATTCTCACAGACTCTTACCTCCTTGCTCTGTGCCCCCTAATGACAGCTCTAAACATTCACAACTAATACCACAGTGGTTCCTATCTTAACAGGGACTCTTGTGGCTAGCAGAGGATGGGTTAACTGGCTCTCATATTGACTAAGAGCTTGTCTACATGAGAAAATTGACTGTAATAGCTGTTGTAGAATAAGCTGTTCCATGATAGCTTCCTGTGTGGACACTGTTCCAGAACAGTTTATTTAACACTTTTTTCCAGAATAATTACTGCACTCACAAATCACAGTACTTATTCTGGAATAAAGTGACTTTTATTCTGAAATAGTGTATCCTCACAAGGGGATACAGGGAGATATTGCCCAATAGTTATTCTAGTCTATTTCCCTGTAGAAAAGATAGGAGCATCACAATGCTAGTCGTCTAGGGTAAAAAGCATGAAGCAGGGTGTGGAAAGCTCAGGCTCCTCAGGGCTCTAACAAGCCTGTAGAGAAGTAACTAGAGAAAAATATCAGAATGTTACACTGCTGCTGGCTTCCTCTCTGAAGCTGATGTTCAAACCCAGATTGTGAAGGCTCTGAGTCAAGGACTTCATTTATGCAATTTCCTTATAATGCTAACTATGAAGGGGTCCTTAGGCACTACCAAAATACAAATAATAATAATGGTCTAAAGTGTGATTTATTGTTTTTCTTGCAGCTTCATGGTGAATTAGAAAAGGGTGAGAAGGACAGCGCTGAGCTGCAGGAGTTTGCCAATGCCATCCTACAGCAGATAGCAGATCACTGCCCTGACATTCTGGAGCAAGTCGTCAATGCACTTGAGGAGTCATCATGACCTCAGCTGCTAGCCCGAACAGAACAGCACACTCAGTGACCAAGCCCAGTCTGTCCAAGAGGCCATTAGAATGGAGAGAATTGTGAAAGAAGGACAAGGGAACAGGAAATTTTGGTGCACCTTTTACAAAGAAAGAAAGAAAAACTTTATAAAATTACATATTATCTTTGTTCTTCCAGTCTAGGATTACTGAATGTGTCTGCATTCATCCTCTCACTGCCTTTCTACTTTGGTATCCGCTTTCCAGCTAACTTTCTCTTGTTGGTATTGAGGCTTTTGGATACATCTAAGCAGAGACTTGCTGAATCCAGTCAGCACAGAAGAGGGCTTTTGGACATGAGTGGCTATGATTTTTTCTTGAGATAGTGAATGGGGGAGCACTTGTCTTTTGTTGCTGTTTTTTTCTCCATACAAACTGGAAGTCTGAATTTCTTAATACTAAAACTGAAAACACTGATCAAGACCCATAGCTGGTCAGCATCCACTAACTATCTCAGGATTTGCTGTCTGTCTCTAAATTAGTGATTTCTTATGGAAAGTCTTCTTATGTGGTCCTCCTGGTCACTTCCATGCAGTAACTGTGGGACAAGATAGGCATATGGGTGATTTCTGATTGGTGATTTCTGTTTATTTAGCCTCACTTTTGTTGTTCATTGGCTCTGAAGTACTGAGAATGGCTTGTTTCAGAAGAATGTTTTTTTTAGTTGGCTTTCTTGGTCTGTCCTAGTTATTTTGCATCATAGTGTACCTCATCTGTATCTTGTAAATTCTTGTTTACAGAGAGCTTCCTTCCTTCAAACAGGCTCTGAGCAGCAGGGAAGTTCCTGGACTTGACTTTTCTCTCTTACTATTGATAATTTTTCAGGCAGTGGCTTTTGTCAATTCCAGGAGAGGAGTCCTGCACATTGTCTACATGAGAAAGTTGCAACAGTTTGACTAAAAGTATGATTTTTTTTAAAACCAATTTAGGTAAACTGGTAGAACAGGCTGTGTGAACACTCTTACTTCAATTTAAATCAGGTTTATTTTGATTTATCTCAAGAATCACTTGACACTAAACTGAAATAAGCCATTTTAAAATCAAAACAGGAGTATCTACACCAGTGGTTCTCAAACTTCTGTACTGGTGACCCCTTTCACATAGCAAGCCTCTGAGTGTGACACTCTCCCCCTTATAAATTTTAAACACTTTTTAATATATTTAACAGCATTATAAATGCTGGAGGCAAAGTGGGGTTTGTGGTGGAGGCTGACAGCTCGTGACTCCGAGGGGTCCCAACCCCCAGTTTGAGAACCCCTGATATACACTGTGCTTTCCAGGGGTTTAAGTAATTTGGTTTAAAATCATACCTTTAGCTAAGCCAGTGCAATGTTTGTATGTAGATGAGGCCTTAGTCATAGGTCCGTCCACCTCTTACCTTACTAAATCCCCTGCTGCTAAGCGATGTGATCTCACATAGCTGATCTGTTTGTCATTCTATTAGCAAATCAGAATCTGCATCATGGCTAGGACTCTGAATGTTCTTTCATGCACTTTTCACTAATGTTGAAGACTTGGTTTTGTTGCAAGTCTTCAGTGAGCCCCTGTGAATATTCACAGGACAGAACTTTTTGGCATCACCCTACATGCCCCTTAAAGGAATTATCCCCTTTTGAATTTTTGGAGCTCTCCTATTCCAGGTTAAGAAAACAGAGTTTTGTTACATTAAAGAAGAGAGTGGAAAGATTTGAAAACCAATATCATAGTGGAGAGATTGCTGGCTCTTCAGCTGCTTTCCCAGCAGGTCTGCATCAGAACTCAACGTCTTGACTCCTGATTCCTCGGCTCTAGCTCTGACTGATCTTTCACAGTCTAGAAATATCTGATATTAAATGTCCGTAATCCAACCTTTAGGGCAGTCTCTCAGTAGACGCCTTTCACCATTTGGAGCCTGCGGTGTAATTTCCTGTCCCCCACATGAAATTCTGAGCCCACATCACAGAGCCCTTTCACTGCCCAAAATGCTGTAGTCCCAGTCAGCTAACCCATTTCCTTGTCTTTCAAGTCTGCAGAGCAGTTTCCTCCACCTTTTTTTCCATATTTGGGTTGACTAACCCCTCTGGATATGAAGATGATTGGCAAAGACTTAAGAGTCAACACTCACCCTGCGCTTATCTGAAAATAGCACTGAAAGTCAAGGCAAGAAAAGGCTTTTCACTGCCATTCCCATAAAATATAATGAATAGTTTTAAAGAAAACCATGTCTAAGCTCATTCTACCTTTCTCATTATGAAAGGACATAGTGGGTCATCTATTGCCAACAGCAAATCACCTAAAGGTATTCAATCTTCTTCTCTCATTGGTGTAAAAGGGAACATTTTAGGGGGAACTGGATCAGTAACAGTGTTCCCTCCTGAGTGTCCTAAGATGTTCACATTTATTTGTTTTGAGCCTTTGTTGCTTTGCAAATCAGGAAATACAGCTTTAGTTCTCAGTGCAGTGATAGGCAGTGTCTGATGCTTTTTCGTCACTGAACGGGAAAAGAGTGGGAACCTGTTTGCAAGGGTGAAACAGCATGTACCGGAAGGCATGTAGACAGTGACTGTACATACCACTGAGCCATGCCTCATACCAGAGCCGCTCCTTTGGCCTTATTATTTGAGTCAGCACATTTTGATTGAAACTGTTTTGAAATCTTTCCTCTTGCTTTCTCTTCGTCACCCATAATTACTCACTTTGGGAATTTAATGCTGCCTATAAAACCATCACAGCCATCATCGTAGCATCTTCCCACCACCACCACTTCCTGACTGTCCCATTAGCTTATATGGTCAAATCTCCAGCTGTCCTTGTTCCCTGCTGTAAAATAATCCTCTTTCTGTCAGAAGCTGTGGAATTTTCCTTATCGATGGTTCAAATGACTCCTACTCGTAAACCTCTTACTGAGATGCTCCTTGATAGTGTTTCTGTGTATGGGAGGGGAGTGAATAGTGGTCATTTGTGGCTATTACTTCAGTTCCCTTTTTTATTGCACTGCCCATACATCACAAGAAACCCCCGATTTTCAGTGCTGGGACTTCTAGGGTCTTTAACTCAGCTGCCACAATGTGGCTGCATTTCTGTACAACTGGAACTGCCTCAACAAAGGCATGTCAATCTCATGACAGTGGATGCAAGGCTTGTGCAGTGAAAGCCATGTAAATCCTACTGTTTGCACTCCACGCTGCTCCCAGCATGTTCTTTGGAGGGATTTGTCAAGCAGGGATAATTCTCACACTGGCCATTGGGTTTTTATCTTCAAGCAACACATCTTCTGTTTTTGTCCATCTGAAATATTGTGCCTTGCTGCATTTCCTTCCATTACCTACTATTGTCTTGTTGGGCTCCTAGCCCTGCCACTGTGAACCTTGATCTAAGCCCTCAGTAAAGTGAGTGAGCCAGATCTTATCTGGGAACAGACTTGATCTGACTTGATCCCTAGTGAACTGTTACAGATAATCTCTTTTATCCTGCTTAGATAGAGATCATATCATGCTGAATAGCCCTGGGAGCTGCTTGATTCAGGGAGAGATGGCTGGCCATTAATTCTGAACATGATCCGTCTCAACATTTTTTCTTTTATGGAGTGCCGTGCCATTACCCTTAGGGTAACTCATAGATTTAGGTGACATAGGATCAATCATGAGATGGCATATCATGCACATGGGAGGGACGGTGTCCCCGCATGCACATGTGCAGTCACCCAGTTGCCCAACCTATCACAGCTCTTTTAAACTTGTATTTCCCCATCTCAACTTCCAGGGAGACCAAGCCAATTACCCAGGAAATACAGTTCTACAATGCAATAGTATTCCTGGCAAATTCATGTGCCCTGTCTACCCCAGAGTCCAGTTTCCAAGGACAACCTTACAAAAAGAATCTCCAGAATCTCGCTTATTCTTGTCACGTTAATGGAGTCCGCTTGCTATAAAATTATGATGGAGTTTTATTCGATTTAATTATTTTTTTCTTTCAAGCTATTAAAGTGCTTATTTGCAGGGAAGCTGAGAGGTTTAAGAACTGGAGAAACTCTCAATAATAGAGTAAATGGGATATGTTATCAGGGTTTGAGTGTAGATATGAGTGGAGCTCTTCAAACCCCACCTAGTCATGAGCATCAAGAATCTAAGATCATTTCCTTTGCACCAAATATGGTTTAAAAACACTAATGAAATGGACACTGCAACATTAGAACTGCAAAACCAGTGACACTGTTTGTGATTGGAGGAAGAATTGATGAGCTACATGCCAGGTTAAACTCTAGACTTGTGGTATTGTCTCTTATGTGGACTACATTTGGCTAGATCTCCCCCTAAGAAATGCCATACCCTTTTTAAAAAATCCAAACTTCAGCCAATCCCTGGGGGTGGAGGATGAAGGTTGTGAGATATAAGAATCTATATGTGCCATTTCCAGGTGTACTTCTGGATTAATATCTCCTCTAGCAATTTTTTGATACTTTATGTCTCCTATTATTTTGTACCAGGGAAGAACGGAGACCTCTCTTCAGAGGAGTGCTAATGTCATAGACCTCCCCTGCCTCACACACCCTGTTTTCTAAACCCAGTGGTATCTGTTTTTCCTCACCCTTATAGCTCCCACCCATAGCTGCTGCTAATGTTTGTGTTAGGAAATTCTCGTATCTGATAAAGGGTAAATAGAGCAGTCCCCACACATCCCATTGTCAATCACTGCCATGAAGGTTTCCTTACAGAGGGTGGTGTGATAAAGAATCCTCTGTTGATTCCAATATAAAGCAAAAGTTCTATTACATCATCAGTGTACATACTCCACAAGGACTTCATTGAACTAAAAAGGAGAGTAGTACAATCAAGATATCTGGGATTAAAAGAAGCCCCTACTCAACTGAGCATCTGCACTGACCCAGACAGCGGAAACAGAAGGCTCTGGATAAATAACACTGCCCAGTGAAGCTAGTGGGGTGGGAGGATCAGGCAAAGAGCAATTTTTGGACTGTGCTGAACTGACAAGATAAACTCTTTGCCAATCACATGGTCATGGCAGAGAATGAGTGTCAGGTTTTTAAAACAAAATAATGTTTTTAATGGGGGGGGTTTCCATGTAAGAGGAGGAAACCCTATGCTACAACAGATCCTTCTGAACAAAATGGCTGAGTGCAATTTTTTAAAAAAAAGAAAAAAGGAAAACTTTCAAAACTTTTTAGTGTCAAATGCATAAACACAAGAATCCTGACTTTTTCCAGTGTGTGTGGCGAGTGCTGTAATCCTATCGGTATTTTCCCTGACTTTTTCAGGGTATTTTTTCCTGTTTTGTTTTCTGCTTGTCAATATTGTCTGTGTGGTCCTTTCGCTCGGACAGTTACCAACAGTGTGTGTCTGTTGTCAGATTTTTTTAAAAAGCGATAGTAGTAGAACTGAAAAAGATGTGTGTTTAAAAATATAATAATAAATGTAAATAAAAGGAATTCAAGTTATGACACAGCAAAGCTCTGACTCCTCCTCCTGGGTTTGTAAGGAAAAGGATTTGTGAGCTCATTATAATCAATTGCCTTTAACAGGCTAGTAACATCAAAACTAGTTTGGCCTTTTAGGAAATAACCCCATACTGTATGTTCCCTCCCCCTATTTTACACTGTACATACTAACCACAGAGTATAGAAATGGGAAGGGGAAATAGTCTTTACTAGTAAGGTTATCAGCCTAGCATGTCCTATAGGTTATCACTCCTTGATCTAAATGGATTGGATGCTTTGGGGCAAATTTTCAGACATTGGCACTTGAACTGCACCTATAAATTATGTGGGTATGTGCAAATGCATGTTGGCTTCTACAGTTACCAGTTCACATAGTGCAATGCTTACGTTGCAGGTGCCTGTTTTTAAAACTGTATCCAGCATCTTTTGTGCAGCATTAAAGGGCTTCCAGCCCTTTTCTGCTCCAGTTGTTTCAAAGACTGGACTATATAAAAATATTTTGTCAACTTAAAACTGCATATTGGTAAACAGACTCATTTCTGTACTCATGTTGTTAGTGACACCTTAAGTTATTTTAAATGAATGTATTTTTTACAATTCTATTTTTCACTATGCTGTTTGTTTACTTTTTGCACTTTTTCTAGTTTGGACATTGCAAACTAAGGCAATCAGTTTCACTTTTTTGAATAGCCATTTTCACTTTCATGTCCTGCACTGTTTGGGTTTATTTGTTCAAAACCAACTGTTTCAGTTAAAAATAAAAATCAGGGAACCATTTCTGTTAATAGGCTTTAGTCTTGGACTTTGTAAAAGCTTGGCTCTATAAATCTGAATTCGAGCCAAACATGAATTGGACACTGACCCTTTGCTCGACTTTTCCCCATTCACCCAGCTCTCAATGGTTCCGATCAGGTCTCAGTCTTAGTGAAGTGTATGTAATAACACTTCTGCTTTTATCTAGTAAGCTCAGTATTTGTGAAGAGCATTAACTTCCATTTGGCCTGTACCTGTGACAGACTTGCAGAATTTAAGTTTTGAGTTCAGTAATTGTCTCTCTTAACATTTATTGATGTATTTGTTACCGTAGTTCCTGGGGCTGCTATACTGATAAAGTGCATATAGTTTTCTGAAGGAGGATAACTCAGATGGGACCACAGCCAGGGGAACCATTTCTGTGCTGATCCAACATGCTGCTCCAAGTCCACTAAAACAGTATTGCTGTTTCTCTCTGTTTCACTAACTGATGGATAGTACATCAGATTCTGATTTACCAAATTGTTCCTGGGGTAGCCCAGTGGATTTTCATAAGAAATAAAATTTGTGGGACACCCGCTCTATAGCCAGGGATCCCTTATTTGCTTTGGAAGAGACATGTTGCACTTTAGTGGAGGAGGAGATTGGCTTTGGATATAGAGTCTGGCATACTTGAGTTCCTTTTGGAAAAGCAGCAGCAGGAGACATTGATGTTTGTGATGCAAGTGTGCACGCTGCCTTCAACTTGTATGTGTTTTATTGCTGGAGTCATGTTACTGACAGGATAATGAAATTGCAAAGAAAATGTGTTATATTCAACTTTGCCTTGATAATTATAAACACTTTTTGTTCATTTTTTCTTCTTTTTTATTCACAAACTAAATTCATCAAGAAATTATAAAATTATTTAAAAACTCTGTTCTGTCTTTCTTTCAGTCCCATTGGGTCTTGTGTAATGTTTTCTCCCCACAGATTTTGTATTCGGGAGGGTTCTTGTTTCCTACTGGGGATGCAGAATGTACCCAGAATGAGCTATTCTATTTCTATCGCTCCCATCTTTCCCACTTGATATTTTCCAAAGTAAGTTAACTTAAAGAATTGCTCCAGGGAGGGCCTGAATCCCAAGCAAACACCTTACATGGAGACAATTTCAGAACCATCTCCTTTGTGGTCACATATCGGGAAGCAGATCTAGTGCAAAACTAACAAGTCATCATCCCATAGAATAAAATGCCCACAAGCACATCCCATGTGCTAACTAAATTAAAGCTCTATCACCCAGGCATCAGATACCCAACAACATGAGGAGAATGGTGCTAGGTCCCACAAAGTGATCTATGCCAGGCCTCGCAGAATGGAAAAAGTGGGTTCTACCGAGTGTTCTATTTCCAGCAGCATGTTGTGGGCACAAGCAATTTCTGCCTGTGATTGTTTCATCACTGCCTTCAGAAATCCTCATTTTTCTGGAGTTTATAACCTTTCTAAAGGGAATTAGCCATAGCTGCAACACTGGGTCCCAAGTCTCCACAGGGATGAACAATATCCCTTTTAAATGCCCCCCAACAGATCATTCCTACGTATACTCTCACTTTGACGAGGATGCTCCTTACCAAAGTCACTTCTAATGAATTTTTACTTCTAATGAATTTTTCTTTGGAAGAATGTTGCTTTCTCCTTCTATCCATCTACACAGCAGATTTTTCCACTCGAGTTTTTTGCTGGTTCTATGCCTGCTGCTTTCTGTTGATTTGTCATCTCCTCAAGAGACCCATACGACCTTGAATTATTGTTTCTATGATGGAGACTTTCACTTGTGACAGGAGAAAGCATCCTGTCTCTGCGTCCATGGCAGTTCCACTTCCTTTACCATTTGGATTTCAATCACTGTCCTGCGTCTGACGAAGTGGGTATTCACCCACGAAAGCTCACGCTCCAAAACACCTGTTAATCTATAAGGTGCCACAGGATTCTCTCCTGCAATCACTTGGTTGTCAGTCAAACACAACACAGACAGTGTGGAAAAAGAATACAGAGATTAAGAGTTTCAAGTACTCTTTGTAATGAACAGTCCAACGCCCTTTTGATTCTAAGACCTCGTCTACACTGCCGGAGTAAGTTGACCTAAGTTACACTACGCCAGCTACATGAATAACATAGCTGAAGTTGATGTAACTTGGGTCAATTACTGCAGTGTCTACACAGCACTGTGTCGAAAGGAGACGCTCTCCTGTCAACTAACCTTATTCCTCTCGTTCCAGTGGAGTACCGGAATTGACCGGAGAGCACTCTGCAGTTGATTTAGATCTTCACTTTTAGACCTGCTAAATCGACCCCCGCTGCATCAATCACAGCAGCATTAATCCCCAGTCAGTGTAAACATGGCCTAAACCTGTTTTGGCTCACTTTAGTGTCTTGGGTTAAAAAGAGAAACTCACAACTCCAGTCAGGCAACGTTGTGCTCATGTAGGAGTCTGGATTAGCTGAATGAAATCACATGCATGTAAATTTAACCAATCTGTAAAATGGGATATCTGTAAGCTTGAAAAATAATGCAAGTGCTATTTCTGAATATGTCCTTTCAAACACTAGGACAAGTGAAAGTCACTGTGAGAGGATATCTTCAAGCAGACAAGAGCCATTAATTGCCAGAGTACAATTGTGCTAATGCACACTCACTCTAGTTGGTATGTTGAACTGCTGTATCCCTGCAGTCTGATTTATGTTTTGGATGACCCATCATAACACATTGTTCATGCTGGTTATTGGGTTACATTTTATGTGTTGTGGAGTAAACCAGTACAAGGCATCCTGAATAAGCTTTTGTGTTGACTGCTGTTATTGTGATAAAAAAACAAGCAAGACTTAAATGAAAGGCGAGAGACTTTAGAATGCCCAACCCAGTGATCAAACAAGCTTAAACTTTCTTACTCTTTCTTACACTATATTTCAAACATAGGTTACAGTAGCGGCCCCTCTCCACATGTACTGGCCACCCACATTCCCCTCACACCTACACTTCTTATCTGTATGCAACACACACTTCTATTGACTCTCGTGCTCTGCTGCATACAATGGAAACCTACCACCCGCAGCTTTTGATACAAGCACTTTCTGTCCTGTCAAACAATGGAAACGGGGCAGTTCCCACCCATACACAAAGTACGCAGCTGCGTACAGCACCAGGAACTTTGGGGCATCAAACTTCCTGGTGCCCTAAGTAGCTGCGTGCTGCTCCAGCCCCTGCTCCACCTCTTCCCCATGGCCCCTGCCCCAGCCCTGCCCCCACTCTCCAGAAGACTGCAACAGGGTCAGGTTTGTACTCACCAGCGGGGGGGGGGCTGAGGGGATGAGGAATTGTAATGACTCGGCCCCAGCCCACTCCACTCCAACAGCTTGTGCTGGGGGCAGTTTCCCCCCATCCCCCAAGCCTGCTCCTGCCCCCCCTCCCCACAGAGGCCTGGGACCAGCCCTCGCTCCCAGCAGCCTGGGTCCCATACACACACACCCCGCAGCGGGGTTGCGTACATAGGGCACCAAAATGGTTAGGGACTGCCCTGAATGGCAGTAATGCAAATTACATAAAGGTCGATTGATATAGTCCATCCTATACAAAGTGTCAACAGTTGCCGTATTTTAGGGCCCTGTATAAGTGTGTGTGTATAAAGTCCCAGTGCTAGGCAGAATCATGTTTAAATATGGTTCTTCCCTGCAAGGTGCTACTAGTTTTTCAATACCATTTTCCTGGTCAGTGTAATCCAGGTCTCCCCAGGTTACAGTGTTTAAAATCATGTATCCTAGAATAGAACATGGCTTGTAAAATGGTAGGTCTGGGTTAAACCAGTCACAGAAATAGTGTTGAACTCTTTAGCTTCTTACTGGAAAAGAGACATATTTAATAAAAATAGTTTAGGTTACCAATTTCCCTTTATAGTAGATAAGCCTAAAGGTCTTGTACAGGTAGGTCCTAATTTAAGGACCTTCTTTCAGTATACCAAACACCTATTGTAACTGATGGACTGTGAAGCTCTAGGGTGCAGCAACAGATATTGGGGGGTTACTTTAGATATGGATGATTGTAAATAAATTATCAGTATCTAATGTTTAACCATCATAAATATTAAAGCTGCTTTAAATTAGTCATTAATTAGGGAAACTATTTAGGATCAGAACCTACAACCACTTTATATAAAACTATCATTTAACAGACATTCTGCAAGTGTAGTGTCTACAGAACCAGCCCCCGAGAAAGTATAAGACAGACATTCGATTGCTTTAGAAAAGGGCAAGTTGCTGCTCTGACCCAAAAACCTCTCCAGAAAAGATCTTCCAATTTGAACAAATCTTTCATTTTCTGTAACAGTGTGTTATTTTAGGGAGACACAAGTTTGGGGATTTACATGAACCAACTTAAATGCTATTATACAACACATACAGACTGTTTTTAACTTTATGAGTAAGCTATTTTCTTGTAGTGCCATGTACTGGGAAAAAAAGATAGATTTTTTTCAGTATATCATATCAACACACACAAGCGCACCGGCTTCCTCCTTGCTCAGAGGATGCTCAACCCCCACTCTGCTCCCCCCCTCCACCCTACCTCTTCTCTTCCTACCTAGTTCTGCCCTCTCCCTACTCCTTCCCCACCCAGCACCTCCTGCATGCCATGGAACAGCTGATCGCAGCGGGCGGGAGGCACTGGGAACAAGGGAGAGGATTTGATCAGCAGGGCCGCCAGTGGGTGGGAGTCGCTGGGGAGTGGGAGTTGGCTGCTGGTGTAATTTTTTTTCGTAGGTCCTCCAGCGCTGAAGGACCCATGGAGTCAATGCCTGTGTATACATACACACACACACACACACTTTTATGTGTAGCCAATTTTTTTATATAGTACATAATTACATTTTAAAAGCTACATTAAAATAATGTTAAGATTGCAGAGTCAAACACTCCAAAGTTAGAAATGCCAGAATTTAGGTTATTTGTCCACCCTTAATTTCCCCCTACCCTTGTGTACATACAGGATGATAACAGGCTTTAATTACAGTCTAACATTCTATTTTTTTTCCCCACAGGACTCCTGTCTCATTCAGTGCACAGGATGTATATGTTTTGTTCTCCCAAAAGTTAGTCATTACACCCACAAACATTAATTTTTTCACATAAGGAATTACACATATCTGCATCCGTGGATATAAACTTGTATCGCAGGGCTCTACCCATATACTGTCTTCAAGTAGTATTCAGCCTCAATCAAATCTCTGCCCATACCTGTCTCTAAAATGAGCCAGATCTGACTACTTAGGAAGGCTCAGACTTCAATCTCCAAACCTGCCCTGGAGCTGGGGTTTTGGTCTAGCCCATTATAAAAATTTAATTCAGCTCCAGAACCAAGTTTGGTTCAAATCCCTCTATCCTTTTAGTCATTCTTCCTTTAATGTGTCTATAAAACTCATTTGGTTCCAAAGACTGTGCTGCAGGACTCCCATGCAATCATTTTGCAGACTCTGTAATTTAAAGCCTTTCACATATCCTAATCCTGAGCCCCACCAAGCCTGCAGTTGTTGTTTTTTTTGTTTAACATGCTCAGCTACTTCCCTTGACAGAGTTATCTGGCCCTTCTATACAGAACACTTGAGCAGGATGGCTAAAGCAAGAAAACACCTCTGACTGAATAAGTGCCCTGGAGTATGCCTCTCCTTCCATCTCCACTCCTGCGCTGAACGCAGACCTCCCTGAAGATTACGGTTGCTAGTGCGGAGCCCCGTACATACTGACACTGCCCAGTGCACTGAGTACTTTGAACTTTAATTACACTGAGTTACACCTAATGGCTTTGATAATTGAAATCTTCATGTAGTGAATAAGACTCCTGTCTCCTCAAGCAGTTAAACATTAACCTTGGTGGTGCAGCAAATGCAGGGTCCAACATAGATTGTCTGAGAGCTGTCACGAAGCCACTTTAAAAGAAAAAAAAACACACAGGAAGAGCGAATCTGGTACTAATACAAAAGAACTAATGCATCTCCTCCATTGGTCCTGCTTTGAGCTGGGGGTTGGACTAGATGACCTCCTGAGGTCCCTTCCAACCCTGACATTCTATGATTCTATGATTGCTCCTTATTGACTAGAAAATTAGCACTCTCCTTCAGCCAGAACCTTTTCAGGGAGCATATTAATCCTCCCATGCATACATACTATGGATATGTATGCGGCATCCAAAGTGCTACGTAAGGATGTAGAGGACTTGTGATGCATATGATTAAGGACTGTATGCCACAGAGATAGAAGTTATTCATGCAGGCTTAACTTTGGCATATCATGCGTTCGAAATATCACCATGCAATTTGATTCACGTAGTTTTTATATGGTCTAGTATTTTCATAGTGTTGGTTATTTTTATTTAATCATTAAAATATAAGAAAACAAACTACAGAATTATTTTGGAAATCTTGAACCACTGCCACTTTTGAAATTAGGGCTACTTAATGCTGATACCCTTATTGCTGTAGATTAGTGTATTTTGGCTTTAGTTTTATTTACTCTATCCTAGCTGTGGAGATAACCATGTACAACTATTTACTCAGGAAGCCAGGGTGCAGCAGCAGCCAGGGGAAGCTTGAGAAGCTTGGAAACTCTCCAGGGCTATGGTGTTACCAGAGCCAAAGTAAAGGTGCGGTACTCAGCTCAGCCCTTTATACATCTCTTACAGTGGATGAGGATCAAACATGCACATAAAAAAAAATGGTAAGTTACCTGATCCAAACAGCGTCCCGCCTAAGTATTATATGCTCTTGCCTGATAGGTATCAAACCTCCTTTTAGATACTTTCAGGTGAAGCCAAATAGAGAAAAATGTATTGTGTCTGGAAAAAAATCTTGCTCTATCTGTTAGTCTTAAAAAATGTTGTTTTGTGTTTGTCATGGATAAAGGCCAGTATTGTCTTTAATCAATATTGATTGTAAAATTCTGGCCAAAGATTGGGCTCTAGGATTGGATTTCTCTTTATCCTACTGACTTGTAGCAATTTGTTTTATTAAAGCTTAATACTCAGTGGATGATGTGAGTGGATTACTGGTTATCCTTTTGAAGTACAAAAATCTGACATCCCGGTTGCTTTTTCACTTGATGTGATGCGGAAAAGGGGTTCAACAATATTGAATGGCCTTTTCTGTTCCATGATCTGCCTGCTTTTGGCTCTCGGGGGGAATTTATTTCTTGGGTGAAGCTCTTAAACATCAATCTATTTGAATCTGTCTTAATCAACAGTATGTGTTCATGCCCCTTTCAGTTTTAGAAAAGGTACTTGGACAGGATGGCCTCTCTTCTCACTTCTTAGCTGTAGCACTTTTAGCAATTATGATATAAAATTAAGTAAACAGCAAAAGTGTTAATGGGATTGTGCAGAATCTTTGGCTTGGTGCACATGATGTTTTGCTTACTTTGTCTAACGTATGTCTAGTCCCTATCTGTTAAAGAGTCTCTGGCTTCTGGGGATTTAATTTAGGATAAACTGGAAGTCAGGCTGTTATCTGGATTCTGTACAAAAAAGTTGATTCCCACAATGGAAAATTGTATGGCAAATGTGATAAATAATACCTGCTGATCTATAACATATTGTTGTGGAGAACTTCTTTCCACTGATCAACAAGATTCAAATGGCTATCAACAAATGGAAACTACAATAACTTTCTCTGTGGAGATGAATTTATCCCATTAAAAGGAATTCTCTGTCCATGGTCATCTGCTGTAGTTACTACTACTTAATTACTATGGCCAAGTTTTCAAAAACAAGAGTCTAATGTTAGTCTCTTAAGTACTAAGCACCCAGCAGTTCCCATTGCTTAGCCTTACATTAGACAAGCAGCATGATTTTTTAAATTTTTTTTTTTAAAAACAGCCTCTATTTTTCCACTCATAATTATTTGTGGGTGTAAATGAGGATGTGTCTATCTGTCTTGTGAGCACAATGACACACCTACATACTCTAATAATTACACATAAAGCAATGTTCAGGTATGGAATGGGCTTCTCGACTACAGAGCCTGCTGGATCCCCACCTGGTTACATTGTATAAGCATTTTGCCAGATGATAGATGTCAGAGGTGTAATGCACATAATGCAACATTAGTCTGCACAACCTGAGACAGCCTGGTGGTAATCCTAGCTAGGGATGTTGTCTCAAGGAGGATATTTAATGGACTACATTTACCCTTACCTTTTGGGGGACCTAATTCAGTACAGTCACAAATGGAGAAAGAGCTGATTCTTGAGAACATTGGCAATACAAATACTTATCTTCATGAAATGGAGGAGTAGATTAATGCACTACTTGATATGGGCAAAGCAAAGGTTTCCTCTATGCTAAGTGACAAAATGGAGGACTACCACCTCATTTGAAAATTAGTCTTAAATCCATATAGCAAATAAGAAGTCATCTGAGGTAACTGTGACCTCATCTTCTCTTTGTCTGTGTTTGCATGCAACAAACTAGTGACGGGTTGGAGATGAACGCACCAAGTTTCCTCATTTTTTGTTTTGTTGTTACTATCCCTTATTCAATACTAAAATATTTCTTATACTCATCATGTTACAGCTTTAAGCACAATAGCTGGGCATGTTCAAGCATGATATTAATAGATCTTCAATTTTGTCATGGCAGAACGTATTATAGAGTGTTGTTCAGTTAGCATATAACTGATTGTTTGGGTATTATTGCAATTACTATAAACAATTCAATAAAATGTTAATGAATATAAAAAAACTCCAACTCTGACTTTACTGCCATAATTTTGGATCTCCTTAACCACTGCCCACATCCATGACAGTGCTTCCATGGTTAGTTATTGTGTTTCTAATAGGAAAAGACCAAGAGAGACTTAAAGAAAAAAAGGGACATACCAAATAAACATAATAAGAAATCAAGAGCGAGATCCTCAGCCAATGTAAATGGGTGCAGCTGCAGCTCCACTGTCTTCAGAGGAGCTATGTTCATGTACATCAGCTGAGGTTCTGCCCCTAAAAATACAATGGTGTTGCGACATGCTCTACAGTATTAACTGCCAGTTTTAATGGACTAGGACCCCACTGTGCTAGGTGGCGAACAAACATAAACCAAAAAAACCAGTCCCTGCTCCAAAGTGCACACAATTGAAGGATACTATAAGAGAAAACAGATAGATAAAGACAGGCCAACAGGAGAATTAAAAGAAAGTGAGACAATATTGCAGTATTGCCAACCTCAACAGATCAAAAAACCTGACCCAGACCCCCAAAAATCATGATTGTGACTCATACAGAGCAGGGATGGACAGAGGGAGCGCAAAAATCAAAAGACAGACCAAAAACACAATATAATTTTAAAAATGAAATCTCCTGATTTTTGTGGGGGAGAAGACTCAGTGTTGCCTACTCTCCCATATGTATTAGGTAAAGGGATTTGGGGACTCCATTGCAGGAGCTCTCACCTCCCGTATCTGCCTGTCCCAGGCCCAGCAATTAATTCTGCCCCTGCAACCTCCCAATCAATCCTGTCCACCAGTTCTCATAGGCCACATAACCAAGGGCCCCACCCAGGCCGTGTCTCAACCACTTTTAAGTAGCTACATGGAAAAACGTGTTGCTACCTGACCGGTTTTTGACCAGCCTGGTAGATATTTCTACTCGTTTGGTGGCTGCCAGTCAAGAGCTGTCATTTGCTGGGTTTTTGCTGTGCGCATGTGTGCCCGCACACACAGCAGTCTCGTAACTAGTGGCCACAGCACTCCATTGGCTAGGAGTGCACAGCAGTACAGTTGCCTTCTTTCTAATTGCTACTAACCAGACTTCCGAGTCCCCGCTCCCACCCTGCCTCTTCCCCTTGAGACCCCGCCCCTGTCACTCACTCCTCTAGCCCCCTCCCCCTTGCTGGCTCTTCTCAAGAAGCCTACCTGCAGGTAGGAGGTGGCCCCAGATAAGCAAGGGCTGGCACGGGTTAATGACCTGTTGCCTCCCCCTGCCCAGTGATACCTGGGCTGTTGGTTCAGGTGCCATTTAGGGTTGCTAGGTCCCCTTTTTGATCAGACTTGCCAGTTGAAAGCCAGACAGCTGGCAGCCCTAAATGGCACCCAGACATAGAGGCCAAAAACCAGACTGTCCAGGTAAAACCCGGATGGGTGGCAAGCCTGCACAGCAGCTGGCTCCTGTCCTGGGTGCAAAGCCTGTTACAGGCTGGGTCCTCGCCTGCCAACGGCTGAACCCACAATGGCTCCTCTCAGCACTGGGGAGTGGCTGTGAAGTGGGACAGACCCATCACCAGGCTCACCAGCAGGGAGGGGTAAGGTAAGGGCAGGAAAGGGGAAGCAGGGGTTCCTTGGAGGGGTTGGCGGGGATGTCCTATGATGGGATAGAGGTGGGGCACATGGGCCAGGGGGGCAGGACCTAAAGGGGGAAGCTCAGCTGGGGGGAGCATTAGATGCCTGCACACACTTTAAGTGGTGCTAGGGTGACCAGGCAGCAAATGTGAAAAATCCAGAGGGGGTGGAGGGTAATAGGAAACTATATAAGAAAAAGACCCAAAAATCGGGACTGTCCCTATAAAATCGGGACATCTGGTCACCCTAAGTGGCGCTCTTCAGGCCCTGGTTCAGCCCTGAACCTCGCCTCTGCTCCCCTTGCCCCGTGGCAGGGCACGTGCTGCGGGGAGGGCAGGACTCTTATGAGTCTGCCTTTGGGTCGCTGAGGTGGGAGAGAGAGCGTGCACGCTCAGCCTCCAGCGGCTGTGATTGGTTGCGCTGCCTGAGGAGGCGGGCAAGAGGCGACAGGCAGCCAATCAGAGGGCTCAAATCTGCACGAGGGCAAGAGCATCCATAGTCCTTACCAAACAGGCTCAAGCCCGTCTCTATGGGAAAAGGTGTGAGCGTTAGCAACGCCAGTGCTCTGCCACAAGTCGTGGCTCCGGAGGGGCCAGGCAGAACGCACGCACCATGGGAGCTGGGGGCTGCCCGCAAAGAGCGCCACGTGTCAGGGCCACAAGGAGGGTGGGGGCCTGCTAAATGCAAAGATTGGGGACAGGGGTGGCGTGAACTCGCCCACGGTGAGGCACTGTGGGGGCAGTGGCTGTCCAGCCCGGGTGCACCGCTACCACACTACACATAGCTGGGTTGGACTCAGCAGCGCTTTTACCTTGCAGCTCACACTCCAACACCCGTTTCCTGGGCTTCGGAGCCAGGGCCCCGCCAGACCACACCCTCTACACAGCTGATTTGAGCAGGGCAGCCCCAGTCTGTCGCCGCAGGCTCAGACCCTCGCTGCCTTGGCTGTGTAAATGTACCTGGGTAGGGTTACTAGATAGCAACTGTGAAAAAACGGGACAGGGGGTGGGAGGTAATAGGTGCCTATGTAAGAAAAAGTCCCCAAAAATGGGACTGTCCCCTTAAAAACAGGACATCTGGTCACCCTACCTCTGCGGGGTCAGGGAGAGCATTGGTGCAAACAGCACAGGGTAGGGACAGACAGAGCCTTTCTGCAGTTTCACTGGAATGTCCAAAGGTAAAAAAGGGTTTCCTGTAGCAGCTCCTGTGGCTACTGGCTGGAGTGTCTGGTTGGCTGCTCTCTGCAATGCGCCCCCCCCCCCCATGGCACAGGGGGAGGGGTGGCACCCATTAGACCCTAGTGGCCCCACAGTCTCCCCTGCACAGTTCTGGGTTCACAGAGGAGCTGAGAGGGGTAGCCCAGTCTGAACCCCATTTTACCCCCTTCCCGCCTAGTGCAGCAGCTCCTGCTTTGGCAGCTTCTGTTCCTATCACCTGGCGATTCCATGCCCTCAATCAGACCCACCAGTAACTGGTTCAGTTATTTATTTAGAACTTTTCCTTGTGCTTTCATATACCCGTCTCTATTATTGACCCATTCAAAAACTGGGAATTAGTCCTTTCATTAGAATTAATAGTGTTTCCATGCATGAAGGGACCAACTGCATTTGGAGTGTCACTATCTCATATAAAGCTGTTTAGCTGGTACCCAGGTATTTATGCCACGCTCGTCATAATATCTTACAAGAAAAATAAACCACTACTGCTAGAGAGTTCCCTCATTTTGTGACTGTGATTGGTAATCTGTTTAGTTATTAGGGTTTGTTTTTCTCGGCATACCATATGTGCCTTGGTGCTATTAATTTCTTTGTGTGAGTCTGTTATGTTTAGGAGACACAGTGTCTAAACAATTTAATTACGTTCCCTTTGGCTTGCATTGTAAAGCTATGGCTACCAAGCAAGGACTTTTAACTATGAAGGGCAGCTTCAAAGCAAAGACTGCATGGCAGGGTGGTTTGGTACAAAGGTTATAATGGCATGCATTTGGTGTGTGGAATTACTCATCAGTGGTAAAGCAATGACCTATACAGGCCATCCCAAATGAGTACCAATAAAATCTTTGTATCATACCACACCAGTGAGTAAGCTGTTTGTGACACGTTTTATAGAAAATCTCTTTTTAGAAACATTGTAGAGGGTTGTATAACTGCATAATATTGGCACCGTTTTCCATATTACTCTTCCTATAAACCCTTGGTGCACTGAGTTCACCTGCATAGGAAAGAGAGAAATTATAATCACTAAATTGTACACTGTCTCTTCCTCACGCCTGTTACAATATACATAGAGAGGTTAGGTCTGAAAGTGTTGTCTAGAGGCACCCACCCAGGGCCAGCGCTTTCATTTAGGTGACTTAGGCAGTCGCCTAGGGCGCCAGCATTATTGGGAGGGTGGCATTTTGCGGGGGGGTGAGGGGGCCGGCAGGCGGCTCCGGTGGAGCTGCCGCAGTCGTGCCTGCGGAGGGTCTGCTGGTCTCGCGGCTCCGGTGGACCTGCCGCAGGCATTTCTGCGGACAGTCCGCTGGTCCCGCGGCTCGGATGGACCTGCCGCAGGCATGCCTGTGGCAGCTCCACCAGAGCCGCGGACCAGCGGACCCTCCGCGAGAATGCCTGTGGCAGCTCCACCAAAGCCGCGAGACCCGCACGCGGGGCGGCGAAATGGCCCAGCGCCTAGGGCGCCAGAAACCCTGGCACCGGTCCTGCACCCACCCTTATATAATGACAGGAGTTCCTCTGGCTAACTTATTGATGGAAACTCATACACTAGTTTCTCAACCTTATGCGGGTATCCCATAGACACACATGGTGATGGTATGTCAGCAGCTTCTTATGGGAGATCAATCTATTGTCTGATTGGCAAAAGTTTCGCAGTAAACTCAAGGTAACTTGGATTTTCTTTTTTCTAACCTCAGGCTTTTACTCCTGGTCTCACCCCATTTTACTTCCGTCCTTCCCTTTCCCTTTCCTTTTTCGGTGTGTGCCTTTGTTTATGCTCTTTACTTGAGCTCTGGCCTTTGTGAGGCCCAGAAATGAACACAGGAAATTAGCTGTGATCTTACTATTGCTGAATAACAAGGAATTGTCAGCTATCTGGGGCTGCCTAGGAGAGGTGTAGATCCATCCCAGAGCACCATTTGCCTCTTCACAACAACACTATCACATGCCATGTTTGCATGTACTGTGCTTCCTGGTACTCTTTTCTCCAACACTCTGTCTGCATCACTACGCTCTAGGCAATTTTCTCCCTCTGTGCATTTCGACCTGATGCCTTTTTTCTTCTAGTGTATTATCTGCATTAAGGGAATCTCAACCCATTAGTCTTTGCCCATTTTCTAAACTCTCTAGGTCCTCTGCAGTTTTACTCCATAGTACAGTAGTAACCACCTCTTCTATGTTTATCTCATCATCACATGTAATTAGTTTACTATTCACCTCATATTCCAGGTCACTGGTAATATCATATACTTTAATGAAAAAAAAATTATGTGTACCAACAAGATACTAATTTTACACTTGTTACATCAAGTCACGGGTATTTTCAGTGTGGGCACTGGTGACCCTAAAAATATTTTTCACCCTGTTATGTTGTATTTGTCTCCTGTTTAATATAATTATTGTGTTGAATATATTTTTATGTGTTTGTTTTATTTCTTGGAAGTCTCCAACTATCTGGCAAGTAAGTGGGGATTACTCTGTATTTAGAATTTTCTGCCCAAGCTGCCTGGTGACCCTGCCAGTAAGGAGCGAGGGGGGTGGAGGCACTGCTAAATAATTTCATAGGAAAAAAAAGAAAAAAGATACACCCTGCTGAGTGGGTGGCAGGATCAAAAAGAACCCAGACCTGTCCATCAAAACCTGTAAGCGGATTGCCATTAAAGGAGGTAACCAGGTAGAGAGGGGCACTACAATGATAAAGGTTGGGAGGAACTGTATAAACCCTGCACCCGGACAGGGAAGGGGCTTGGGAGGCTGTGTGTGATAAGGCAGCCCTGCCAGTCATGTATAGTAGGGAGGAGGACTTTACAAGAAGGAAGCTGGAGCCTGCAACAGGGGAAGCCCTGATAAATGAGCAGCTGGACCACTGGAGTGGCTCCTGAGAAAGCAAAAGGACCTCTACTGCCAGAATCCACACACACACACACCCACCAGCTGTGTGAGGAGTCCAGCGAGCCCCAAGGATGAGACAGTAGGGAGAGACTGAGGCTTGGTCTACACTAGAAAATTGGATTGGTTTAACTACATCAGTCAGGAGTGTGAAAAATCCACAACCCAAGTGGCATTGTTGAGCCAATCTAAATCCCCACGTAGACAATGCTAGGTCGATGGAAGAATTCTTCTGTTGACCTAGCTACCATCTCTTGGGGAGGTGGAAAATTCCTTCCCGACCCCAAATATGTCTAGACATACCTTGACTTGGCTACCCAGCCATAAGGACTGCAACAAAGCTGCTATCCAGGCACGCCTGAAATAAGGTGATGCTTCTGATATTTTTGCTATTTTTATTGACTTTAGCGGGGGGGGGGGGGGTTGTGCTGAAACTGAACTTTTGCTTGTCCCCCACCTGTAAGCTAAGTAGGCCCAGAAGGGCAGGGCCCACTACAAAGATTAAGCGGCTGTGGCCTGTACTGGGCCAAGCCTGTGACAAAAAAGAAAGATCAGGGATAGTGTGAGCCCACGACTTAATGGAGAAGGTGAGCTGGTAATGGAAGATGATAAGAAAGTGAAGATATTCAATTCCTACTTTGCTTCAGTCTTCCACAAAAAAGAACATATGACTGGACAACTAGTGAAGTTATCAAAGACAAAAAAGGAGAAAAGATGCAGGTCACGATAAGTAAAGAACATGTCAGAGATCTGTCTAATTTGAATGAATTCAAGTCAGGACGGCCTGATGCTATTCACTCCAGGGAGATGCAGGAATTAGCTGAAGAAATCTCAACACCATTGGCAATAATATTGGCAAACTCATGGATGACAGAAGCGGTCCTGGAAGGCTGGAGAAGAGCTAACGTAGTGTCCATCTTTAAAAGGGGGGGAAAGGAGGAGCCAGGGAACTATAGATAAGTTGATACCTGGAAAGCTACTAGAGCAATGTATCAAACACTCAATTTATGAATACCTGTAGTATGAAAGGGTGATCACTAGCAGGCAGCAGAGATTTACTAAGAACAAATCATGCCAAACCAACTTGCTTTCCTTCTTTGACAAGGTAACTGGTTTGTTGGATAGAGGGAATGTGGCAGACATAATATACCTGGACTTTAGCAAGGCTTTTGACACAGTCCCATGTGTAATTCTCATAAACTGGAGAAAGGCAAGCTCAGTAGAACTACCATTAAGTGGATACATAACTGGTTAAACAACCGCAAACAAAGAGTAGCTATTAATGGAATGACATCAGATTGGAAGAATGTCTCAAGTGGAGGTCCACAGCGATCTGTTCTGGGTCTGGTGTTATTTAACATCTTTATTAATGACCTAGATGTAGAAATAGAGAGCATACTGATCACATTTGCAGATGACACAACGCTGGGGGGTTGTAAACACTTTGGATGATAGAACTAAAATTCAAACGGATCTTGATAAAGTGGAAAACTGGGCTATGGACAACAAAATGAAATTCAAAAAAACAGATGTAAGGTGCTACAATTAGGGAGAAAAACCAAATGCACAAGTACCGAATGGGGGATAACTGGCTTGGCAGTAGCAGTGCTAAGAAGGATCTGGGAGTAGTGGTGGATCACAACGTCAAGATGAGTCAACAATGCAATGCTGTTGCACAAAAAGCAAATGCCATTTTGGGTTGCATAAACAGAGGTATAGTATCACCCCTCAGGAGGTGATAGTACCACTCTACTTGATGCTGGTTAGGCCTCAGCTGGAGTACTGTGTCCAATATCAGTCACCACTGTATTGAAAGAATGTAGAGAAACTGGAAAGGATCCAGAGATGAATGACAAAAATGATCAAAGAGATGGAATGCAAGCCACATGAGCAAATGCTGAAGGAACTTGGTATGTTTAGTTTGGAAAAGAGGAGATTAGAAGGGAACATGATAATGGTCTTCAAATACTTGAAAGCCTTCCATAAGAAAGACGGAGAAAAATTGTTCTCTCTTGTCACAGAGGGAAGGACAAGAGGCAATGGGTTCAAATTACCACATAGCAGATTTAGATTAAAGCTCAGGACAAACTTCCTAACTGTAAGAAAGTAGGACAATGAGACAAACTACCTAGGGAACTCCTGGAATCTTCTTCACTGGAGGTTTTCAAAAAGAGGCTGGATAGCCATCTGCCTTGAATGGTTTAGACACAAAAAATCCTGCATTTTGGCAGGGGGTTAGACTAGATGACCCTTGCAATCCCTTCTAACTATGTGGTTCTATGATTTTGTGGTAACTGAGCGTGGCAAGGGGCACCAGTCCAACTAGGGAGGCACCCAGAGAGAATCTTTTTACAGAGGTCTATAAAATCATGAATGATGTGGAAAAAATGAATAGAGGAGTTATTAACCCTTTCCCACAATACAAAATCCAGGGTCACCCAATGAAATTATTATGCAGAAGATTTAATACAAACAAACAGAGGTCTTTTTTGCATAATTCACAATTAACTTGTGGAACTCATTGCCAAGGGATCTTGTGAAGGCCTAAAGTATAACTGGGATTCAAAAAAGAACTAGATAAATTCATCTATTAGCCAAGATGATCAGGGATGAAGCCCAATGCTTGGGGCAACCCTAACCTTCTGACTGCCAGAAGCCAGGATGGGAAGATGGGGCAAATCTCTCCACCTGCCCTGTTATGTACACTCCCCCTGAAGCTCTGGTACTGGCTTCTGTTAGAGACAGGATCCTGGGCTAGATGGACCATTGGTCTGACTCATTATGTCAGTTTTTATGTTCTAATTTTGGAAGGGATATTAAACCTCCTGCTTCAGGACTTAAGCCAGTCTCCAGCTGTTAGAGATAAGGATGAGACCTATGTGGAGAACAGATTGTTTCACATCTGCCTGCTACAAGGTTCTTACACCTTCCTCTGAAGCACCTGTTGCTGGTCATTGTCAGAGAGAAGAAACTGGATTGGCAGGACCTTGGGTCTGATCCAGTATGGGAATTCTTATCTTCCTGTCACCCAGTTGTCCTTGTTATCCTGAGATCTGGCGCTGAATGCAGGAAAGGGAGTGGTCTGCAATAGCTTTTCCAGAATGTGGGGAGGGGTCTTTGTTCCAGAGGGGAGTAAAAACATCTCCACCTCCACAATTTCAGTGTAACCCCCTGTTATGTGTTGGTCCTGACGTTTTGCCTACACCCACTTTCCAAGGCTGTAATACAGAAATAACCACCATGTCTCTTGTTAAAATCAGAGAGAAAGAGGATAGATTTTCTTGGATTGGGGTAGAAATCTGCCTGAATGATAATCCTTTTTACTCCTTAGGGTCTGTGAGACCTCCGTGACATCTGAGATTTGTCTGACCCAGTCTGCCCGGGGCTTCTCCACTAGTGAATTGAGCCCAAGAATCAATTGTAATAAAAAATGAGTGAGGAAACACTAGTTCCCTGTGTATGACAACTCCATTGATCCTTTCCTGTCCTTCACTTGGCACTGAACCTGCAGTGTTCTCTGGAAATTTCCTTGTTTTACCCTTTCCATTTCAGCTGCCACATGACCTGGGGTTTCCTGTTTGGGGTAGAGGAGGACTGTTGAACTCACAAACTCCATTGTAATGGTCACAGAGAGGAGCTTATCTAATGACTAAAGTACAGAACTGGGTATCAAGAGCTCTCCATGTTATTTCCAGCTTTGCTACAGGGTTAGTGTATGATGCTGAGCAAGTCAATAGAGAGAGACAACCTACTCTCCCGGATCTCAGGATCTCTCTGGCTACTACAGAGTCTTTTCATCTTGAATTCATGTGAAAGGTTGCTAATAACTCTGTTTTCTAGGTTTTTGATAATTCCTTAACAATTGTGTTTTTCCCTTTGTTTGGTGATCAAGTGGATGTGGGGGACAGGACAAAGCTCCTATACCTCGTATGTCTTTATGCTGCTTCTGAAGCAGGGTGACCAAAGTGCAACTCAATGCCCCAAGCAGCTGTGGAGTCCTAATGTGCTTCCCACAACTGCCCTTCCCCTGTAACTGCCCGGTGAGGGCAAAGCAGATGGGCCACAGATTTTACAGCTGGTGAATGTAAACAACAGGCTGTCTCTCAAGGAAGATATGAGTGTGAACAAACACTATCGGCTGTGTCTCCATCTAGCTCCAAGTGCAAAACCTTATGCAAAATAGCTGTAAATCTCTGGCTCCTGGCAAGTTGCCAACCTGGACTTTGCTGGGAGCAGCCCACTGAGGAAAATGTCTCCTAGTCCCAGGGAATCCTTCCAGAGAGCAGAGTAGCACATCACACAGAGCAGGAAAGAGAAAAGCCTCTATCTCTGGAAAAGTTATATGACATATAGCTGCAAAGATTTCTTGATAAGAAAGTTGCTTCGTGATCTGTATTACTGGAGGCTGGTGCTATCTGAAAAGGTGTGGATGCAACTAATACATATAAGTGAACTCTGAGCCAATTAACTGCAGCAGCCAAAGCATATACTGTAGGTTATCTGATTCAAAAGAGGGCAAGTCCTGTCTGACCCATGGAGCCTCCATTTGGCCTCCGCTTCTCCTCACGCCTGCCTTCCAGAATTCAGAACAGACTTTACCAGCCCTTGGTGATGATTGCTAAGAAGAATCCTTTTTCAACTGACAGTGGATGAGATTGTGTTTTAATGAGTAAGGTTACGCTTGGGGGCTAGAAAAGCCATTGTAAGTTCATAGCAATTAGAACTAAAAACTATTTAAGTCTTCTAGTCCATTCCTTCCCACATTTCCTCAGGGACTAATGCAGAAATGCTCCATATAATACATGGTATTCTCCCATGCTCTATTCCTGTTCTTATGGCTCAAGGGATGGAGCTTCAACTATGCCTTTGGGGAGACTATTCCACAGCTTGATAAATGTCAACATTAGGCAATATTTCCAGGTATTTACCTGAAATTTCTTTTTGTGGGGCACCATGAGTTCCCAGGTCATGAGCTTTAAGCCTATGGGAAACTATCTGGTTGCCATGTGGATAACAGCTGAGAATATGTAGTGTGCTAGGGGGCTGCAGAGGCAAGAAAAGAAGATGGGTGTGGGGCAGTGAAGGTTTTAATACCAGCGAGGCAAGGCAAGTCAGGCAGCTTGTCTGGAATGAGGCCTGCTTTGGCAGGGAGCTGGACATATCTTTTCCAGCTCTGATTTCAATGATTCTGTAAGTCCTGTCTTCTCTCTCATCCTTTGCTATTGAAAACTCTCACAGATCCACACAACCTACCCTTTTCACTTAACCTGCCTCCTGCTACCAGTCTCCAACCGAGAGAGAAAGCTGGATGGGAATTAAAAACAAAGCATCAGTCCCAGTAAGAGGAAGTGTAAAGAAAGGTGCAAGTAAAATGTTAAAAGGTAGCTCTGAGTAGGCATGGGCCTGACATGGGGTTTGGTGCGGTTGGAGAAAGGGCATCTTATCGAACAGACACTAAATTGACAGAGAAACTGCTCAAGAGACAGATGCTCAAGAGGACCACAGAAATACCCCTCTGGGCCTAACTTTAGCTAAAGGTACTTTGGGGATGTGTTGCTTGATCTCTGATTATAAGGTCTCAATCTCATATTTTTTAGCATCTTTGGCTGCACAGATTATTAAAATAGTCTGTAGATTCATGCTGCATAAAGAGCAGGACTTACATTCAATATACTTTTTATATGTCTTTCTTTTATCAAGTGGGTCTAAGTGTCTCATCTCTTACTGAACACAGATTTGGTTAGAAGCCTACCCTTGCTCTTTCTGCAGTTTAGATCATTCTCATTCACATTAGGGGGAGGAGGGCAGTGTCCATTCTCTTGGTGAAAGAGAAAGAGTGGTGTGGGGAAAACATTACTTTTATGGCCATTGGGAGACAGGTTGGACAGAAAAACTGAACATGACTTGTACTCTTCCCCAGGTACTGTAAGGGTTAAATCATATACTACAAATAGTGTGGTGCAGCAGGCTTCCTAATCCTGCTGATACAAAGCATAGATCTGTTGTGACACTGTCCCCTCTCATTATCACTCACATCCTAGTCTCTGGTCATGGGACAAAGTTCACTCTCCTCACAGTTTCAGTTTTGACTGGTAAGGCTTTTTAAACCAAGCAGGAGTCATCCCACTCTTTAGATGAGTTTGGACATCTTCCTCCATGGATTTTACAGAAGTGGAAATCTCCTCACTTGTCGTGTGTGCCCAAAGTAGCTGGTGAGGCTCCAGGTAGTAAGTGTACTTCCCACTCCAACTCCCCCGAAAGTAGATCATATATTTAAAGTACAAAAACTGTGATGGTATGGTCTGGGTATCACAGAAAAACATTGTAGTAGGAGATAAGGGAAGTTTGTGGGCAGTGGAAAGAAAAAGAGACACCCTCTTCCCCTTCCAGAATGAAAAACTGGGACACTTTACACTAAGGGGTTGGGTGGGGAAAAAAACATATGTATCCCCGTATCACTCCCTACTATCTTCCCTACTGTGTCCCCCACCCACACACGTCTTACCAATTCATCCACATCTTCATTCACCAACCACTCTGTTTCCCTGCACTCAGTCTTACCAGCCTCGACTGCTCCCTTGCCGGTTCAAAACCTCCCCAAACCGCCTCAGCTCTCTCCAACCCCCGCCAACTCAGAACCTTCTCACTCATACACCTCTCTTCCTTCCTGGCTAAGAAGCCTGCCTCTTTGCATCAACCTCTTCACAGCTCAGAATCACTCCCTCAGTGCCAAACTCTCTCTCACCCAACACCCCCTAGGCCCAGAACATCATACCCCTCTCTATGCATATACAAACACACACAACTGTCCAGGCTCAGAACTCTTCCCTCTTGTACCTGACACCCACCACTACCACCAGGATCAGAAACCTCCCCTACTTGCTTTAGATCTGAAGAAGCAGGAGCAGAGGCAGTGAGGAAGGACTGTGGCAGCAGGGAGTGATATGCTCTCAATTAACCTCATACAAACCCGCATTCCTTTCTCCTCCCCCTCCATGTGTGGAATGGACTACAATGGCTGGCAACTACCAGAAACACGTGCACCCAGCCCTATATTTTGCCTCTGTAGGTAGCTTTACTGTAGCCTCTATATCAGATATGGGCAAACTACGGCCTGTGGGCCACATCTGGCCCGCATTTCCATCCTGCCCAGCCCCTGAGCTTCTGGCTGGGAAGCCTAGTCCCAGGCCCCCAGGCCGCTGCCCCCCTCCCCTGCAGCCACACTGCCACGCAGGCCACACTCTGGCCTGCCACTCCCACTGGGTAGCATAGAAAGGGCAGCTGGCTCTGGCCAGGTGTTGCAGCTGCGAGCTCCTTCTGCTGGTAAGGGGGTGGGAGGGTTGGGAAAGGGAGTGGGGAGTCCTGGGGGGCAGTCAGGGAGGAGGGGGCAATTGGATGTGGTGGAGGTTCTTGGGGGGTGGTCAGGGAATGGGGAACAGGGAGGGTTGGAAGTGGGAGTCCCAGGGAGCCTGTCAGGGGGTGGGAATGTGGATAGGGGTCAGAAGGGCACTCAAGGGACAGGAAGCAGGGAGGGTTGGATAAGGGGGTGTGATCCCGGAGGGAAGTTAGGGGCAGGGGGTTCCAGGCTGGGGTGGTCAGGGGACGAGGAGCAGAGGGCGATTGTCTGGTGATGGGGGTGTGAATAGGGGTTGTCACGGTCAGGGGACAGGGAGCAGAGGGGTTGGATGGGGGCAGGGGTCCGAGGATGGGGTGGTCAAGGGACAAGGAGCAGGGGGGGTTGGATTGGTTGTGTGTTCTGAGGGGGCAGTCAGGGGGTGGGAAATGGGAGGGGTCGGATGGGGGCGAGGGGCCAGGCTGTTTGGGGAGGCATAGCCTTCCCTACCTGGCCCTCCATACAGTTGCGCAACCCCAATGCAGTCCTTGGGCCAGAAAGTTTGCCCACCCCTGCTCTATATGTATTCCCAGCTCTGAGCCTTCTCTCTTTGCCCTCAAGTACTCTCCTAATGGTAGCCAGGTGTACTGCAGCCTCCACGGGCTTAAAGAAGCACCACCCCGACAGGAGTCCCTATGCAGTACATCAGTCACACTACACAGTTACAGCATTAGTGGTGGAGCTTTTGCTCAATAGCCCCTAACAACCAATTGCACTTGGACCTCCCCAGACCAGGGTAGACAGGCAGCACAGTAATTAGGTAGCACACCAAATGATCCAGTACAAACTGATACATCAGCTCTGCGAAGCACCCCTTCTCAGAAAGAGGATCCTTTGGAGCCAGTCCCAGTGTGTATTGGTGAACAAAATGCTCTGTGCCTTGTTCTCTGGAGACTGGATGCTCAACAGTTAAAGTTCTGCAAACACACAGGGAACAACATCCCATCTCATAAAACACATTTAGCTCCAAGTGAGAAAAACTGGCACCCACCACTCACTGCAGACAGTGCAATTTGGAGGTGGTGTTTCCCTCTAATTAGTTGGTATTTGCCATAACAGCTATTATGTTTCTGGTTATAAAGTCCTGAGGACAATGGTTCCTTATTTCCTACCAAAAATAGTGAGTTACTATTTATTCCCAGACACACCTTTGCTCTCCTTAATTCACATTGAAAGAAGGTATAACTGAGTGCAGTGATGGGAAACATCGGATTATTTGGTCATAAATTAAGACAGCCAAAACCTTCAATTATTTTTTACTATATATCCTGCATTCAGATGTTTACCTATTTCTCTAAAAGTGCCCAGATAAATATTTCCTCTCTGAACATGAACAGAAGCTCAAAGCTGTTTGAAACCAGACACTAATGGGCGGATGTATGCCTCAAATTACACTTGCTAAACCAGACTTTGAGTTCAGTAAAAATGGTGTAAATAGAGAGTGATTCCAGTTGGCCAGATTTATGCCTGGGGTAACTCCATTGTAGAGTTATTCTGGATTTGAACTGGTGTAACTGACATCAGAATCTAGCCTGCTTCTTGCACCTTTGCACTTGTATGCTAGCCTTGCTGCATTTGGAATCCTGATACTAGAGCTCTGATGCAAGGATCCCAATATGGCAGACTGCAAATCCTGGTATTATTGCACTAATGTGTAAGTGACACTGAACTCAGAAATTGGGAATGTAAATCTTGCTACTAGTGTGCTGGCATGTAACCCTGAGGGCCAGATGTTGATCTCAGGTACACCAGTGTAAATCTGTAGTGATTGCTAAACTTGAAGCTCCTCCAAATACATACCAGTATAAATGAAAACAGACTCTGATCCCGAATATGGAAACTAATAGTAGAACCTATTGCGGTGTGAATGTGAAGTCTGATATTCCTACCTTTGAGTGTGAATCCTAATACACTCTGAATATGTATCCTGATTAAGGCCACCCTCCTTCCCTGGAGCAACAATGGTGGTCCTGGACTGCACGCTGCCACCCTCTCCCCCACCCCCCCCCGCGAGCACCAGTGGTGGTCCCGGGCCATGCACCACTGCCCCCATCCATGTTGGTCTCTGGCCACATGCTGATACCCCCTGCCCCAGGACAGCTGTGTCCCCCACACAGTCCCCTCCCCAGACTACCCAAGATTTAGTCAGGGGTATATAGAACATAATCTGACCTTTCACTGGCCTATGGATCTGTATTCCCTAACCAGACTACTTTGCATCTTGGAATATAAGAACGGCCATACCAGGTCAGACCAAAGGTCCATCTAGCCCAGTATCCTGTCCACCAACAGTGGCCAATGCCAGGTGCCCCAGAGAGAAGGTGTCTGTTTCACTAGAGGGCGGAGGGAGAAGGATGCCATGCCCTGGGCTCTGGGGAGGGGATGTAGACATGCTTGGCTTCTTACAGGAAGTTTAAACCCCAATGGGGAGGTGTCTCCGGAAGGGAGTGGGGGGCTCTGGGTGTGTGCCCCGGGGAGCAGGCGGGTCCGGGATTGGCGACTGAATGTGACCAGAAGACCTGGGTCTGTAGAGGATGTGGGGGCTGGGGATGGAGTGGGGCTGTAGCGAAGGTATCCCCTGGGGCGGGCGAGGCGGGGGATCCCAGGCTCTGGGAGGCGAGAGTCCCCGCGGCTCTCAGGCTCTGTCTGTGTAGCTGCGGACCGTGCGAGGCGGGGCGGGCCCGGGGGCTGGCGCAGGGCGTGGGGGAGGCGGGGCGGAGGCTGCCAGAGACCCCGGGATCTGCTTGCCGTGCTCCGACCCCTGCACTCGGCACCGCAGCTGCCACAAACTGCGGCTGAAAGTTACGTCCGGTCCCCGTGGCTGCAGGGAGAAGAGCCCGGGGCAGCCCCAGCGCGAGAGAGCGGGTGCCGGGGAGCAGCCCCCGTCCAGCGGCGGAGCCGAGTGAAGAGCCGGGCGGCCCGGGCACTGGGGGCGCCAAAGTGCTGGGACAGCGGGATTCGGATGAGCCGCGGATTTAAAGGCTAAAGGGCAGCGAGAGCCGGCGGGCCCCGGGGGCAGGTGCGTCTCCTGACATTGCAGCGGCCTCCCCCGCGCCCCCAGCCGGGCTCCCCCTGCCCGGGAACAGGACTCACCTGCTGCCTGCGGAGCCAGCCTGACAGGAGCCACTAGATGCAGGTAGGAGGGGGCAGGCGAGGCTTGGGACGGGGCTTGCCATTGCCAATGCCCCTGTTACGCCGGTCGGAGGGTGTCACAGACATGGGCAGACCCAGGGGCTCTGGGCTGAGCCAGCCCCGCCTCTGGACGCTTTCCCGGTGCCTTAATCCCCGTTGGCCGCGGGGAGGGGCAGGCTGGCTGTCAGCCCGCGTCCGGGGGCTCTGCCTGGCCCCTTCCCCTTCCCCGGCCCAGCCTCTAGGTGCTGAGCCCCAGGCGCTGGGCCAGGCTGTAAGTCCGAGGAGCGGTCCCAGGGCCGGGTGCCGCTGAGGGGGTGGGAGCGGGAACTCCGCCCGGCCGGCTGTCGGGCTGGGGGCACGGGGCAGGAGCGGGATCCGCGGAGGGAAAGGGGCGGGCAGCTCGTCCTGGGCCCAAATCAGGTTGGATGGGGTGGCGGGGGAAGCGGTTTCTCTCCCCGAGGCTGCACTGCTGGAGCCTTGCGCCGTTCCCCCTCCTGGAACAAAGCTGGAGCTGTTGCTCGTGGGGGGCCAGGAAAGCTCCCCCCGGCCCTGCCTGCTCCCTTAGCTTTGTTGTGGCTTCTCCAGCTCGCCGCCTGCCCCTGCAGCAGGCAGGTGAGGGGTGGGGCTGCCGCCGGGAGCTGCCCCTCGGGGTTGCCGCTGGGGAGTTTGAATTGTGCTCCGGGGTGTCTCGCTGAGGCGCGCGCTGCTCAGCCCTGGCCCCGCGCCCCCCCTCCCCCCCCGCCTAGTTCGCCAGTCCAGACGCGCTGGGTGGGCGCGAAACTCTCTCCGCAACTTTCTGTCACTTTGTGCTTTCCGAACTGGCGTCTGGACGTTGTGTCGGGAGGCGCGGGGTAGCCGGGGCTGGCCTCTGCTCCGAGCCCTCCCCGGCTGGGGCTCGCGACTTGGGATTGCTCAGGGCATCTTCGAAAACTGGACACCGGGAGCAGGAAGGTGTCCGCTATTCCGGGAGGCCTGGACCTCCAGTGGGTGCTGTTGCGGTACATTTAAATCTTGGGGAAAAGGTACCAAACTGAGACTACGGTCCTTTCTCCACAGCTGGGCGCTAGCAGTACTGCCTTGCTCCCACCTTGTCTGTCAGTGTGCTCTGGCCTGGGGAGAGAATTCAGTTTCTGTGACTAAGTCAATCATCGGCCTCTCTGCTGGGACAGAAGCATCGGAATAGTGGGTTTTATGCTCAGTACATTTGTCTACTGGCACCTGGACTAAGGCTGCTGAGGATTTTACTAGGTTATAGCTTTCAGTTACTACAAACCAGAGATGGATTTGAATTGGTGACCTAGAGGTGGAAAGGCTGTACATGCCGTTACTTACCCTGCCAAGCAATCCCATCCTCCTGTACCTCTGTTAGGCAGGCTAGGTCTGCCTTGTGCCTGTGTCATGGCTTATGGATGCAAGCATACAAACCCATAGGTTGTGTTTTTGGGGGGCTTTTTTTTGTGTGCCTTCCTCTGCAGCATGGGACACAGGTCACTTGCTGCTTTGAACTAGAGTAAATGGTCTATTCTCTGTAATTTAATGTCTTTAAATCAGGATCTGAGAACTTCAGTAACTCAACCAGAGGTTATGTGCCTATTTCAGGAGCGGGTGGGTGAGGTTCTGTTGCTTTCAATGTGCAGGATGTCTGACTAGATGGACATGATGGTACCTTCCGACCTTAAAGTCTATGAGTCTACATCGGAACACACACAAACTCGTGAACGAGAGCAAATTAACACCTGTGCACCCCCTCACTGTCCTCATAGAATCATAGGACTGAAAGGGACTTCAAGAGGTCATCTAGTCTGGTCCCCTGCACTCATGGCAGGGCTAAGTATTATTTAGATCATCCCGGATAGATGTTTGTCTAACTTGTTCTTAAAAATCTCCAATGATGGAGATTTTACAACTTCCCTAGGCAATTTATTCCAGTGCTTAACTACCCTGACAGTTAAGAAGTTTTTTCAACCTAAAACTCCCTTGCTGCAATTTAAGCCCATTGCTGCTTGTCCTATCCGCAGAGGTTAAAAAGGACAATTTTTCTCCCTCCTCCTTGTAAAAAACACTTACGTACTTGAAAACTGTTATCGTGTCCCCTTTGTCTTTTCTTTTCTAGACTAAACAAACCCATTTTTTTTCAGTCTTCCCTCATAGTCATGTTTTCTAGGCCTTTAATCATTTTTGTTGATCTTCTCTGGACTTTCTCCAATTTGTCCACATCTTTCCTGAAATGTGGCACCCAGAACTGAACCCAATACTCCAGCTGGGCAGAAGAATTACTTCTTGTGTCTTCCTTTCAAAACTCCTGCTAATACATCCCAGAATGATGTACATGCATCATACACCCTTTTATGTATACGTTAGAATACAAACATACGTATGCCTTTCTTGCACACACATCAACATGATGACATCATCATGCATCAGCGTTCTTTCTCTCCTGCACCAGCTTCACAAGTACACCAACACATGTTTTCTACAAGTATCATTGTACTGACGGCTTATGTGGCTGCGTGCACCAACATAGTCCCATCTGTTTCATGTATGCCAACACACATGCTCCCAAAAATATGCCAGTTAGAACTCTCAATCTCTCATGCATAAATATGTGCAACAGCTTTCATGTGCCTGTGTACCAACATCCATGCTCATTCTTATCCTGGCATTGCACAAGTACACCAATTCTCTTGTGCAATGTCACATGCATATTTGCACAAAATCTCTTTTTCCAAACTTGATTGAATGTATACACAACACACTTGTTCCCCCATCTCTGCATAGAATTTGTAGGTGTGCACACGCACATACTTACACACATGTACACCTCACTCCTCTCTCATATACACACTAACACTGGCATACACATGTGTGTGCGCCCACACACTCCTCTTTTCTCCCAGGCATGCAAGTGTGGATGCTCACATCAGTAGCAATGCACACATTGTCATATGAGCCAATTCTTTCTGTGTTACACACAACAACACTTCATATACCTGTGTTCATGCTTCCACCTGCTCCAATTCTTTCTCTCTTGCTCACTCAAAGAACTCTTATATATGCCCATCAACATATTCCTTGCACATGCCAACACACTTAGATGATACTGGTAAGCATATCTCCCCCCATCCAATATATACATGGGCACATATGTTTTCTAACATACACACTTGTGCACACGTATACACTCTCTTTTGTGCCAGGACATACTCTTTCACACACATTGAGCTCTCTCTCCCCTCCAGTTTCATATGAGCCTTGGTGCATAAATGATCTCAGGCATGCACATATGCAGGGACACACAAGCTCTGTTTCCTTTGCATGCCTGCATAGGCATCCCCTTACCCTACCCAGTATGCATGGGTGCATGGACACTGGCAGCACCCTGTTCTTCACTTCGCATTTATAGACTTTCTCACCCATGTGCACAGACACTCTTGCTCTTACACTGTCTCCCTCATGCATGCACTTACTTATGCACAGTGGCCATGCACTGGCCATTTGAAATGGCTGTCATTTTGTCATAGCACTTTTTGCTTCCTGGCACATGTCCATCTTCTATCACATACAAGGTTTTGTTTTAAAAGGGGAGTGAAACAAAGTGCATGCCCTTTAGAAAAAAGAAAATAAAGACTCAGGTCTGACTAAGTTTACAAAGTTCTGGAGGGGTTAATAAAGTAGAAGGGGATGGAGGGGAAAGAGAGAGAGGTTCTTTTTTACACTACTCATCAACTTATATGAAGTAAGGTGGCATTTCGTTATATACCAAGCATTGTCAATATATGGAATAAATTACCAAGTGTGTCAGAAACTAGGGTATGTTACCGTTTATTTTTCTTCTTTTAAAGAAGTTAGACAAGTGTACGGCAGGAAAACCATTGTGAGATCCAACTGCCAATTCAGTGTATGAGGCAGAATTGGATAGGCAAGCTGGCCTCTCTCCATCTGTGGATTTCCTGTGCTCCCAGGCTCCATCTCTCATGTGTGTTTTTATGCCCAGGAATGTCAGCGAGGGATTCCTTCCTGTTGGAAAGTAGTTTCCTCCTTGCTCACTATGTAGCTGTAATATTAGCATTCTCTTCTCTTTAAACACGCCCTGAATTCACCTTCTTTCTAAGATAAATATCACATGTGGTACTTAAAACTACAGTGTCTTCACATGTTATTAGTCCCCACCTCAGAGTATTGAAGTTGAAAAGATTTTACAGTCTAGTTCACGTCATTATTGCAAACTTCAAACATTTGAAAATCTTAAATCAAGCCCCCCAAAATGTGTGATTGACTTAAACATCATGTGCTTCTTTTAAATTGGGGTTCTTTTTATTTCCCTTCTGGGTTTTTGTTTTGTTTTGGGTTTCTTTGAGATTTTGGAGTGGGCAAAGAATATTTTCAACATTTTTTTTCCTGAAACTTACCTTTTTACATGAAAGCTGAGATTCTCACGTAATCACTTCTCTACAGGAGCTGAGGCTCTTAGTAAAATGCCAAATATTGCGAGACTTGCAATAAATTCACAAGTTGGCAATTCTGTTACTCTTCACCTTTAATGCTCTTTCCATTTCACTCTGGATCAAAAGGCTGGTAAGTTTCACATTCTGTAGAGTGCTTCTGCACTACTATGATGGCGCTGGATATGAATTTCCAAAAATCCAGGGCAGCAAATCATCAGAAATACCCTGTTTGTTGAAATCAGTATAAACATATTTTTATTAATTATTTTTTTTCTATTTTTTTAAAGCAAAACTTAAGTATAAATTGACTGTCACTTAAACCATTTCAGAATAACTTGGGAACACACAACAAGCACTTCAGTAATCCTTTTAAAATCAGGATTCAAATAGCCAAAACTTTCAAGGCAGCACAATTTTAACTAACTGCGGCTCATACTGTATTTTTATAGAGAAAGGGACATAAACTTATTGATAAAAGGAAGGCAGACCGCTGAAAAATTGGAGAAGGTGCAGAGAAGAGACACAAAAATGGTCTGTGGGCTGGAAAAAGTACTTTATAGTGAGAGACTTGAGGAGTTCAGTCTGTTTAGCTTATCAAAAAGAAGATTAAGGGACGGCTTGATTATGATGTATATGTACCTTCATGGGGGGGAAAACCGCAGGTACTATATTGCTCTTTCATTTATCAGAAAAAGGCATAAGAAGAAACTATGGCTGGAAATTAAAGCCAGACATTCAAATTAGATTTAAGGCACAAATTTTTAACGGTGAGGATGATTAACCATTGGAACAAACTACCAAGGGGGAAGTGGTGGAGTATCCATTTCTTAAAATCTTCAGATCAAGACTGGATGCCTTTCTAGACAGGGCTGGTGCAACCCATTAGGCAACCTAGGTGGTCGCCTAGGTTGCTAACATTTGGGGGACAGCATTTTGGGTCCTTCAGTGGCAACCGCAGTGGCTGGATCTTCGGCTGCCCCGGTTGTCGTCGGCATTTAGGCAGAGGAACCTGGGGCAGAGGGGCGCAGGGAGGGCTGCTTGCAGCAAGTAAGGAGGGGTGCGGCACTCAGGGGAACGGCTCCCCACCCCAGCTCACTACTGCTCCCCCTCCTCCCCTGAGCACGCCGCCCCGCTCTGCTTCTCTCTGTCCCAGGCTTGCGACACCAAACAGCCGATTGGTGCCGCAAGCCTGGGAGGCGGGAGAAGTGGAGTGGTGACGATGTGCTCAGGGAGGAGATGGAGCAGAGGTGAGCCGGGGAAGGGAGCTGCTGCACGGCTCCCGGGCCGGGGGGAGCTGCCGTGGGGTAGGGGAGCGCTTCAGGGCAGAGGGAAGGTGGAGAGCTGCCACAGGACTCGGAGAAGGGGGTGCAAGGTGGAAGTTTCACCTAGGGTGTGAAACATCCTTGCACCCACCCTGTTTCTAGCAGATGTGCTTTAGCCAAACGCAAATTATTGGTCTCTACAGGAGTAACTGGATGAAATTCTATGGCTTGTCTTCTACAAGAAGTTAAACTAGATGATCTGATGGCCCCTTCTGGCATCCCAATCTAGAAAACTTATGTGAACTTTTCTGTATATAATGAGGTGGAGTGATGGGGCAGCTGGAAGCAGATTGTCATTATTTAGCACAGCAGTTTCACATTTCACAGAGTAGCTATATAAATCTTATATTTATAAAATACCTTTCATCCCAAAGTGCTTTCCAAGCTGAAACTAATACATGCTACAAGCTATATATACATAGGGCTTGCTTAATTTATGCTTGGTAGTGCAGCCACCTCTACGGTAAAGCATGGCAGCTTTTTTAACAGTCTAAACAACGTTGACTATTTAAGGGTGTGGTATCAGATCTGAATTAAGCGGCAGAGGGGAAAGCATTGCCTACTGATTGTCAGCATCACCTCCTGCATCTCTTAGTATGGTTTTCTTTAGACGTCTTTCATCTGAGTACAGTCCTACTTTGCCATAGGCATCTTGCTTTTAACATTGCAGTTATTTTCAGACTACAATTTCACACTGACACACCCTTAAAAAGCCTTTCCATGTAATATGAAAACCACGTGGAGGCGCTGGGAATGCAGAGGATAATGGGGAAGAAGTGCTAGATTGTTAGTCTGTCCCATAACTTCATATTCAGTGATGCTCTAGGCTGCAGATTCTTATCCTTTAATGGTTTTGCTGTGGGTGCTCCTCTTGGTACCCAGCAAAAGCAGATGGCTAAGTCTGTGTGAATCCCATCTCTTTACTGTGTATGTTTACCTGTCTAAATATAACTCCTCAGCCAGTCTCATGCATCCCAGACTGACCTGTTCTCTTGTGGCTGAGCTGTGGGTCTGGCTCTTGCTGCAGCATTTCCTGGCTGCTTTGGGCTCATGGGTTGCAGCTCAGTCCCCCTCTCAAACAGATATATGTTAGACACTCATTCTCTCTAGGACTTTGGGAAGCCAATTTTCCCTTTCCTAGGTTTTATTTTTAAACCTGCCTGTACAATGAGAAACCTAACAGCTCTCAGGAGTGGAGGGTCCCTATTCCTCCCCATCCCCCGATTGCTCACTCCCTCTCTGAACATATACAGTACACTGGGCTTCAGGAAACCTCCTGTCTGCCTGTTACAATCCACACAGTTTATGCTGCAGCTCTGATCATTCCCAGAGATCAGGCATGGTGAGGCAACCCTTAAAGGGACAGTGTCTCTCTTTCAGCCTCTGTCAGAATCTCAGAGATGCGGTTGGCAGATATTGCCCACTGTATGCCTTGTCTATTTCTATTTTGTTTAGAATTTGATTCCTTTGAGTTTGCTGTAGTTTTTAATTTACTTGGGAAAACCTTTATATACACCTCAGCCTTTGAAGAGCAGGGGAGAGAGGACTGAAGTGGAGAAGGGAAGGACATAATTCTCTGCTGGGTTGAATTAATTTGTTTTAAAATTCTATTCCAGAGACTAGCCTTTACAGTCCAACCCTGCAGCCCTTACACATCTAAAGAAAGACTGAAAGATGAAATCATTAGTGCCTTGCACAACCAGGCAAGAAACTCTTGATTGATTTAGTCTACCACATGAAAGAAATGGTTTGATTCCTGGCATGATAGACTAGCACTCCTTGAACTAACCCAATGGCCTTGTGGTTAGTGCTGTTGTATTTGGAGTAGAGGTAATTAAGGCCGATGTTTCCAAAAAGGACTGTTGATTTTGGGTGGTTCTAATTTTGAGTTTTCTGACTTGAGCCACTTTAAAAGGGCCTGATTCTCAGAGGTGAGGGGCTAGCACTTTCTGAAAATCGGGCCCCTGTAAGTCATCTGAAATCGATTCCCCAAAATTATTAGTCACTTTTGAAAATTTTTGCTTAAGAGTCTAAAGCAGTGGTTTTCAACTTGCGGTCCACAGACCCCTGGAGGTCTGCAGACTATGTCCATGAAAGGTTGTTATTACCATAGAACAGTGGTTTTCAACCTGTGGTCCATGGACCTCCATTCAAATTTTTTTAGGGGTCTGCAAATGAAAAAAGATTGAAAACTATTGGTCTAAAGGAGAATTAGAAAAACTGTTTGTTATTGAGAGAGATTAATTCAACCACACACAAGCAAGAATGCTGATGCGATCTCTAATGAGGAGAGACTAGTTCAGACCAACACTCACAGAACTCTTGACTACATGACTCTCCTGCAAGGATATTCAATTAGAACAAACTGTCCTAGGCAGATCAGTAATCTGTGTCCAGACATTGTTGCATACAACTTTTAAAGGTGATCTGAAAAAGAAATAAAATGTGTTTCTCTCTGATGTAGAGAAAAAGGCTGCTTGCTTTTTACCTTAAATCTAGAAGTGTCAAGACTTCCTTGGTTTTGTTGGAGGATTTTTTGAGAGTCTAAGATGTTTATTGCAAGTTATTACAGCTTAACGGGAAGGGCTTAGAGATTGAATATTTAATAAAGTAATTGTTTTCCCAAGTGTCCTTTAATTGTTGGGGTTATGTAGGCCTTAACAAAAACAAACAGAAATCAGTGTTTTTAAACAGTCTGACTAAAATTCTTTCCTTGTCAATTGTTCAAATTTTAGTATTAATTTCTTATGTGTTATGTCATTGTTTCACTAGTTCTTAACCATAGCATCTCCAAGATAGACAAGATCTGACTTTTTAAAGAAAAAACCAAGAGGATTCTCTTATTTGGTCACAAAAGCTTTCAGACCTCCTTCGTACATCATAGAACAGTGAAAAAGGACACAAACCCAAATTTGTCTCGCTTGGAAGTTCAGTTTTTAAAATGGTTTAATTATTTCATGGGTGTTATGTATTCTACACTTCTAATTTTCTGAACTCTTGTTTTACACTCAACATAGAAAGTGGATACAATGAACAAATAAAATGAAATTACATAGTGTTTTTCTTTTACAAATTTAGCCAGTCTGGGGCTTTCCTAGTACGCTATCTAGCTGACCCACCCATTCATTCTAATCTTGCAGGATCTGGGCTTGGCACAACGTCATGGTTTTATGCTGACATTTTCATTTTTGTGTCCTTTTTGGAAAGATTTAGAATGTCCCAAGGGAACCTGTTAGACTAGGGCCCCACCTTGACCAGAAAAATGTTGATGAAGTTTAGGTCAAGCCTAGACAACACAAACTATCTAAACCGCACCTAAACTCAACACTTGTCCTAGTGTAGATGCAGGGTAGTACCTTCAGATCAGTTTTAGCAGGTTGAGTTAAGGCCTAGACATGAGCTAAAGATGTTACCCTGCATCTACACTAGGTCAAGTGGTTGAGTTTAGGTGAGGTTTACAGAGATTTAGGGTTGCCAACCCTCCTGGTTTTGCCGGGAGTCTCCTGGAATCAGGCTCTATCTCCCGGAGGCCACAGATGCCAAATTGGGAGATTTTAGGCCACTAAAAGTCCAGCAGTGCAGGGGGGACTAAGGCATGCTCCCTCTCTGCCTTGGCCCTCCGGCACTCCTGGAAGTGGCCAGCATGTCCCCATAGCCCCTGGGAGGAGAGGGAGTCTCCGTGCGCTGCCCGCGCCCCGAGTGCCAACTCCATAGCTCCCATTGGCCAGGAACTGCAGCCAATGGGAGCTGTGGGAGTGGTGCCTGCAGGTCCGGGCAGCACGGGGAGCCTCCTGTTCCCCACAGGGGCCACAGGATGTGCTGGCCACTTCCAGGAGTGGCGTGCGGTGGGGGCAGTGCATGGAGCCCTCTGGCCCCACTTACCTTGAGCAGCTCCCAATCGGCAGCGCAGCAGGGGTAAGGCAGGCGCTGCCCCTGCAGCTCCCAGGGGCTGCAGTTCCCAGCCAATAGGAGCTGCGGAGTCAGTGCTCAGGGCACTGGCAGCACGTGGAGACCCCTGCCCCTGCCCAGGGGCCTCAGGGACATGCCGACTGCTTCCGGCACAATGCCTGGGCAGGCAGGGAGCCTGCCTTAGTCCCACTGCGTTGCCAACTGGGAGCTGCCCAAGGTAAGTGCCATCTAGACAGAGCTCCCACTCTGCACCCCACCCCCTACCCCAGCCCTAAGCCGCCTCCTGCATCCAAACTCCCTCCCAGAGCTTGCACCCCCCATCTGCTGCCCCTTTCCTGACCCCCCCTCCTGGAGCCTGCACGTCACATCCCCTCCTGCACCCTAACCCCAGCCCTGGGCCCCCTCTCAACACCCAAACTCCCTCCCAGAGCATGCACCCCAATCCCCTGCCCCAGTCCGGAGTCCCTTCCCATACTCCAAACCCCTCGGCCCCAGCCCAGAGAAAGTGAGTGAGGGTGGGGGAGAGTGAGCCAGGGCCGGCTCCAGGCCACAGCGTGCCAAGCGCGTGCTTGGGGCAGCATGCCGTGGGGGGCGCTCTGCCAGTTGCCGGGAGGGTGGCAGGCGGCTCCGGTGGAGCTCCCGTAGGCGTGCCTGCAGAGGGTCCGCTGGTCCCGCGGCTCCGGTGGAGCATCCGCAGGCATGCCTGCGGGAGGTCCACCAGAGCCGCGGGAACGGCAGCGGCTCCCTCAGGCGTTGCGCCGTGCTTGAGGTGGCGATATTGCTTAAAGCCGGCCCTGGAGTGAGCAATGGAGGAAGTATCATATAGCTTCTACTCAGATTTGAACCTTAGCGTTCAAACGAGAAGTGCATTGAACCCCTCTAAGCTTTTACCAGTTAGATCTGATATCGCGCCCACCAGCCAACAAATTCCAGGTTTGCTCTCTGGTCTCCCCCAAAAACCTTCCCTTGGGGGACCCAAGACTCAGAGGTCTGAGTCTTACCACAAAGGGAAATAACCTTCCCCACCTCTCTCCCACAGAATTTCTCTCTGGCTAACCTGGAGTTACTGATGCACGCTCTTTACATCCTCATTACCATTGACGCATGTCTCCTCTCATTCCACAAAGAGACAAACCTAAGACAGACAAGACAAAGTTCTCTCTCTTCTTCCCCCTTAGTTGCTTCCCCCCGGCACTACGAGCGTTAAACACGAGGTAGGTCTTTCCCCTCCCCCCTGTCTTTCTTTCTCCACAATTGTGCAAATGGTGGTCCATTTAGAAACAAAAAAATCACGGTCTTAAAAGCAAACTTTTAATTAAAAAGAAAGAAAGTAGAATACAGTCTCTCTGGAATCTTAGATGGTATGTACAGGGTTCTTTCAACTGTATAGAATGATATAAACAATAGAAAAGGATTAAACAGCCTTACCCAAACAATACAATTCCAAGACTGTATAAGCCATACACATAAAGCCACCAGCCAGATACACAGACTCAAATACAGCAAAACAATTTTAAAGACTATAACTTTTGCTACCTTTACTACAACTGGAAAAGAAGATTAGAAAGGCTGGAATAGACCCTCTCATATAGACGCTGAGAGAGCACAGGAACAGCAACAGACCAAGACCCAGAAAACCCACCAATTCCCTCCTTAAGCTTTGAAAAATCCGGTTTCCTGATTGGTCCTCTTGTCAGGTGTTTGGTTCCCTTTGTTAACCCTTTACAGGTAAAAGAAACATTAACCCTTAGCTATCTATTTATGACAGGAAGGGGGGATGGAGTGAGAAAGGCGGGGCCTCAAAGAAGGGGCAGCGAAGGGTGTGGGACAAGGGTGTTTGGGTTTGTGTGATTAGACAGTTGGGAACCCTACAAAGATCCCATTTTCTGACCAGCTCTACGAAGTGTATTCCCACTGGTTCTTCTGGCTGACTATTCCAATGTTTTGTGTGTGATGACTTGTAGTTCACTGCAAATTGAATTCTTGGTTGTGTCCACATGGCTGGTTTGGAGAGGCTGAGAGAAGTTAATTTTTCTTACGTTGTGTTGTGCTTTCAAATGAATATCCAGAATTCTTTAACTAAAATAAATTTTCCTTCTAAACTGCTTCCTATGCTTCCTGCTGCATACTCCATATACAAATTAGAACTCTGTTGTTCTTCCAATGTAGTTAGACATCTCATGTGGAAGCTGGGTGTTTTAAACCTATGATTTGAGACAATCTTTTGCTTGGCTGTTGTCCAAACCAGGCTCTCTTGAAAACTAGCATACATCTTCTAGCTAAGAAGTCTCTCTCTCAGTTACACACACACACAAAACAAAACAAAAAACACACCTTTGGTCCCACTACTGCCAGGAACTTTTTTTTGCCAGGCCCTGTAACAGTTGTTTCTAAAAACTCTTTCAGGTTCTCCCCAGAATTGCTAACACTCTGTTCTGAAGCTGCACCAAAGCACAATCCAAACCAACCTCTGAAACAAGCCATTTCTTTCTCTGTTTTGCATTGCTTTGTTCTCGCTCCTCTTCTAAAAGGCAATTGGTCCCACTTTTATCAACAACCTATTGTGTTTGGAGCAAAGACAATTGAAAATTCAGAGGCACGATTCACAAACAGTTGTGTGATATCTATTCATCTACACCAAAAGGAGACATGTTCTTAAAGGAAGAAAGACCAGTTCTCACAGAAACTTCCTCTGTGTATTCTCTGGCAAGACTATTACAAACATTACATTATTGGATCAGACCAGTAAAGCTAGGTGATCAGTAAAGCTAGGTGAATATCTCAAACATTTCCACTAATACTTTCTAGAATTAAAAAAATTGAATTCAGGTTGATTGTTTTTGTACAATTTTGTATGTGATCTCCACTAATGTTTTAGCAAATGAGTTTACTGGCAGGAATGTTCATAGAAACAGTACGTTATAAGCAAATAGACAGTGTTGATGGAATTTGTATTTTGAAGTTATAAATGCAAATATTTGCATCAGAAACCTGATTCCAAGAGTTGCATTGCTCCATTTGAGGAACGGAAACCATATCTGTCAACTGTGTGTTCAATCAAAGCTAACCAAGTAGTTGAATTTCACTTATTGTGTACTGGCAACAAAATGTTCACAAACAATCTATATACCAGGAATTATTTGTAGGAATTATCTGCCAAGTAATTTTGGATAGAAAAATTTGAGAAAATTATAAATTGCTGTTGAAAAATCTGAGAAGAGGAAAAAGAGTCAAACTTCATTAAATTATAGATTGCAAATTATTCATTCAGCTCTACTGATCAGTGATCTTAAGGCAGGGCACTGTTACCTAGCAATTTCTAAGGCCTGGTTAACTCTTAGATTTGTCATGTACTCTAGAAGTGCCCTATTTTCCCATATAGAAGACCCTGATTCATTTCCCACCAGTCTGGTCTTTTGTTCTAGGGCCACCAGGGCAGCCCACATGGTCAGGGTTCTGTGATTAGTAGTAAATCCTGGTTCATCTGGGCACATTGGATCATTCTAGACCAATGCTCACTTCTCACCCCTGGCTGACTCGGGAGTAGATTTGACGAGCTGTGGAAAAGTTTGTGTTCAGCCTTCATGGTATAAAAGAAGGTCATTGCAATCCAGGACAGAAGGGAAGAGGAGGGAGACTAGGCAATCTCCATGGAAGACAGTCCCTCCCCCACAAAAATCCACTTTTATTGTCACAGGAAAGAATTGGTAAAGTTCTGTCGTTCTCAACAGTCCTTATATAACCCATGCCTGCTTGCAGTGGCATTCTGTCCCTTCTAGTGGCTCTTAGACATCTAGAGATTGATGAGTCTGCTACAATCTTGGCTAAGAGACAGATGACTTTTAGCTTATGGGGTAGAGACTCATATACTAAACTTCAGAGGTGCTAGCTTCAATCCTGCTTGCCAACAACTGGGGTCTGTGGATGTTACACTTGCACTTGAGGTCTGATTGAGTTGCTAAAGCCCTTTGCCACAATGGCCATACTCATTTCCAAGCCCTGTCATAGCTTCTATTTGAGGACAAGAAAAATTACTCTGCATTTACACTAAAACCTCTCATTCAGTCATGCTCTGCCTAGTCCTGTCCTGAACTGAAGAGTTCCTCTCAGTGGGGTGGAGGGTTCCCTTAAACTTCAGTGAGGTAACTCATGTGAGTCAGGGTGGCAGGCTGAGGCCCTTCGTTTGGTTCCTTTGTTGAGTGGAGCGAGAGAGAGGCCTTGTTCATGCTGCTGCAGAGACAGGTCATGAGCATTCCAGATACCCCGATATCGAGATTCACTTCCAACAGATAATGGGGTTTTTTTTCCAGATTGAACAATTTTAAACAAAAAGGGGCTATTTTTCCCAATGTCTATTTTATTTTAAAATGACCAAGAAAAATTCAGGGTAAGGCTGTCAATCCAAAAATCTTAGGCTTTCCGATTCCCACTGTACTGTAGGTAGGAGCACTTTCCATAGAGGCAGGGCTACATCTTCCTGTATACAGAGGAAAATTATGATCTGAAACAGAGATTCCTCCAAACTGGAAAGCCCCTATTACATTGCCCTCAGCTCCCTCCCTGCCTTTAATGTGGTTTAAAGTATAAATTGTCACAATATAGGATTGCAGCTTCTTTATTTTTTCCCCCAAACATCTTTACATTGGGGCTGATATGGAGAAAGGAAGAATGGCCCAGTAGTGGGGGCATTAGCCTGGGACTCGGGAAACCTGGATTCAGTTCCCTGTGGGAATTTGAGCAAATCACTTAAGGACAGATTTTTAAAGGTATTTAGGCACCTAAAGATGTAGACAAGCACGCAGTGAGTTTTCAAAAGTGTCTAAACAGGTTAATTTGCTAACTCTCATTGAAAGTCTACTCTCTTTTAGGTGCCTAACAGGATTTATGAAAGTATCTATCTGTATATTTAGGCACCTAAATACATTTGTAAGCCTTTTTGTGCTTCGGTTCCCCATCTGTACAATGGAGATAATAGCAGTTCCCCACCTCGCCGGCATGCTATGGGAGAAATACATTTAAAAGAATGTGAGGTGTTCAAATATTATTGACATATAAGTAACTTAATTGGAGACTTCTGATGGAGTCTCCTCTCCACCCACTCTCCCCTCAAATCTTACGGGACTACTGTAGATAGAGGACACTCTGAGGGGCAGGGGTCCCCTCAAGACTCCACTTCAGGTCTTTGTACTTTATTTCTCCCCCCAGCCCCAGCTCACACTCACGGGATTCTTGGAACAAACAGAAAAAAAAATAAAAGTCCTCTCCTTTCTTTCTTCTCTTATGGGAGAGGGGAGTCCATGAGAAACTGAAAAAAAGCAAGTGTCACCTGGAATCCAGGCACTATTCCTAGGTCAGCCATTTGAACGAAAGTCTACACAGGGTCTACTTCCAGCCCCTCCTCATGGGGCATGTTGATCTGAAGCTGGGTAGTGCAGCCTCAGGAGCAGTGAGGTTTGTTGGTGTCTCCCTCTTTGCAGGCCTGTCTCAGCTGTCCAAGGCAGGGCAGCCTCCTCCCTATTCACCATCCCTTCCTATGGTAGGTTTTCCCTTTTAAGCTCCCCCTCCAGGCACAGCAAGTCTTGCAGGCACAGCAAACATCAGTTTTATTTAATCTATAAAGCAGATTTGTTCAAATCTGCTATATAGATCAACAAATCTGGTATATAGGTCAATTACAACTGACGCTTTCCAGGATCTCCTCACAAGTCCTGGGTTCACTGGCTGACCCGAAGATGAATACTGCCTCCTGGTTCAAGTTCCTTGTTTTTTAAAACAAAACAAAACAAAGCCAGCTAACCAAACCAACAAAAAAAACTCCCACCATACTGAACAGCAGAAGTAACAGACATTTCTGCTAGATTCCTACCTTTGTTCTGCTCAACCGTTTGTACACCATGCTGCATTTTGGGAAGGGTGTACACCAAGCTACCCTCTCCTTGAAATGTGGTACGGTGCACAGCATTGTTTGGTTGAGTTCATGTAGAACCTAAGGGGAGAAGCCAGCTTTAATTTTCAGCCGTGGGTTGGATTCAATGGTCAGTCGACTCACACAGGACTTCTAAGTTCAGATCAGCAGCTTGTCTTTGAAGGAGGGACATAAAACCTACTTTTTAAACAAAAAAACAAACTAATTTTAGCTACAAAAATAAAATTGAGACAGCCATATTTTTCTTGCTCAACAACCAATAAGAACAAAGAGTTGTCTTTGGACAAGTCACCTTAGAAAAACAAAAGTTCATAGCTTAAACACATTGGCTCACTGGGTACAGGAGTTGGTATGATACTAAGTATAATTCTAAATAGAAAGAGGTGCAGACATGACAACAAACTCTCCTGGAGTCCTTGGATTTGCTGTTGTATTCGGACACCGAAATTTGTACATCTAAGAAATCCATAAAGACAGTCAATGAAGTGAAGTGAATTGTCAGCTAAAGATGTTTAAAATTTACACTTTTTAGGCCTGATTCTGATCTCTGTTTCATCTCTTTTAGCTGAGTGACTCCTGATTGACATTGCTGTGAGAAGAGCAACAAGCTCTGTGTTCAGCTGTCGTGTTGGCACACAAGATATGTTTAAAACTCAAACTATCCCATATACAGCTTTATTTTTATCCCAAGGTTCTATGATGTGTAATCCACAAGACTGAAACTTTCCTTTGTATTTCTAGTACACTGGGGGCCTTCAGTAATAAATTGTAGAACTCCTCACTAAAACAATACAGACCTATAAAACTAAATTTCTGTAGAAGGTGTCAGTTGTTAGATCAGGAGACTGGGAATCAGGGCTCCTGGGTTCTATTCCAAGCTCTCAGTCCTTGGACAAATCTGCGTACTTCATTTTTCCGATGTGTAAAGCCTGCCTTATAACCGCAATGCAAATGAATGTCTGTGAGGTGGTGCAGGAAGTGCAGAGTATTATCATTATCATCTAGCTGGGCGCTGTTTATACTCTCTATAACATAGTGTTGTTGAGAGGAGAGGCTGTGACATTTTTCTTCAGCCCTTATTGCAGATTGTGGCTATCCTGTCCCTTTGGCCGTCCTGTCCTGTCCTCTTTGCTGTTGTTAGGGAGGGAAGCTAATAGATTAATAGTCTTTAGCAGACATTATTCTATAAACCGATCAGCTTTGTCTCTTGAATTTTCTGTTCTTTAGTTCTAAATAATAATGTTTAGCACTTTACATCTGGAAAGTGAAGTGAAAACTAATTCATCTTCGCAACCCTTTTCGGTAGGTATTATCATTCATATTTTATACTTATATTTTATAGATGGGAAAACCAAGTCATAGAAAGGTAAGTGACTTGCCCAAGGTCATACGCTGAAGCCTGGTCTACACTTAAAAATTAGATCATCCTAGCTACATTGCTCAGGGCTCTGGAAAAATTTGTGCCCTGTGCAATATTATTAGCTCCACCTAACCTATAGTGAAGTTTTGGCTCGGAAGATGGAAGAATTCTACTGTCTCTTGGAGAAGTGGATTTACTACATTGAAAGACAAACCCTTTCTGTTGATGTGGGAAGTGTCTACATTATAATGCTGCAGTGCAGAGGTGGCATATGGAGGAGCATGCAGGGTCACGTGCTCCCCTCCCCATTGTTTGGTCATATGGTGTGGCTGTGCTGGGGTTATGGGCCCACCCCACCCCCCACACTATCAGTGGGTATGGGTCATCTCTGCTGTAGCAGCACAGCTGTGGTGGCATAGCTGCGATACTGTAGGGCCCATAGCGTAGACATACCCAGAATCACCGGCGGAGGCGTACTTGGATCCTTTGATTCCAGCAGTGACAACTGAAATTGGTGGACTCAGTCAACACCTCTGGAACAATGGACATGTTTCATAAAATCCCACAGCACCAAGTAATAGTGCTGTAGTTAATACTTAAGTTTGGCAGCAATCTGATGCTTTGTCCTGCCAATAAAGCTATTGACATGGAAACTAGCATCTGAGCCCTTGCCTGTCTGGAGGCAATTGGTGGGTTTTGGAGTTTTGGCCTTTAGATCAGGGTTTCAGCATATTGACGCTGAGGTCATGGCTTGGGAGCCAGGGAGACAGACAAATAGGTGCACCACGAGGATAATCTCTCTTTTTGAATTCTGAGACCCAAAACTATTGTTTCCCACCCTTGTCAGTCAGACCCTTTCTCATGAGGGAATACATACCAGACAGTGCAAAGGAGCAGTGTGGGCAGGGAAATCAGTGTGATCTACACCCACCCCCTCATCTCAACTCCCTATGCAAATATGCACAAAAAGCAATGGGTAGATTTTTAAAAGCCACTGCTCTCCTTTTCATTCCTACAGGGGCCTCTTATGTCAGTGGCCATAAGAATGGGTCATGCATACAGGGCAGCACTTATAAGGAGCAACCTAAGCTTAGGACAGCACTCCACTCAGCCATGAGAGCATGAGCAGCTGTCACCAAAGGATCTCTACCCAAGGCAGCATGTAGCCTTCTAGTGAGTGGGGAGGAGGAATAAAACAAGAAAGAAGGTAACTGCTATTTAAAAGGACAGGAATGAAAGAAAAAATGGACAGAAAAAGGAGTGATGTGGCAACTGATCTGGGGGCAGGGTGCAAGAGAATACAGGGGCCATCACTACTGCACTCTTTTACCACAGTGATGAATGTAGGATAAATACCCAGACTGTGTGTGGCGGGGCAGAGCAGGGCAGGGCATGGGGGGAGTTAACACAAAAAGTTGGAACCCACTGCTGTAAGCTCTCTGCTCTCAGCACTAACTTCCTCGCCTATGTTTTGCTCCCCACTCCAGCTTTGTCATCTCAGGCTATGATTTCCTAAATTGAGCAAAATGGGACTAGGTTAGTGTTCTAGATAGGAAACATCAAAGGAAAACCCACAGGCTGAAGAAGTGATGCATAAGATGCCCTTTTCTTTATTAGCATTGAACCAATGTTCCAGCAGGGAGCTAGGGGGTACTGTGCTATTGGAGGGCACCATCATTCACATGGGATGTAAAAATAGGGACCTGACCAATTGTTGTCATTAAAAATCCTGGGGCACTTTTCACAAAACCAGAGTTGTTAATTCCTAATATCCTGCGCAAATTCCAATATGGGTAATTACACAGGCCCCCTAAACTTCTGTAGTTTGAAGTAGGTATTCTTCACTTCCTAATTTATTGTGTCGCATGCTATTAAGCAGCTGCTGTGTTCCACCTCAGGAATAGTTGCATTACACCAGTGAGTAAAATGATCCTGACCTGTACAATTTGTAATCAAATTGTCGAGTGCTTTGGGATCTTTAGACAGAAGGTGCTATTTAATGATCCGTGGTGTAATGGTTTTGTATACCCAGTGTTCACTACATGAGAGCCAAAAGCTGGTAACCTGTAACTGACCATTGCTCACACTCCATCTCCAAGCCCAGACAGGGCCAGGAGGGTTCTCAGTCTTCATCTGGGAACCTTCCTAACTGTGTCTCAACTATCTGAGCATATGGAGACACAATCGACAGAGAACTGTAATGGGACATGCCTATCCACCCCACAAGTCTCCGAAAATGACTATCTCTGATGTTCACTAATGAGTGGTGGTGGGACTTCACAGCTGGGACTGTTGCATCCATTTCTCAGCAGAGAATAAGGTTTGTGCCTTGCCGCTGTATTTCATTTTCCTGGCACTGGCTGACATGGAACAGCAGGGGATTGCCTCTCTTGCACTAGTGTGAACTGCAATGTGAAAGCATCTGGTGCAATACCATGCTGTTCCATTGCTCCCTTTTTCTGTTGCCTAACCTTTAGACCTGCTCATTAGATGAAGAGAGGCCAACAGTGCATGGAGATGCACTGGGTCTGTTCAGTTTAAGGACTAATGGGATCTGTGCTAGACTAGGACACTTGTCTTCTGGCCACGCCATAGCCCACCTTTCCTCCCCCCACCCCCCCAAAAAAGTTGCAGAAATAGAAGGATTCAGGTACAAGTGACAAAAATGCTTAGAGGTATCGAGAGACTAAAAAGGTTAGGAGTATGTAAGTTAGAGAGAAGATGAGTTAGTGGAGACATGACAGAAGTACACAGATTAATGAGAAGTAAACCAGACATTCCTGTATATATGTTTAAATAATACAAAGACAAGAGAACATTCAGTGAAATTGAAAGGCAATAAAGCTGACATAGGTAAAATTTAAATACTTTTTACACAACACATTATTAATGTGGAACTCCTTGCTACTAGATGTCAGTGAGACCAAGAACTTTAGCAGGATTCAGAGAGGATTAGACCCTTTATATAGATAATAATATGATCCACAGTTAGGCTAAAATTAATATCTATTATAAAGAATATCAACATTTCTTCTTCAAGACATTTTCCTTAGGTTACATTTCTCCCTCACCCCCTCTGAAATGTCTGGTACTGGCCACTATCAGAGACAGGATACCAGGCTACAGAGATAATTGGTCTGATCTGGTATGCAAATCCCTATGTTCTTAAATGGGGATTTGATAATAGAATATTTTCTACCTCTAGGTGGTCAGTACAAATCTGGGCCAGATCAGTAGTAACTGAAAGTTGCATATCACCTGAAGACTGATTTGTGGTTTATGAGAAATAATTTCATGGTCTCAATCTAGCTCCTAGTAGAAAATTGTCCAAATTGCCAAAACTACTGTAACGCCATTGTTGGCATTAATTGTCCCCTTGCTGGCAATCTCAGCACTGAGACAGAGAACCAAATGAGGTGTGTGACAGAGCCATACATTCATGCCCTACAAGTGATCTCTGCAGATCAGAATTGAAAGAGCTTGTACTGTTGATGCTAGTGCTGCATTTGTTCTGTTCATAAATACAGTACTTCATTCTCCAGGAATGCCAGCCTGACATCTTTGGTCATCAATACGTCTCTATCCTTGAACCTGTAACAGTTGCACGGGATACTGCCACTAACCCTACCTTTTGTTAAGTTGTCTAAGCCACTCCTTTCCCTCTTGTTGTTTTATCACTTTAATATTAACAACAAAAACCCCTTGACACCGTGCCCATTTGGTGTTGCAGGCAGAGAAGCCTGCACAATAGCACTGTGACATCAGAGGTAAATCAGCCAGTCATCACCCCTCCCTCCTGCTGCCTGCTTTGGTCATCTCTCCCCTTGACAGTGCCCATTTGGTACTGCAGGCAGACCAGGCAAAGGTAAATGAAGGGAGCTGTAGTGAAAATCTCCAGCCTCACTACTACTGGACAAGTAAAGGTCCTGATTTGAAGCAGTCCCTGCTATTCCAATCCTGATCCCTTTATCCCCCAACTTTGTCAAAGCACCTCAGCCTTGACCTGTAGTTTCATTTGCTGACTTATTACAACCAATGAAATTGAAGTATGCAAATGAACAGGAGGGAGGGCATGGTAACTGGCGGAAGCAAAATGCTTCTTTGGGCTGGTCTACACTACGGGATAAAATCGATTTTAGATACACAGTTTCAGCTACGTGAATAACATAGCTGAAGTCGAATATCTAAATCGATTTACTCACCTGTCTTCACCGCGCGGGATCGATGTCTGCGGTTCGCCATGTCGATTCTGGAACTCCGTTGGGGTTGGTGGAGTTCCGGAATCGATATAAGCGCGCTCAGGGATCGATATATCCCGTCTAGATTAGACGCAATATATCGATCCCAGAGCAATCGATTTTAATGCGCCGATACGGTGCGTAGTCTAGACGTGGCCTTTGCCTGCAACACCGAATGGGCAGGACATGGAGATCAGGCTTTTCTGGTGTTCTGCTTTTCTTATCTTCACCAAAATCAATCAAGTTCTTCCCTTTGATGACTAGAATGTTCCCTGGCAGTTTGCATGCAGTCTTCAAAAGTGCCAGGGAACTTGATTAGTTGCAGTCTTCAAAAGTGCCATCAAGCTGAGTGTTAAGCCTCACTGTGCTTGGCCAAACAGTGCATTTATATTGTAACAAATCTGTGGCCAACTAAGGACTTCCCAAATTCTCCTATATTGCATACCATGCATACTTTGAACTTCATAGTGGCAGCTGGGATAGAAATCAAGTCTCCCTGTTCCAACAGTCCAGGCCCTTACCAAATTAACTAAAGGAGATGTCTGTTAGCAGTATAGGGCCTATGACACATAGTAGAGCAAACTTGATTCCATCCAGTAGAGGGTACCCATACATATAAACACTAGCTAGTTCACTGCAGCTGTTCTGATCCAGCTCTCACTGTGGATACTAACCTTTTGGCCAAGCCCCTTCTTTTCAGTGGTTGCCCAGGTGATAACGTTTGTCATGTCTGCTATCAAGCCCCAGTGCCCATCAACTGAATTGACATGAGAGAGACAGGATAAAATGTTTCAAAATATGCACCTGACTTGCAAATGGAGAACCTATAGGCAAAACTGAGCAGTTACACGTGCAATTTGGGTGTGTCTATTTTAGCAGGTTGATTCAAACTGTGTGCAACTGTGCAATTTGGATTGCAGGGGTCTCTGCAGGCATTTTATTTGCTTTCCACTCATGGAAGTTTGTAATTTCTGAATTTTGCTACGCATCTCTGCTTAGATTGTACAGAAAATTTCAAAGTGCTCCTCAGTCAAAGCTGCCAAGTTTGATCTTGCTTTGTGTTTGTCCAGACTACAGGTTATAATGCAGAACTGTAGCTCAGTCCCATCTGTGCTGAGAAAGATCACATACCTTTCAGCAAACATGGGCTGAGTTTGTGCCAAATCCCAGAACCAGTTGCTTTTTATGGTTTTGGGGGGTCTTGTTGAAAGTGTCGCATTGCTCCAAAATTTACCCCACAGAGCAAACCTAGTGTGTGATCACAGGCCTGTGGTGTTAGGGAAGAAGAGGACATTTGTTGATCTAATTCCAGACTGCTGAGTTGTCAGTGTCAATTATCCCATTAATGTTCAACACCTTTACAGTATTTACTATGTATATGCAGGATTCATGAGCTTCTGTATATCAGAGGGGAAAACTCATGTCTGAAAGGAGGTGTGAAATAAGGCACCCTTGGATTATATAGAAAAAAAGACCAAAGGCTATAAAAATATCCAATACAGAAAACTTTACAACTACCATTAAAAATATCTCTCATTTTCCTAATGCCTTTTATCCTGAAAAATACTAGAATGGTTCACAAATATGTATGCAATAGAAACACTTCACCCATCACCGAAGTGCCACCACCTTTGGGTGAAACACAGCAGCTATTGAACAGTGCAACAATTTAGGCCAGAAAGTGGGAAAAATACTGTCTCTAACAGAAATTTCAGGAAAAATGTAGCAAGGCCAAATGTAATTACTCGTGTTGGCATTTGGCCAAGTTAACACTCCAATTCTTGTGAGAAGTGGCATGCTGTTTTTAATGACCACAAGTGTGGTCAGGCCTTCATTTATCTCATCTGAAAGATAGCATCTCTCCAGCAGGTTAGCACTGTCTAGCATCATGCTGGATCATTGATTTAGTACTGACTCGGGGAAGAGTACTGCCCACTGAGTCACCCACATCACTTCCTGCAGCACTTGGATTTTCCATGGAGTACTGACTAGTCTCACCACTGGCTGGCTGGTGATACCAGGTGATATCATGACCCATGAGGTGGTTTGGCTGCAGTTATATATATAGAGAGAGATACTGAAAAGCAGTTTTCATAGTAAATGTTGGAAGGTTTTTTTGAACGATTGGATCTTGGGTTACAGATCTCAAAAACAAGAAATCTTCTTTAGCTGACTTAATAATAGTATAGTTTTAAAAGTCCTTGTTTGGCCAGTGCTGACTACATGCTTACACAGCTACCCCTGGCCTGGGAAAGATCTAAACCACAATGGCTAAGTATAGAGGCCTCTAAATATTTTCATATATACAGTGCCTGAATACACAAACATAACCAGTCTCTCTTCTGCCTACAAGAGCAATATTTTCCATAGGTTTGGTATTGACAGAGGTTTTCCCCTGTAGTTATAGTTATCTATTAAAATAAAAAGCCTCCAGAATTGCATCCCTCTGCTGAATCCGCCTTCACCCCTACCTTGAATCCAATATAAGCAATGTCATCTCTTTCTGAGGAAAAATAAGACTTTTCATTCTGTGTCCAAGTAGCTCCTGACTGGTTCTTGTTAAAAACACCACAGAGGAGGATTCAAACACCAGGACACTAGTGCCAGGATTCGCAGCCCTAGCTTCTGAGAGCAGCAGGGTCTGTGCACTAGGGCACTAATTCCGTGAGTCACTCTCCTAGCATGATGGGATCCATGTACAATGCAACCAGAGCTGCAATTCACCTCCAGTCTACACTAGAATTGCTACAGCTCTCCCATTTACTCCACCTCCCTGAGTGGCAGTAGCTATGTCAGTGGGAGAGCTTCCTCCACCAACATAGTGCTGTCCACACTGGCGCTTAGGTTGATGTAACTTGTCACTCGGGGGGGATGGCTTTTCCATATCCCTGAGTGACTTAAGTTATACCGAAGTAACCGCTAGAGTATACAAGCTCCTGTGGATGCAGTGAAATTCAGACAACCTTGCAGAGAAAGTACATCTGTGTGCAACACCTAGTTTGTGTGCAGCACCCTAGAGCCCACGGGTTGTATTTTGTAGTGAAAGCCTATCTCTTAGGGTATTTCTACACTACAGGGACTACCAGGAGCGGCGCCAGAGTTTCTGGCACCCTAGGCAGAATTTGGGGGGCAGCATTTTGTGCGCTCCCCACGGGGCGCACGGGAGCTTCCAGTTCCACTCCCATTGCGCCACTGAAGAAGGACCCTCCGCCGAAATGCCACAGGCAGCAGTGGCAGTCATTGAGCTGCTCAATTGCCTGCCACTGTTTTCCGCGGCACGTCGGCGGAAAGTCCTTCTTTGGCGGCGCAATGGGAGCAGAACTGGAAGCTCCCGTGTGCCCTCTGGGGAGAACACAAAATGCTGCCCCCCGAATCCTGGAGCCTTAGGCGACCGCCTAGGGTCGCCTAATGGAAGCGCCAGCCCTGGGGACTACAGTGGCATAGCGCCAGCACATTATGGCTATGGATCCTTTGCTGGCACAGAAGCAGTTCTGGGAATCCCCCCACTTTTATGATAACAAGACCTTGTCTCCTTTTTTGGAATCAGTCAGTCTTTTTATATGTTTGTGTCAATACAGAGCTGAATATGAGAAACCTCTTATAACACAGAACCTACAGTCAAATAGGCTTAGTCTGTTCACACTTATTTGTCTTGAATTGTATCTGAAGAAAGAATGAGGAGTACACAAGTACTTGTGTACTCCTCATTCTTTTTGCAGATACAGACTAACATGGCTACCGCTCTGAAACCTGTATCTGAAAAGATTTATGCGTGTTCCCCAACAAAGGCCATGCTTAAGGAAAGCAGAGTACAGAAGGGATGGGGGATGGAAAATTCATGCTTGCAGAACCTGCCCTGGCATAGGGAATGACTTATGAGAGATTTTCTACACCATGCCCCCGAAGTGGTAGTGACGATGATCACTGAGACACTCTGTACTTCCATGGTGACTTCCATCCAAAAATCTCAAGGTACTTTACAGACATTCATGAATTTAGGCTCCCAACACCCCATAGGTTAGCAGTGTCAGTCTCAGTTTACATCCAAGGCACAAAGGGCTGGTGTGACTTACCTAAGATCATGCAGTGAGCCTTGAAAAGAGCGCTCAGCAATTCTGAAAGTCGGGCAATAAGTCTCCTAGCTCCCAGTTCCCTCCGCTTACTACTAGACCACCCTTTTGCATAGTAGCAGAGGAGAGGCATGCAGCATATATACAGGGCATTCTAGTGTAATTTCTTAGGGATAGGATTCTTTCTGTTCTTCTCCCCTTCCTTTTATTTCATTCTGCTCAATCATGCTCTCCAGCTGCCTGCTCTGCTAGTGATGAGTAGGACTCCGTGTCTGTCACAGAGGTCACGGATTCCGGACTCCCCAGAGCCAGCTGTTCAGACAGCCCTGGGGATAGCCACAACGGCCACTGCTAGAATGGCTCTGCAGCCAGCCACTTGGGCGGTCCCGCAGCCAGCCGCATTGGCGGCCCCGGACTGCTAGCCCCAGGGACCACCTGAGCAGCTGCCAATGCGTCTGGCCCTGGAGCTCCCTCCCCCGCAGTGGCCAGAGTGGCAGCGGGCCCCCCAGGATTTTCCCTTCAGCAGGGGCTGGAGCAGCAGCGGGCCCCATGGCTTCCCCCCCCCCCGCAGCACGTCCCCCTCCCCCAAGATTCAATCATGAGTATTTTTAGTAAAAGTCATGGACAGGTCATTGGGGCTGTGATTTTTTGTTTTTTGCCCGTGACCTGTCTATGACTTTTATTAAAAATATTCATGATTAAATCGTAGCCTTAGTGATAAGACTGGAGTTGAAGCAGTATCTTGGAAAAATATAGTGATACTGTAAGCAGCAGACCAGTATGTGTGTTTTAAAATTGCAACTGTCCAGCTTGCAACTGGTGTGGGATCACTATTAAGGACTACAAAGGGGTTTCCTCTCTCTAATTATTTTCTCGGGACATCCTATACATGTTAAATAATTGGCAAGTGCCCCAAGAAGTCCAGAGATCCATAATGTTAGTGCTGGGATAGAAGAGTTTTGTTAAATGGAAACCAGAAAGAGGGATGGCCTTAGTCATTGTGCCTGTCAGTCCCCGATTCTCTTCTATCCCATCTGGATCCCAGAGCTACAATAAGGAACTAAGATCCTGATCCTCTGAACTCTTGAGTGTCTCTTGCAAGATGCTAAGTGATCTCAATTCTCAGTGACTTCAGTGGGAATTGAGGGCGCTCACTATTTCACAGGATGGGCGCCTATGTAGGAAGGATAGAATCATACCTCCAGTTGGTTCATGTTGGAACACATCAGCTAGATCATTGAGATGTTTGGGCCAAATGGAAATGAAGCAGTCAATTTCTAGCATTTTAAAGCAGTGTTTCTCAAACTGGGGTCGCTGCTTGTGTAGGGAAAGCCCCTGGTGGGCTGGGCCGGTTTGTTTACCTGCCCCGTCTGCAGGTCTGGCCAATCGTGGCTCCCACTGGCCGTGGTTCGCCACTGCAGGCCAATGGGAGCTGCTGGAAGTGGCAGTCAGTTTGTCCCTCGGCCTGCGCAACTTCCAGCAGCTCCCATTGGCCTGCAGCGGCGAACCGCGGCCAGTGAGAGCCGCGACTGGCCGGACCTGCGGATGGGGCAGGTAAACAAACTGGCCTGGCTCACCAGGGGCTTTCCCTACACAAGCAGCAACCTCAGTTTGAGAAACACTGCTTTAAAGGAAAGTGTGGGACTGGGGTAAAGAGGATAGTTAATAAGCCTCTCCATTTCTCACCGATCTTTCACCTGAAGTGTCAAAGAATTTTACAAATAGTCAATTATTTTTCTTCTCAATACTCCTGTGACTGAGTGACTCTTAAATCACTGGAATCCTGGGCTCCAATCCTGTTGGGCCACTATTTATTTAAAAATTTAGGACTGGAAGGGATTTCATTAGGTCATCTAGTTCAGTCCCCTGCACTAAGAAAGGATTAAGTATTATCTAGACCAATGGTCCCCAAAGTTTTTATCTCACTTCCCCCCTTACCTCTGTCCATGGCCTCCCTGGGACCAGGAGCAGGACCATGGCTCGGGGAAGGGGGAACATGGACAAGGGTAAGACAGCTGAGGCTGCGCTGGCAACCGGTCCTGGGGTCAGAAGTGGAGCTGGGTGGCACTCCCTCCCTGTCCCGCAGGGGGGCTGGCCCAGGCCTCAGCCGCAGCCTCCTGAACGGTCCTTCCTGCCCCCTAAGGGGATGCAGCCCACAATTTGGGGACCTCTGATCTAGACCATCTCTTACAGGTGTTTGTCTAACCTGTTCTTAAAAACCTCCAATGACAGGGATTTCACAACCTCCCTAGGTAAAGTGTTCCAGTGCTTAACTATCTTTAGAGTTAGGAAGTTTTTCCAAATGTCTAACTTAAACCTCCCTTGCTGCAATTTAAGCCCATTACTTCTTGTCCTGTCCTCAAGTGGTTAAGGAGAACAATTTATCACCCTCCTCTTTGTAACAACCTTTTATGCACTGGAACACTATTATTATGTTCCCCTTCAGTCGTCTCTTCTCCAGACTAAACAAACCCATTTTTTCCAATCTTTCTTCATTGGCTATATTTTCTAAACCTTTAATCATTTTTGTTGCTCTCCTCTGGATTTTCTCCAATTTGTCCACATCTTTGCTGAAATGTGGCGCCCAGAACTGGACACAATATTCCAGCTGAGGCCTTATCAGTGTGGAGTAGAGTGGAAGAATTATTTCTTGTGTCTTGCTTACAATACTCCTGGTGATATATCCCAGAATGATGTTAGCTTTACACTGTTGACTTGTATTTAGCTTGTAATCCACTGTAACATCCAGATCCCTTTCTGCAGTACTCCGTCATGGGCAGTCATTTCCCATTTTGTATATGTGAATGTTCCTTCCTACATGGAGTACTTGACATTTGTTCTTATTGAATTTCATTCTATTTACTTCAGACCATTTTTCCAGTTTTTCTAGATCATTTTGAATTCTAATTCTGTACTTCAAAAGCACTTTCAATAGGTCCCACTTTGGTATCATTCACAAACTGTGTAAGTGTACTCTCTATGCCATTATCCAAATCATTTATGAAGATATTGAATAGAACCAGACCCAGGACAGATCTCTGGGGATGCTCTTGATATACCCTTCCAGCTTGATTGTGACCCACTGATAAATTCATAGACAATAATGCCAGAAGGGACCATCATGATCATCTAGTTTGACCTCCTGCACATTGCAGGCCACAAAACCTTGCCCAACCATTGCTGTAATAAACCCATAACCACTGACTGATTTACTGAAGTCCTCAAATCATGATTTAAAGTCTTCAAGTTACAGAGAATCCATCACTTACTCTAATTTAAACCTGCAAGTGACCTGGGCCCCATGCTGCACAGAAAGTGAAAAACTTCCAGAGTCTCTGCCAGTCTGACCCAGGGGAAAATTCCTTCCCAACCCCAGATAATGCGATCAGTTGGGCCCTGAGCATGTGAGCAAGACCCATCAGCCAGACACCGGGGAAAGAGTTCTCAGTAGCAACTCAAAGCCCTCCCCATATAGTGTCCCATTATCAGCCGTTGGAGATATTTGCTATTAGCAGACGCAGATCTGCTACATGCCATTGTGGACAGTCTCATCATACCATACCATCCATAATGTATCAAGCTCAGTCTTGAAGCCAGTTAGGTTTTTTGCCCTCACCTCTCTCCTTGGAAGGTTGTTCCAGAACTTCACTCTTCTGATGGTTAGAAACCTCCATCTAATTTCAAGCCAAAATTTGTTGATGACCAGTTTATAGCCATTTGTTCTTGTGTCCACACTGGCGCATAACTTAAATAACTCCTCTCCCTCCTGGTATTTATCCCTCTGATGTAGACAGCAATCATACCTCCCCTCAGCCTTCTTTTGGTTAGGCTAAACAAGTCAAGTTCTTTGAGTCTCCTCTCATAAGGTAGAATCTCCATTCCTCCAATCATACTAATAACCCTTCCCTGCTCCTATTTCAGTTTGAGTTCTTTTTTTCTTAAACATGGGAGACCAGAATTGCACGCAGTATTCAGATGAGGTCTCACTAGTGCCTTGTATAATGATACTAACACTTCCCTACTCTCTGAGTATGCTTTCCCAACCTTGTATACCCATCTTATAATAGGTTTGTAATAGGCATGTGAGACAGTACTGAAAGTCTCACTAAAGTTGAGATAAATCACTTCTACTGCTTCCCCCTTCCTGTATCCACAAGGATTGCCCAGTCAAAGAAGGCTATAGGTTGGTTTGGCATGATTTGTTTTTAACAAATCCATGCTGACTGTTTATCGACTTATGTTTGGAAGGCTCATAATAATATTTCAGGCACATTTATCTATATCACATAAAAAACCCTTACTTTTACAATACAGAGAATAGTCTCTTCTCAAGAGAGGTCCAGGACTTGAGTAGCCAGGGATGCTCCACATCAGGCCTCAGATGCTTTGCTTGAGATTTGGAGTTCTGTTTGCTGATATAGGGAAGAGAGTCTCTGGCTGTGTAGATGGAGAGCAGCCTTTACTTCATAATGAAGACTGGAAGGTGTCCAGCACTATCTGTGGAGAGCAAACTTTGTGTGGATACAGAGAGAAGGATCTTGAAGAGTGGAGCAGTCATATAAGGCTTTGGGATGGTAGGCCATGCAAAAGATTCACAGCTTAGAGACTAGAAAATAATGGTTTCCTCATTCTTGTTGTACTTGATGTCACTTTTTATTAAGGGGAGCAGGTGGAATGAGAACTAACCCTTTATCTAACTCCATGTTTCCAATAATAATGAATAAACAACTAGGCCAAAATTTTCAATATGACTGCTGATTCTGAGTACCTCAATTTTTGGATGGCCCAACTTGAGACACGTTGAAAGGGCTTGATTTTCACAGGAGCTGATTCACCCACTGTCTGAAATTCAGGCCCCTTTAAGGTAATTCAGGTAGGTCAGCCAAAATCTCTAGTTGCTTTTGATAATCTCGGCCATTAGCCCTTTTCATCTGTAGATCTCATAATTCTCTAAAAAACAAGCAGATGTTGTTATCCCCATTTTAAAGATGGTGAAACTGAGACACAGAGAAATTAAATTATTTCTCCAAGGTATCACAGACGTTATGTTTGCAGAGTCAGGAATAGAAAGAATCACCTCTCCTGAGTTCCAGTCCCAAGTCCTATCCACTAGACCACACTGCCTCCCAGTCCCTTTCTTTTAGTTTAGCAAGGCACACGGGGCTGGAATCGGTTCAGTTTCTGAAGCGCTTTGACCAACAGGTGTTCAGAATGCTACATTTCTTCACTGGTGAGGACTTTCCAGGGAAATGACACAGTGGTGGAGTGGTGGTTCTTTAGAACTGGAGTTTGGGATCTGGTCCTATGGGCACACAGAGATGAAACTGTGATTGAGACGGTTGGTGGTTTCTGCAGCTGCAGTGGTCAAGGCTTTTGGCTGGGTCTGTCGGAAAGCGGCACAGAGCAAAAAACAAAGAGAGAGAGGGAGGGTCATAAATAACCCCATTCTCTCCTGGTAATCCCTTAAAAATAATTGCAGACCCAAACCTCTGGCCTCCAGCAAATTTTCCACTCGATTAGAGGCTTTTGTGAGGCTAGGGAAAGGGACCCGCAGACTTGCACATTGTGCTGGTGCCTGAAACTTCCAGCTGGGATTTTCTCCATCAAAAGGGGATTTTAGTAAAACCATTATAAAGGGCTTAGTCACAGAAAAGCAGTTGAGCTGTGAGACAGGGGTAGATTAGCATTAACGTGCTTGTTTTTGGCACTAAGAACAGGGATGCAAGTTACACCCAGCCACTCACATATAGCCTCCCTCTGTTTGAGTTCCTGGCAGGTGTGTGACCGAGATGTCATCCTAGTATATTGGGCATAGAAATCTACTGAGATGGGGGTGGGGACTGGAAAGCTCAGACACAGATTCTAATGCAGTGGTGTCCAGGTGACTAGAATGAAAGTTACTGGGATCTGATTGCTGTTTGGTGAAATGAAATGGAGGGGGTTTCAGGACATTTCTTCTTAAAAAGCACCACCATAACTGGCACTAATGAGACACATTGTTAGCAATCCCAGTGGCCAAACTGTGTCTAGGCCTCTCACCTCTAGATGTGGTCCCTCCAAGTTCAGGCTAAGGGCTTGTCTTCACTGCGGGGCTAAATCAGCACTGCTGCAATCGATGCAGCATCAATTTAACGGGCTCGGTGAAGCTGCTCTCCCAGCGACTTCAGTAATCCACTTTAATGAGAGGCAGAAGCTATGTCAATGGAGTACATCTCCTGCCAATATAGTGTGGTGTAGACACCACGGTAAGTGGATGTAAACTACGTCAACTTAAGTTACGCTTACCGTGTAGTGTAGACAAGGCCAAAGATACATTGGTGAGGACAGTTAGCCAGAGCAGCTGACACTACTGCTTCCTATGCTATAGACCAGACCTGTTCTGTGACTAGAAATTGTCCGTTTCCAGGCCTGTCTGGTCAGCACCTTTCACCAGCGCTAAGTTCACTTTATGAGGGAAACTTATCAATCCACAATGACTGAAAAACTCCAAAATATGAATTTATGCTACAGCAAATCCTGCTACTGGGAGTATAATAGCTAGGATCAACTCTACAACTAGCATTCATGTATTAGTCCATACAGTGACTCTTGCTGGAAGGGGCTGGTATGGCAGTAGCTGGGAGCATTCCTGCATGTCAGTGCTCTTCTGTCCTGTCCATCTCTTCTAGGTGCTATTTTTATAGAGTCTGAAAAGGCAGTGCAGCCTTTGCTACTTATGAGGTAATAGTCAGTGCACTGGGCTGGAAGTCTAGAGAGGTGGGCTCTTTCCTGGTTCTGCTGCTAATCTCTTGTATGACCTTGGAGAAGCCACTTCACATCCATGGACCTCTGTTTACCATCAGAAAAACTGGAATAATGATACGTCCCTTCCTTTGTAAAGTACTTTGATAGCTGTGAATGAAATGAGCTATAAAGAGCTAATTAAATCCTGTGGTTCTGTCTCCCCTCCTCCTGACTGGAAAGGACAGTGTCAGCATAACTATTGCGTAAAAGTTAAAAGATGGGAATGACCTTTTATTATTTCTTTCAATTCAAATGCAAATGTGGACTTCCCTCCACATCTGTAGGCACCTTAATATTTGCAGAACAGCCATCCAGCAGCATAGCACAACCTCCACACAACAACATTAAAAGAACATAAACAATCATAGAAGTGACAGAATATAGCCTATTCCATTATAATTTCTATACCTTCAGACCTCTCCAAAAGCCATTGCAAATAAATGGTCTTTGCAGCATGCTCTTAATGGCAAAAGATTTGGGCTATATGGGAGTGGCGTTGGGGTAAGGATGTAGGATCCAGAATCTGGGCATATGCACAGAGAACACCACATCAGTAGCTCCCTCTTTTGTATACCAAAGGGGGTTCATCTCGGGCTCTCAGATCTGTGGTGGTGTGGCATGGGGAAAGAGGCAGTTTCAATCAGGCAGGTCCCAAACCGTTTAGGGCTTTTTAGTCAAAATCAATGTCACCTGAAACCCCACAGGCAACTAAAGTAGGTCATGGAACAGAGGTATCAGATGTGCTCAAGACAAGATAACACAGCTTAATAAGCAGGCCGCTTCCTTCTGTACCAGCTTTAGTTTCCAGCTGCATTCAAGGTATTACCCCCTATATGATCCTTGTATTCACCAGGAAACAAAGGTGCATTCTCATCTCGAGTTAGCTAACATGATTTAAAAACCTAGTGAAGACAAGGCAGTAAGTAGTTTTCACATGAGTGGGCAAGTTGAGTTAACACACTTTTCTCCTAGTGAAGACTCAGCAACGGAGGCTATTGCAGTCATCCAGAAGTGACAAAAGTGTGGATAGCAGTAACCACATCCACATCTGAAAGAAAAGGTAGCAACCTCTAGGTCAGGCACAGATGGAAAAAATGCTGTCCTGGTTATTTGCTATAATGGGATCATTCAAAAGCAGTTAGGAAGCTAACACCATCCCTAAATTGTGAACAGGTGTGACCAATGGCAGTTGAATACTCTCAATCAAAGGGACCAGTATGATTTTATTCCATCACCTTTGGCTGCTTCCCTCAACCCACCATCATCACCTGAATCTTGTCTGGATCGAGCTTTAGCTAGCCAGCCCTCCTCTATGCTCCAGTCTTCAAGGGGTGATCACATTGTTTGGGTCAAACAAGATGGACATAAAGCTGGATGATGTTCACACACTGAAAGCACCACAGCCCATGCCTCCTTACTAACCCTCCCAATGGCCCCATTATAGCCACTAAAGAAAAGGGGTAACAGAATGGTCCCCTGTGGCTTCTTGCCTTTGGAAAGTGAAGCAACTGCCCGCAACTAACTGTTGTGATCTCTGAGAGAAAATAAGAAGCCACAGAAGGGCAGCTCCATCCACTCCTGACAACATTCCCAAACAAGTTAATGGCACCTCCTAACCAACAGTATCAAAGGCAGTTGATGGTTCTAACAATATCAGCATGGACACCTGATCTTTGTGCAATGCCAGAAGATCAGTCATCAAGGCAATCAGCAGAGACTCTGTGCCAAAATCAGTTCTTTCCTAACTGATAAAAGTCAAGGAGATCTGAGATCTCTAAATGCTCTGTGAATTTTCTTGCCATAGTCTTCTCAATAATTTTACTCAAGAATGAAAGCTTGGATGATAATTGGCCCAGCTCATCAACAGCAAGCAATGGTTTCTTGAACAAAAGCCAAACTAGTGCTTTTTCAAAGCAAAGATAGGTGGTTACTGGTGGAAATAGTCATGGACATAATATTTTCCCGCTGGCCTTCTCCAGCCAGAATGGGCTTAGACCCAAATCACAGGTTGTCACACACAATTTCTCACCACTTCCAATATCTCAGTGAGCAAAACTAGCTGAAATTCAAGCACAGATGATTTTATCATTTATCACCCCAAAAACATTGCTCTGCTCCATGAATGCAGGTTGCTTACTCTTAATCTGATCTGTTTTGTTTTGTCCATAAAATAAAACATTTCCTCACAGCTGGGGGAATTCAGGCCAGCCACCAAGCTATTGACAATCCCAAACTAATCTGCAGGCTGAGATTTTTCTGGATGATATGGTGAAGGTAAAGAATCAGTTATTTGTCCACTGCACAGCCAAACTTCAAAATCTTTATATTACAGCTGATCAGCTTTGGCATGAAATTTCTGCTGCTGATGCCCTAAGCATCTTCCTTCTCACTTCATTTGTTACAAGTCATTAGTAAGCCTGTGAGGATGAAGCTGGAGAAGAAAATGTCTATTTCCTGCTCACTCAGTGGTGGATGAAAGAGTATTTTAAAGTCCTATGAAATTCTTGATGGAGGGATCTGTCAGAGGAACAAAACTTTCTTCCTCAGGATATGTCCTGATTCCATTAACCTCCAAGGGTGGAGCATCAAAACATTTCCCTGCCCTAGCAGGAGAGAGAGAATCCCCTACTTCAAATTGTAAAAGGCAATGGTCAGTCCATGATATATATGTGTTACCTTCATTTCATTAACCTCCAATCCAGATACCAGATCAACAGTGTGCCCAGCTATATGAATTGAGCTATCTGTTACCGCCAATAGTCCCCCTGGTCACTATGGTGGCATGAAATCCTCTACATGGTTATTGAAATCACTTCAGTGATGCATTCAGTGACCCTAATGCCACAATAGTAAGAACATAAGAATGATCATACTGGGTCAGACCAACAGTCCATCTAGCCCAATATCCTGTCTACCGACAGTAGCCAGTGCCAGATGCTTCAGAGGGAATGAACAGAACAGCACAATTATTGTGTGATCCATCCTCTGTCATCTAGTCCTAGCTTCTGGCAGTTGGAGGTTTAAGGACACCTGAAGCATGGGTTTGCATCTCTGACCATCTTGGCTAATAGCCATCGATGGACATATCCTCCATGAACTTATCGAATTATTTTTTTAACCGAATTATACTTTTTGGCCGTCACAATATCCTCTGGCAATGAGTTCCACGGGTTGACTCTGCATTGTGTAAAGAAGTAGTTCCTTATGTTTCTTTTAAATCTGCAGCCTATTAATGTAATTGGGTGACCCTTGATTCTTCTGTTAGTTGAAAGGGCAACACTTACCTATTCACTTTCTCCACACCATTAATGATTTTATACACCTCTATCATATCCCCCCCTTAGTTGTCTTTTTTCCAATCTGAACAGTACCAATCTTTTTAATCTCTCCTTCTATGGAAACTGTACCTGCTCCTAATCCTTTTTGTTGCCTTTCTCTGTACCTTTTCCAATTCTAATACATCTTTTTTGAGATGGGGCAATCAAAACATCAGACAAAATTCTAGGTATGGGCATACTATGGATTTATATAGTGATATTATGATATTTTCTGTCTATTTATTCCTTTCCTACTAGTTCCTGACATTATGTTAGCTATTTTGACTGCTGCTGTACACTGAGCAGATTTTTCAGAGAACTATCCACAATGACTCCAAGATCTTTCTTGAGTAATAACAGCTAATCTAGACTCCACCATTTTGTATGTATAGTTGAGATTGTTTTCCGAAGTACATTACTTTTCACTTATCAACATTGACTTTCATCTGCCATTTTGTTACCCAGTCGCCCACTTCAGTGAGATCCCTTTGCAGTCAGCTTTGGACTTAACTATCTTGAGTAATTTTATTTTGTCTGCAGACTTTGCCACCTCACTGTTTACCCCCTTTTACAGATGATTTATATTGAACAGCACTGATCCAGTATAGATCCTTGGGGTACCCCGCTATTTACCTCTTCCGTTGTGAAAACTGACCATTTTGTTCCTACCCTTGGTTTCCTATCTTTTAACTAGTTACTGATCCATGAGAGGACCTTCTCTCTTATCCCATGACTCCTTACTTTGCTTAAGAGCCTTTGTTGAGGGACCTTGTGAAAGGCTTTTTGAAAGTCCAAGTACACTCTATCAACTCGCTCACCTTTGTCCACATGCTTGTTGACATCTTCAAAGAATTCTAATAGATTGCTGAAGCATGATTTCCCCTTACTTAACACCATATTGGCTCTTCCCCAATATATTGTGTTCATCTATATATCTGAGAATTCTGTTCTTTACTATAGTTTCAACCAATTAGCCTAATAATAAAGTTAGCCTTACCAGTCTGTAATTGCCAGGATCACCTCTGGAACCCTTTTTAAAAATTGGCTTTACATTAGTTATCATACAGTCATCTGACACAGAGGCTGATTTAAGCAATAGGTTTCATACCACGGTTAGTAGTTCTGCAATTTCATATGTGAGTTACTTCAGAACTCTGGTTCTGGTGACTTCTTATTGGTTAATTAATCAGTTTGTTCCAAAACGTCCTGTACTGACACCTCAATCTGGGACATTTCCTCAAATGTGTCAGCTAAAAAGAATGGCTCAGGTATGGGAATCACCCTCACATCCTCTGCAGTGAAGACCAATGCAAATAATTGATTTGGCTTCTCTGCATTAGCCTCGTCATCCTTGAATGCTTCTTTGCACCTTGATTGTCCTCTGGCCCCAATGACTGTTAGGCAGGCTTCCTTCTTCTGATGTAGTTGAAAAAAAAATTGCTATTAGTTTTTGTGTCTTTTGCTAGTTGATCAAATCCTCTCCTGGTCTTTTACACTTGCCAGAGTTTATGCTCCTTTCTATTTTTCTCAGTAGGGTTTGAATTCCAGTTTTTTAAAGAATGACTTTTTGCCTCTAACTGCCTCTTCTACTCTGCTGTTAAGCCATGGTGGCATTTTTTTGTTTGTTTGGAGTATACATTTAGTTTGAGCCTCTGTTACTGTATTTTTAAATAGTCTCCATGCAGCTTGCAAGTGAGGAACCTATTTGGCTCATGCTGGGATTTTGCAGTACAGCAGGGTGATCAGTACACTAAAACAAGTCCTATCTTAAACCCATGCTAGGACATGCATACAAGGTGCGGAGGCAAGTGATGTTTTAACCTAGACACAAATGGCACAACTACACCACCTCCTTGCTGATCCTCAATTTAGTTCATGATAACCCAAATACCTGACTGAAGACAACTGCACCAAAACCAGTCCCAGAGTAGGAGGGATAGCCATGTTAGTCTGTATCAGCAAAAACAGTGAGGAGTCCTTGTGACACCTTAGAGATTAACAAATTTATTTGGGCATAAGCTTTCATGGGCTAAAACCCACTTCATCAGATGCATGGAGTGGAAAATACAGAGGTGGGTATAAATACACAGCACATGAAAAGATGAGAGTTGCCTTACCAAGTGCAAGGTAAGTGCTAATGAGCCAATTCAATTAAGGTGGGCGTGAGCTATTCTCAATAGTTGACACGAAGCTGTGAATACCAAGGTAGGAAAAATCACTTGTGTAGTGCTAATGAGGCCAATGTAATCAAAGTGGCCCATTTCAAACAGTTGACATAATTTCAGCACCCCATGTCCTCCCTCCCCAATGCCCATATTCCACAGATTCAAACATTCACTGTCACTCCACTCTCAGTTTTAGTGCCAATCCTTTTGTGAAATAATTTCTTCATCAAGTCAAAAAGTATGATCTGTCTCAGGTCCAGCTGGGACTGAGGTGGGGATCTGTCTTACAGTATCAGAGGGGTAGCCGTGTTAGTCTGGATCTGTAAAAAGCAACAAATAGTCCTGTGGCACCTTATAGACTAACAGATAGTCTGTTAGTCTATAAGGTGCCACAGGACTCTTTGTTGCGTCTTACAGTAGTTAGCCTCCTTGATGGATTCCTGGTTGGTGGAAAGATCAGCCTATAGTCCAGTGGTCGAATGGCTCTGGGTACTGGGTACTGGCTACTGGAGAGTGGGAAATTCCTTTGAAAGAGGGCAGCCCCATTACATGGAGCATCTAGCCCAGTTCAGAGCAGATCGGGATTGTTATATTTAATGGTTCATCTTGCCTCACATGTCAGCACCTCCAGCCCCATGATCATTTTTGTTGCTCTTTGCTGAACTCCCTCCAGTTTATCAATATATTTCTAATACTTTTGTCAGCAGAACTATATATGCAATATTCTAGATTAAAGCTCTGCCAAACTATGGAGAGGGAGATTGTTGTTTCCTCATCTGTGATGTGATGCCTGTACTTATCTCCAAATAGCTGTAGCACTGTTTTGTATTGTGAACCTCATTTAGATAGGTGGACCTTGGTCCTTCCTATCTCTCTTTCCTTTCCATTCAAGCTTTTTTGCCAAACTTCAAGTGCGGTGCTAGTCCAGCAACTGGGAGCGCCGCATCATGGCAGGCTTGCCTCTGGACGGTACCAGGTCTTGACAGTGCTGGAGGCTTGTCTCTAATAGCCAGGGGTTGAGCTGCAGTCATCTCGATGAGATCTCTTGCAGCCTCAAAAGTGTCTCAGGTGGAGGGTGGCTCCAACACTTCCACATGGCACTGCTCTGTTGGAGAGTCGCTGTGAGACGGACTTAACGGTGCCTTCTGGGGCGCCGGAGTCAATGGCACAGACTCTTGCTGCCTGGGAGCTGGGTCCTTCCTCTGGTGGAGCGAAGCATCCCCTGGCAGTCCTGCAGCTCTCTGAGGAAAGTGCCCTCTGTCAGACTTTTTGCAGTTGTGGGGTGCTGGAAAAGTAGAGTGGTGTAAGACCACTGCTCCTTATTGCGGTGCCACCGGGGATCGCCGGGGCTGAGGGTTTCTCACGCTAGAGTCCTTCCTTGGCACCGATTCGCAGATTGATGCCGGAGGGCTCTGCACTGATGTGCTTAGGCCCAGGCCTTGGTGGTCAGGGGCTACTGGGTGGAGTGCAGCTTCCATGTACAGCTGCGTTAAATGGAAATCCCACTCCTTTTTAGTCCTGGGCTTGAAAGCCTGCAGATCTTGCATCGGACTGATGCGCCTCCCCCAGACACCTCAGGCAAGAGTCATGAGGGTAGCTATTTGGCACGGGCTTGCGGCATGCCCCAGAGCCCAAGAAGGGGTGAGGGGATAAGGATGATCCCGCTCACTAACCTCTATGCTAACTATACTAAACTACACTAACTTGACAGCTACTATACAAGAAACAAAGGGAGAACTAGATAATTAAGCTAAGGGAGCACTTGCAAGGCAAGCGAGACACAGTTCGAACAGCTGCCATGGACAGTAAGAAGGAACTGAAGGGGGTCGGGTCGGCAGGGTCATATCTTGAGCACCATAAAGGCGCCGTTCCAGGGAGCTCTTCGGCCAACCTGACGGGAGCTGCTAAGGGAAAAAGTTTCCGACTGTGCATGCGGCATGCACGCACTGATTGGAATCAACATGAACAAGCATGTGAAGAACACTTTGTTACTCACTTTCTCTACACCATTTATGATTTCATACACCTCTATCATATCCCCTTAGTAGTCTCTTTTTTTAAACTAAACAATATTAGTCTTTTTAATCTCTTTTCAGATGGAAGCTGTTCTATATCCCTAATCATTTTTGTTGCTCTTCTCTGAAGCTTTCCCAATTCTAATATATCTGTTTTGAGATGGGGTGACCTGAATTGCAGGCAATGTTCAAAGTGATACATTTTTATGTTATTATCTAGTCCTTATTGCTCAAGTCCTTCACCTTCCATTTATTAAACAGCCTGGAAGAGGTTCCGGGTGGGGGGAATCCCTGTGTGATTTCTTTGCATCCCATATGCTGAAGATGCAAAGCTCTGGAAGTTGGGTGGAGATTTTTGTGTGCCTGTGTGTGTGTCCTGTGTAGGAGTCCCCAGCCCTGCAAATGCGGGGAGTTGGACCATGAGTGTGAGGGCCCACGGCAGTCCGTGGGTGACTTGGAGCTATGTGGGTCAATTACCGCAAATGCAGGGGGCTTGCCTAGGGAGAGTGTGAGGACAAGGGGCGCTGAGGGATGCACGTTCTGGGCAGGAGGCGGGGTGGGGATTGGCGGGGATCTGGGGCCGGCCCGCAGTCGGGCCCCAATTGGTGGGCAACGCTGCCGCCTAGTGCTGCTGAGTGGTCTGTGCGGGCAGAGCAAACCGGGACGGGGCTTCAGCGCCCCACAGACACTTTTAGTAACCAGCGCCGACCTCCCCCCGCCGCGGCAGTGGTGCTGCTACTGCTGGGAGCAGGGGCCCTGGAGTGAGGAGGCTCTTGGCTTTGTCCCCGTGGACCCCCCAGCAACACCGCCAGCCACAGAAAGGCCGGGCGGCGGCGGGTTTCCCGCACACGCACTGGCGGACCAGGCACTTTGCCCCGGGAGCTTCTCGGCACCGCGGGATGCTCTGGCCCCCGCGGGCAGCGCGCCCTGCCCGGCCCGGCCGCCAGCGGGGTCTCCGCTTCTCCGGTGGGAACCGCAGCGCGCTGAGGCCGCTCGCTTGTTAGCTCCGGAGCCCGGCAGCGTGGCGTGTGCTGCCCTCGGCCCACCCCCCGCACGCATGAGTCGCCACCTCCCCGCTTTGCACGCAGTGGGATGTGCTGCCCTCGGGAGTCGGGGGATACTCACCAGCCCCTGCCAGGCTAATTCTGTCCTGAGGCCACAGCGGAGCCGCACTTCAACCAGCACCACTGGCGCCTTTACCTCTCCTGCTATTTGACAAATTGGGGCGGGGGGGGCGCGGCGGGCTGCAGTGTGGCTATGGGGGAACAGGCTGCTCAGGCATCCTGCTGCTAGAAGGGAGCTGTATACGGTCTTTAATGGCGAGAGAAGTGTGGGCACTACCAACTTTCTGTTAGGGGTTGTCAGTATTTCTTAAGGAAGCTGAGCAGTGTAATAATGTAACGAGTAAATACATTGCCAATCGATTTTTCAGCTGGGCCAGTTCATAGCTAATTGTAGGGTGGATGGTGAGGACGGGATAGCAGAGAATGGATTGAGGCTGCTTGCGATATTTTGTTTCCAGGTATAAAAATGTGCCCACTTGGTGCTTAATGCCCTTGTGCAATAACAAAATCTCCAACAGTAATAAAGCTCAATCTTCTGAATAAAGAGATGGGCTGAATGGTGGGTGGAATAAAGTCCCCATTTCTCAGCTGTGCCAGTGCACTTACTGTCCCCTGCCACTCGCTGGACCCTGCTCTTTACCCCCCTGCCACCATCCTTGAGTCTGCCTCCTGCTAGTAACCCTTTGCCCTCTAATCCTGGCCTTTATCTCCTGTCCTCCTTCCCATACTCTTGCTTCTGTTGCCATCTTGCCTTGTGACCCCTATCCCTGCCTGTACCATGGCCCATCTTTGTTGTCAGAAGGAACAGGACGAGGTGGTTTTGAGGGAAGGAGGCGGTAGTTGGCATTCAATTGTACCATCCCAATAAGGGACTGCCTCAAAACCCAGCACTAGGCCCAGAGTTATGGGGAAGGGCTGTCTTAAAAATAGCTGCAGTCGGAGTATATTCACTTCTCTTCCAGCCAAAGAGCATAGGGACCTATTAAGCATAAGCAGAGAGGCTACAGAAGCAGGGAAGAACCCTCACCTCTTCTGTACTGGACAACATACCAAAGAGATTCTGCACCAGCAATTTGTGGTCTAGGGCACAAGACTTTTGGGCCATACTTTTATGGGCCCTGTGCCCACTGTAGTCCAGAGTGCAAGATTGACTACAGTACCCTTTAAACACATAAGTTTAACACTATGGAGCGAGGGCTGCTGCAATCAGCACTTCAAACCTTGAAGGCATATGGCAGTAAAATTGGGCACCTCCTTGGGCTAATTCACTCCTTCCCCACCCTAATATCAGCTGTTTCAGTAACTGGCAAGGGGTGCTACTGTGAGGGAGGGAAATAAATTGGCACGCAGAATTGACTTAGTTGCTCTCTGGGTGCCAGCCAGGATCGCAGCTGGGAAAGCTGTTAGCTATTCTGTCTCTCACTCTCCCTGCCCCAGATGAAATATTTCAGTGTAACAGTCTCTGATCCAAGTTGTTCTTGAACTGCATCTTTACTTTGCCCCATTCTGATTTGCTACAGTATTCAGGATAGTTGTTAGAGAAATCAGATGAAGTAATTCTCTCTCCTCACTATTTCACAAGATCCATTCTTTTCTCTCACTGTAAAAACAAACACAGAGGGATTTATAGCACATTTGTCACTTCAGCCAAATGGCAAAAGGTAACAGAAAGGGCAGTGCTTGTCCAGGGTTTTCTGTTGGGAAGACTATGAAGCAATAACTACATCTTCCAAATTAAAGCACATTCTGGGAGAGGAAAGATGGTTCCCTTGTGATGGAGCAAAAAGTGTCTTAACAGAACAGTTCTTGCACATTTGGCAGGGGAAGTTGCAAAAATGCACATGCTTAGTCTGTCTAAACCAGGGGTGTTTAGAGATGAGTGTAACTGTCAAGGAAGGAGAGAGTGGGTAGGCTTCTATTGCTGCTTAATGCAAGTCATTTTAGTTTACCCCTCAAGGCAGCTTTAAGTAAATATGGTTTGTTGTATACTTCCGATAAAGCATGTTTCTCTACACTCTTACAAGTTAGGTGGAGACTTTGCAAGCTTCTTCAGGTACCCATGGTGTTGTAAACGTTTAGACACCTTGCACTAAGGCAAAGAGAAACCACCTCAGACAGAAGGGATGGGGTTAAAAAAAGAGGATAGGGAGAAATCACTTAATCTCCAAATCACAGCTGGGATAGCTCTTTCTAGAGAAATTAGAATCATGAAGAGGGAAGGGAATTGACCTACAATAGATCCTTTAGTAGAGAGAATGTCTGCTTCTATAGCAGAACAGCTCTGTTCTCGGGCCAGTAACTTGTTTTTTCTGCAGGTAGGAACACCACAAAAAAAAAAAATCTAATCTTTGCTAAATATTCACAGGAGAAATACAGTAGCCATACACCTCTCGCTACTTCAGTTTAAATCCTCATTTAGATGATAGTGAAAAGAATTTGGTTTTAACTTAGCGCTTGTCTACACTGGCAATTTACAGCGCTGCAACTTTCTCACACTGGGGTGTGAAAAAACACCCCCCTGAGCGCAAGTTTCAGCACTGTAACGTGCCAGTGTAGACAGCGCTCCCAGCACTGGCAGCTATGCCCCTTGTGGAAATGGTTCCCCCCCCCCCAAGAGCACTGGGAGAGCACCGCAACCACACAAGCCATGTTAAAGCACTGCCATGACAGCGCTTTAGTGTTGCCCGTGTAGACTACCTCTTAGAAACCTGCCATGTGAAAATCTATGCTCAGAGGCTGGACAAGTGTGGATGGAGTGAAAAGCTTAGTGTTCACTCACTAGTATTAGTCTCGCTCTCAAACTCACTCCAATTTCATTTCCCCTTGAAAAGACAAGTCAGCTCTGGATTGGTTTGAAATTACAATGCCATGTAAGGCTGAATTGACATTTAGTTAATGCCTTTGGTAGATTTAATTAAAGAGGGGAAAAAGCACTAGTGTCACTGCCAAATGTGGAAGGAATCTAAGTTCTGGCAGAGAAACCTAAAAAAACTCTCTCATTCTTTATTTCATGCAGCTTAGGGCTGGGGAATTCAGCAGGAAGGACTCTATGGCTGGACACGACAAGGAGCATTATGCAATCATGCCAGCAGCATTGGCACAGTGCCCAGCAGATATCCTTAGGGGTCTTCAAATACAGCCTCAGCCATTCATTTCAGTTTATCGATTATCTTTTCTCCACAGATGGCAATATTAAAGAGCTGCTGGCCAAAGAAGTGGAGTTTATGGAAGAAGAGAGGGAGAAAACAAAAGAGTCCCCTTTGCTTGAACCAGGCTCTGTTTGTAGTGAGACTTGCAGATTTAACAGAACATACCTTTGAGTTGTTAGTAGCAGCTTGTGTTAACTTCAGTTTTCAATTCCAAAAGCTCTTTAGATGACTTGGCCACCCACTTTTCACCTTAACCCTTCTCGTTCCATGCATCAAGAACGAGCTGTAGTACAACTACAGAATAGCTTGCATTTACAGCATTTTTCATCCTAAAATCATAGAGCCATTTATATTAAATCTCAACACCTCTGTGAAGCAATTATTCTCATTTTATATATGGGGAGACAAGGGGCCTAATCCTGTACGACAAGCATCCAAAATAGGGATTGTTGTATTGAGAGGAAAGCATAAAATGGAACCTTAGTCAAGATGACTCTTCTTAATATACATTTGCACACTGACTCAAAATTGTGAAGGGGAAACCATCACCACCTACTCTGGGGACATGAGAATGCAGGTAGTGCCCCCCATCCTCCATGGGGAGGAATCAGCCAGTAGGGGCACCTGCAGAAGCAGCCAGAGCAGGGACCTTCAGAGAATTTTCCAGTTTTGACTAGACTTCTTCTGCTCTGTGCTAAGTGGCTGTTTGCTCCACCCTGCCCCTCCCTCAAGGTCTTTCCCTCATCTTCAAGCTGTATCTGCCCATCTTACCCTGTCTCCATCACCCTTCCACTTAGCTCATCCCCTCTTAACTAAACACACCCAAAGCCCCCTAGACAAACCCTGGAACTATGATGCCTTATGCTGCCATCACATGGTTGACTCTGCTCGTGTTTTCATCCCTTCCCCCCATCCTGTGTTTGTCCTGTCGGTTTAGACTGAAAGCTCTTCAAAGCAGGGACAGTACTGCTGTGTTTGTACAGTGCCTAGCATAATGGTTCTCATTCTTAGTTGGCCCTTAGGCAGCGACATAGCAAACATAATTAATAATAATGACCTGAAGTTAATTGGATTTTTTCTGTTGACTTCAGTTGTAAAGATTAGGATGACATGAATTGACTTCACAGAATCATAGAAGATCAGGATTGGAAGAGACCTCAGGAGGTCATCTAGTCCAACCCCCTGCTCAAAGCCGGACCAATACCAACTAAATCATCCCAACCTGGGCTTTGTGAAGCTGGGCCTTAAAAATCTCTAAGGATGGAGATTCCACTACCTGCGTAGGTAACCCATTCCAGTGCTTCACTACCCTCCCAGTGAAAAAGTTTTTCCTAATATCCAACCTAGACCTTCCTCCTCTGCCCCCACCCCCCACGGCAACTTGAGACCATTGCTCCTTGTTCTGTCATCTGCCACCACTGAGAGCAGCTGAGTTCCATACTCTTTGGAACACTCCCTTCAGGTAGTTGAAGGCTGCTATCAAATCCCCCTTCACTCTTCTCTTCTGCAGACCAAACAAGGTCAGTTCCCTTCGCCTCTCCTCGGAAGTCATGTGCCCCAGCTGCTCTCTGCTAGACTCTTTCCAATTTGTCCACATTCTTTCTGTAGTGAGGGGCCCAAAACTGGATGCAATACTCCAGATGTGGCCTCACCAGTGCCAAATAGAGAGGAATAATCACTTCCCTCAATCTGCTGGTAGTGTGCCTACAAAGGCAGCCCAATATGCCATTAGCCTTCTTGTCAATAAGGGCACACTGTTGACTCATATCCAGCTTCTTGTCCGCTGTAATCTCCAGATCCTTTTCTGCTGAACTGCTGCTTAGCCAGTCAGTCCCCAGCCTGTAGCAGTGAGTAGGATTCTTCTGTCCTAATTGCAGGACTCTGCACTTGTCCTTGTTGAACCTCATCAGATTTCTTTTGGCCCAATCCTCCGATTTGTCTAGGTCACTCTGGACCCTATCCCTACCCTCCAGCATATCTACCTCTCCCTCCTTAGTATCATCTGCAAACTTGCTGAGGGTGCATCCATTCCATCATCCAGGTCATTAATAAAGATGTTGAATAAAAGCAGCCCCAGGACCGACACCTGAGGCACTTCACTTGATACCGGCTGCCAACTAGACATTGAGCTGTTGATCACTACCCACTGAGGAAGACAATGTAGCCAGCTTTCTATCCACCTTATAGTCCATTCATCCAAGCCATACTTTAACTTGCTGGCAATAATACCGTGAGAGACTGTATCAAAAGCTTTGCCAAAGTCAAGATAAATCAAGTCCACCGCTTTCTCCATATCCACAGAGCCAGTTATCTCATCATAGAAGGCAATCGGGTTGGTCAGGCATGACTTGCCCTTGGTGAATCCATGTTGACTGTTCCTGATCACCTTCCTCTCCTCCTTCCAGTTCACTTCAAAATAAAACATTTTTACTATTCTCTACCTCTGCCTCTAAATGAGTCATGTTTGATGGGAACTTTGCACTGACTCCGATCTGAGTTCAGAAGTGACTGGAGGGCGAAAATATTAGTTGCTCTGTTACACTGGGGAATGATATATTGAGGAGAGTCATTGGTTAGTCTCCTCTCCCCCTTTACTAGCATCAGTCTCTTTTTTAGAAACCATCCCCTTACAAGTAAATAGACACATTGCTCCAGCTCAGAATATTCCCAATAGTAAGACTTATGTTTAGAACCAAGAGAGCATTGTCATTTCTGAGACAGTAGTCCATTTCAAGAGGGAACAATGTCTGCTGTTCCTAATACTATGGGACTCTGGTGGCAGCACAATTTCCTAAAGATTTTGTGTTCTATTTAAATAGTATGTTCGTCCACCTAGCTTGTTTCTGAGATGAAGTGATAAATAACATTTTTGCCTCAGAACCATCCTGTTCCTGACTTTAGAAGGACTTCAGGACCACACAGAAGATGCATGCATGTGCAATTCTGATATCTGCCTTCAAATATTATCCATGTTATCATGTGATTGGGGAGAACAAATCATCTGTACACTATAGCTTGCCGTCTATATTTTTGTTGGAATCTGGTAAGCCTGTGGCCTAGCAAAAGAGAGGTACAATTTACTATCCCTTGCAAGGACCATGGCTAGCTATATCAAATATTAAATATCTCCTGGTAACTAGAACCCGGTCTGGAATTCCTATTGTTTACTAGGGTTCACACATCCTCTTTTTGGTCAAGAAATAATTGTAATTTATTTATTTTGTTTTAAAGGGAAGGAAAAAGATCCAGTACCTCTCCAAGTAAAGCAAGATGGATATAATGTCAGGCTCAATTAGATCCAATTGTGATGGCTTTCCCCAAAGGGAACAATGCAGCTTTTGTGATGAACTCCCAACAGAAAGCTTGGTAGTTTTACAAAAATAATCCTGCAGCCATCTAGGTGCTGACCCTTCTCCCTGAGGTGCTGAGGAGAACCCAATGAAACTTTGCCATCCTAACAGGAAGTGGAATTTTTTTAAAGTGTGTGCGGGGGTGTGTGGCTGCAGCACAAAAGAAGGAATTATGAATGTTCCAGTTTCAGTCAAAAATACATCAAAATATACAAGCCAGAACACATTACAACAGGAGACAGCCATAACCTCTTTGCTAGGGCTGTATTGTGGAGAGCTCACCTACATGGATGTAACTTGAGAGAAGCTGGCTAGGATAGAAAAGTTTGGATGAAACAAAGTAGCCTGCTACAGCACTAGAAGTACTTAAAATGCAAATGTACAGGAACTCCAGACCATCCCCCACCGCCCCTCCTCTGCATGGAGGAAAGCAGCTTAAATACAGCCAGGCCTGGAGAGGAATGTTAAAAAGAGGGGAAGAATCACCCTCCTCCTTTCCATAGGGACCCTCACATGGAGAGATTCAGTATGCATGACTGAACAAGCAAGCAAGCAAGGACAGCTCCTCTTTTAACTTTCCTGAACAATGGCTTTGCTCCTTCCATCATTTCACATTCTCTCTAACCCCAACCCTTCTTTAAAAAAAAAGGGGGGGGGGGACAGGGAGAGAAAGCCCTGCTGTAGTACTTAGAGGGGAGAAAAGCTTTGTTTCATGCCCTATAAACAGCTTAAGCCCCTATCTCAAACAACAACACAAACCTCACATCGTAGAAGTCTAAAGGGGACCGCATAAGGTTAGAAGTCATGCGTTAAAGTTAAAAGAGAGATTTCTGTGGTACAAAAGGACATCTTAGATTATTAGAACAATGTTAAACATTCAATTTTTTCCCATTTCCTCTACTTTTATCTCTGTGTGTACAATGAAAAAGTGAAACAGCATAGTCAGTTTTCTAGTTATTCACTTCCAAGTTCTCATGCACTAGCAAAAGACAGCAAGTTTATGTTATTAATATTGCAGGAAAATGTTTGGGGTCTTTTTAGGTGTGGGGAAAGAGCAGAAAACCAGTTTTCATGGATTTTTAAATGAAACAGGAACATTGCCATGTGTCAAGTTTTTTTAAAAACGTTTTTCCCCATAAAGTGTCGTTTGATCTACTATACATCACTTTACCCCATGTCCCCTCAGAACAAATTTTATCAGTTGCAGATTACCCAACCCCAAAATGAACTAGTACCCCAACATTAATCTTTATTTTCACTCAATTTCTCTGAGCAAGTCAGCTGTTCTCATACATAATATTGGTCCTTCCAAACGGAAGCAGTGCTCTCTTGTAAACTTCTAATTATGATGTTACTCAACATCCTGCACAGGATTGACCAGACTCCCCGTTTCCTTTTACTAAGACTAAGACAAGAGCATAGGCCAAACCCCTCTATAAGCTACAGACCATGCTTCTTGCAACTAGTAGACAAGATACCTACCTTTAAAAAAATCAAAGACAACACAGATACAGCTTTTTTTTCAAAAACATACTTCATATTTCCTCTTTTATTATATAAATATCAGTTTAACCTTTTACTGTAAGAATATAAAATGTTTTAAGAGGATCTTTGTTATTTTTTATACAAATTCACAAACAGTACAATTAATCCATAGGGGGTCTCTGGGTTTGCTTTAACTCCATGGTCTGGCCTGTTACGGTGGAGGGTTTGAGATTTTGAATTAAAAAAAAAAAAAAATCAGTAAAGAAAGGTCAACATTTGTTTCTTTAAAAATTAATCAATTATTCTTCCTCTTTGAAATAATAATTAAAAAATCTAAAGAACCAGCTCCATTTTACTGACAGAACAGAGATAAGACAGATGAATTTGTTTCCTCCTCTTCACATTGCAGCCTCAGGCCCTGCAGGCCTGTTCTGCTCCTCTCCCCACTTACAAACAGGAAGCCTCACACAGTGACCTTTTTTTGTAGGTGAACTGGGAGGGAGAGGAGAATATTTGCATATATATATATATATATATATATATATATATATATATGAAACTGAACTTGCATTTCACACATTTCAATATCCCAATCCTCAGTATGGATTCTCACATGTTACACATGTTTGTGCTAAGGGAATAAAAATGCAGAAACACATTTGGATCCCCAAACCCCAGTGGAGAGGGAGGGAGAGGCACAGTCAAAATGTGAAGGTGGGGCACATTAGGGAAAGCTTTTTTTTTTTTTTTTTTTTTTTTTAAAAAGTTACAAACCCAAGGGGCATCTTTCCAGTCTAGGCACAAAAATGTTTCAGTCTCAAAATCTCTTTCTTGTAAGAATTCCAGGGCTTTTGAGAAAAAAAGTAAATTAAAACGAGGTAGCCAGACATTATATATATATTTATATATATAGAATATATTCAGCAGAAAAAAATGTACTTAAAAATCCACAAGAACAGCAACTTCAAATGTCTTTGAAGATAAAACCATGGAAGAAAATGAATACTGAAGAAAGAAAGGATGAGAAAAACTAGAATCAGAAACAGGACGTAAGCAAGGGGAGGGTGGTGGTGGTAAGAGACTGTTTTATAGTAGTAATTTTTTTGTACGCATTTCAAAATAAAACCACGTCACAGTATCTCAAATGAAAGCAAAAATGAAGCTGGAGTTTCTTCCTTAAATCCCCTGGGTAGATAGGAGCTTGGTCATCCCCTCTGCCCCATTCACCCCCAAAGGGGGAACAGATATGTCTTTATCCCCACTTCCAAGAAAGAAAAGGCAGGGAGGAAGAGATAAAAATGAAAGGGAAGATAAATGGCTAAGGTTACTGCATCCCTCCAATGCAGGTGGGACATTTGAAGAGACTGGGATCTGTTGTCTTCTCTGTTGGGAATGGGGTAATGGGAAAATGGTGTCTTCATCCCCAGTACAAGGAGGAGGGAGAAGTATTAGGAGCCTATCTTCATCCCCAATGCAGGGAGATTGGAAAAGAGTGGAGGATCTAGGCTCTCCCTCCAACCACAATTCAGGGTGCAAAGAAATCATGTCCCTATATTCAATTCAGGAGGGGAGGAGACCAGTGTAGCTCTCTCTATATCCAATGCACTGGAGTATCCAACCATAGGGCAAAAGGGGATAGAAGTGAAGATGGGGGTGGGACTGGAAATTGATGGAATATGTATAGCTGGGAAAGGCTATTTCTGTCACAGTCCCTAGCTGGGATGGGGAAAAAAAGAATTGGAATGGTATGACAAGGAGGTGTCTTTGTACCCCGTGCAGGACTGGGGTCAGTGGATATGGAACATGCGGCTAATAAGCTTTTTTTTAAATTTGGGGAGGGGGGTGAGTGTTCCCATTTCCATTCCCACCCCCAATCAAGAAGATCCCTATTCCCAAAACTGAGCAGGACTGGAGGTGAATAAGAATAGGGGGACTTTCTTCATCAATCCCTAGTGCATGAGGGGAATAGAATCAGAGTTGGAGTGGGGAGGGGTATCTCCAGCCCCAGTGCATAAAATTGCAGGCCTCTATCCCTAAGGCAGAGAAGGATGAGGAAAGGGGTACTGTATTCCCAATGGAGGGCTGGGGATAGCATGGAAAAAATGGGAGTTCTCTCTCTTCCCTCTCCTGCCCCAGGCAGTGCAGAGGTGGATAGGTGGCATGGAAAAGATAGGGGTGGGCTCTCTCTATCCCTCCCTCCTTCCAGTGCTGGAGTGGGCAGGTAGCATGGCTCTGTGTGTGTGTGGACCACCCTCCCTCCCCCCACTCTCTCTCTCTCCTCCATTGCAGCAGTCAGTCAGTGAGTCCCTCCAGAGAGGATGGAGGTTTCCAGGTGCCCCCTCCTCTCACCTGACCTTCTCGCTCTCAGTCATTTGCCAAAGTCCCAGGTTAAGCACCTTGAGACAGGGCAGCTGGGTGATGCGCTCCAAACCCCGCTTAGTGATGCGGGTACAGCCATAAAGATCAATGCCTGTGAGCTGGCTGAGGTGCTCCGCAATGAGCTCCAGGCCCTTGTCAGTGATACGGACACACTGGCCAATGTTGAGCGTGCGGAGCCCATGCATCTGGCGCACCATACGGTTGATGCCCTCATCGCTGATGTGGCATGAGCAGAGGGAGAGGGAACGCAGCCCATCCAAACCCTGCGCAATATAGGCTAGGCTCTGGTCCCCCACCTTGTCACAGAAGGAAACATCAAGGCCCGAAAGGCGCAGGCTGCCCATGGCCAGATGCATGATGCCTGTGTCACTGATATTGTCGCAGGAGCGCAGGTTGAGGCTGCGCAGGCTACTCATGTGGGACAAGTGGAGCAGCCCCGCATCTGAAATGCCCCCACAGAAGCTGAGGTTCAGCTGGCGGAGGCGTCCCAGCCCTCGGGCCAGATGCTTTAGTGAGAGGTCGCTGAGCTTCTGGCAGTCCTGCAGTGTGAGCTGCTCCAGGCCCAAGCAGCCCTCAGCTGCACTGCGGGTCATGCCAGCCAGGTGCCCAATGCCCACATCAGAAAGGTGGCGGCATGAACGCAGATTGAGGCTCTTGAGGCGCTGCAAACCCCAGGCAATGAGGAGGAGGCCGGTGTTAGTGATGTTGCTGCAGCCGCCCAGCTCCAGCACCTCGAGGCCCTTGAGGTACTGGGCGATGCGGCCCAGGCTGCTGTCCGTAATCTGCTTGCAGAGGCTCAGGTTAAGCGCCCGTAGCGAGCCGATCTCCGCCACAAAGGCGTGGCCCAGCCCGTTGTCGGTGAGGTTGTAGCAGCCACTCAGGTTGAGGCTCTCGATCTCCGCCATACCCTGGATCACGTAGCTCAGGCTGCGCCGCAGCGACAGGATCTGCACCCGCCGGATGCCCCGCGCCGCCAGGCTGGGGAAGAGCGAGGGGTTGGCGCGGCGCAGGTGCAGCTTGGCCTCCACGCCCCGCCACACGGAACGGTGGTAGGCGGCGTCCCGCCAGGCCGTGCACACCTGCGCCGCCCGGCCCTTGTCCCGCACCTCCAGGTACCCGAAGATCATGGCCAGCAGCTCCGGGAACAGGCACGAGATGTGCGTCTCCATCGCACACCCGGGCCCGGCCGCCGCTCCCGCCGGATCCCCGCTGCTCGGCTCCTCCGGGCCCGGCCGGCCGCCGCACCAGCCGGATCCCCGCTGCTCGCCTCCTCCGGGCCCTGCCAGCTGCCGCTTCCGCTGGGTCCTGGCTGCTCGGCTGTGGCTGCTGCCGGCTCCGGGGCCCTCACAGTCGCCGACCTCGTGTGACAGGCCGGGGGGCCTGCTTCGCGGGAGGGCCCGGGCCGGCTCTGGGGCTCCAGCCGCCCCTCTATCCCCGCTCCGGGCGGGCCGCGTTGCGGCCCCCCGCGCGCTGCAGCCGGTGCGGCGGCCGCCCGTGCCTGCAATGTGCGCCTACCCCGGGCGAGGGCTCCCGGAGGCTCCCTCATCGGTCCCTGGTTGCCGGCTCCGAGCCACGCCGCCTCCTTGTCCGAGCCCTGCAGCCCGCGCCGCCCGCTGGCCCCGCGCGGGGGAGAAGGGGCCGCGGCGCCGCTACCGACCCCGCCGCTTTGGGCCCAGGCTCCGTGCTGCCGCCGACGGGATCCGCCTGCTTCGCTCCTCCGCGCTGCGCTCGCCGCTGGGCCCAGGCGCCGCGCTCAGGCCGGGGGGAGGGGGGAGAGGAGGAGGCGGCGCTGGGCTGGGTCTGGCGACGGCTGAAGCCTTCTCCTCCCCCCTCCCCGCACAATGGTACGATCCGGAACACTCCGAGCCGTCACCCTGGAAACAGCGCGGCTCATTCTCTGCGCTCGCGGATTAACCCCTGCCGCGCCGCCTCCCTGCGCTGCCCCCTCCCCGGGAACTCTCGGCCGGGAATTCCCTTCCCCCACAGCCAGCCTAGACCTGGCGCCTCGTCCTTTCCCGGCGGAACCATCCCCCCGTCCCCGGGCCGCAGCCCGAGCCCCCGCTCCCGTCCGGCCCAGCAGCACCCCCGGGACCCAGACCAGAGGCCTGGCCGCGGTCACTGAAAGCGCCATGCGCTGCCCCCGTCTCAGCGCTGGTCCCTGCCCTCCGCAAGTGTCCCCAGAGCCCCCGAGAGCCCCCTCCGTCCCTCATGCTGCCCACTCATCGCTACTGGCTGCTGGCAGGTTAAGGTCACAGCTTCCAACCCTCACCAGCCTGGAAACACCGTAGCCATATGTCTGGGAAGTTCAGCTCAGCCTTAAGGGCCCCAGCCGCCCTGGCTTTGTCTCGATTTGGGAGAACTAGAGCCCTGGTGTAGGCAGGGCAGCTTGTGTCTTAACAAGCCTGGGGCTCTGGGTTTCAACTCGACCAGCAAGCACGTGCTGCCCTGTTGTTCGGGGAGGTGCTAGCTAACATGGCCTTTAAAAAAAAACCGTTTCCACCCTCCTCTAGGCCTAATTTCCCATGAGGCTCCATAGCAATATGTCAGCTGAGAGCTTTGGTTAATTGTATATCAAGGTGACATTAAACCGCCAGGCTGGCTAGTCCATTGGCTCCACACTAGGAAGTGAAACCAGGACTAAAAATTGTTTTCAGCAATGGGGCATGTGAACAAATATTGAAAGTGGTGTAAGTGCTAATGTAGATCTGGCAGAGGTCGTTAAAAGGCATTTCAAGAAAGAGTGCTTGAGACTAGTTGCCTGGTCTTAACAGCCTTTTGTGCATAAGTAAACAGTTAACATGGGTGCAGCTGCACTTATGTTAAAAACAGCTTAAGCGCTCGTATAGGCCAGATAAAACTTTTCAAAACAATTTCAGAAAACAATATTGCCTTTTTCTGTTGGAAAAGCACAAGCCTTAGGACTCATTCTTAACACTGTTTTTGTAACTTACTTTTTAGCATATTTAACTAAAACACTAATAAAACTGATCTGGTTACTGGAGCCTAGATCATACTACAGCTCCTATGAGCCTGGCTGAATTGATAGCACTAGTTTTTAATTATTTTGTCAGTGTCTCTAGTATAGAAAAGGAATTTAAACTGTTCTCAGTACTGATTCTGGGGAGATAATTAGTGAAATCCATCTCACCAATGGTTATTTCACCTAGCATAGACAAGTTGCAGTCATAAATTAAGATTACTATGAGAACCATCACTGATACATTTCCTGATTTAAGTATTCACAGCCATAAATTGAATGTTAAAGTTTTATATCTGTTTCCCTTGGGACTTTTTGTTTTTAGGTAAAAGGGGAGATTATAAAGCTAATCTCTCTCTTGATTTGTGCAGTGCCAGGCTTGAATATTAAATAACTGTGAATCTCCACAATGAAATAGCTGTAAAACACCCATACTCCTATTGATATTATAAATAATACATTATTCTGTAGTTCATTGATAGCATATTAACTCTAAATTCAGAGGACATTTTGTACTGGACCTGTGCTAAGCCATTTTTTAAAATAACAATTGTAATAATAATAATAATTTTTTCTGCATGTTTGGAAACATGTTCTAGTTCTCAGTGATGAATAGACACCAGGAAATATATGGGCCCTGATCCTGCATTCTTATCTACTTACGTGATTTCTTATATTAACTTGAGTGGGTTTCTGCATGGCCATTCGGAGTCTGTTATTGCAGATCTTACTGCATGTGTGGGATCTAAACTTGTAAAATTTAACCGAGTTTTGTGGTTATTAGGTGGGGAAAAAATCTTAGACCCTCATTCTGCAATATGCTTATCCTGGGGGGACCCTAATGTGAATGTGCAGCCCCACTGAAGTCAACTGGGCTCCTTGTGGCGATTTCCTGTGTGGATCCATCAGCAGGATCACGTCCTTAGGTTTTTATCTATTTTACTCAGAAAAGACTACTTTCTACATTCTCCCTAATAATAAAATATCCTGTGTGAATAGATTTTACTCTAAATGAATAAAATCCACTTTTCTGTTTAGACCAATCATAGAAGACCTTGGCCAAAAAGAGAGATTTTACATAAAGATGGGAGCAAATGAAAATGGATTGTAATGGAAGTCCTGATACATTAACCATTCCAAGTGCATATCGTGGTATTTACAGCATATGGGCCCACTCATGCAACCCTTATTTGTAAGAATTGTTTTGTTAAAGTCAGAGAAACAACTTGTATGAGATGTCTGCAGGATTGAGTTCTATGCACATTGGGCAAAAGATGAAAGAAACGGAACATGGGTGATGACTTTACAGAATGTTGGGATAGTTGCCTTACATAAGTGGCAAAGCTAAAAGTGAGTTATGTGTCATCCTGAACGAACGTCCATGTAACTTTTATACCTTTATACTATAGTGTATTCCATATAGAAAAAAAATATCCTATAAATGTTTTTGTGTATTTTAATTACTATTTTTCAATCCCTCTATCTTACAAATTAGAGTGGTAGAAAAAATGGCCATTTAAGGCCTAAAAAATTACTTAAAACAGTATTTCTATCTGGTGTTGGGGTGTCATGATTTTAATATAGGCCATCTGTGACTAGCAAAGGCTACAAACAGATGATGCATCTTCTTGGGGAGCCTGAAATCTCTTTCTCCCATGGCATGTAGCAAGAATCTTTAAATCCTGGTTGACCACAGGGTATCAAACCTTTTAAATCTGTGACCGATCTAAAATTAACTAATTCTGGTCCTTGGACAGGCTGTAAAATTTAATCCCTGATCCACCATGTCTTGGTAGGGAGGAAAAGAAAACATTTTTATACTAGGCTTTTATTTTATCTGAAGGATGACTGTTTGGAACCAGTCAGAGTTTTAAAATATCCGCATGCAAGTGGAATGGTCAAAATGCACAATAAATGCAATTTATCACATGATTTCCTCTGTTTAACCCATAGTTGCAGAAATAAAGACTTTCCTGCCATGTTTATCCTGACCTCATGTGGTACAAATGTTTTTACCACATAGATGGCTAGCACCATCCCCTGATAAACTGCATTTATCAAAAACCTTGTAGGCACTCTGACTGCTGATCTATCCCCTGGAACTATTTTTAACATTCCAAACCCTTGAACAACTCCAAACAACCACTATCTCTTTTTGAAAGGACCTAATGGATAAATGTTTCATTCCCTCCCCCCTCCCGATCACCCCAAATTACACTGGTATTTGGTGCAGGTTGGATAGTTTTTATTGGCAGTTGTTCAGGGTGATCTGCATAACTGTATTGTGGCTTCAGCCCTTGTGAATTATTCATGCTGATAAAACTACCCTGTCATGTATTCCATATCTTATATCACGTGTGGTCATGATATCCATGGACTTTTCTGCAGTTCTTGTCTTAGTCTGTCCCTATTTGTTTCCCCTGCCTCTTAATTCATAACACAAAATTCTCTCTCTCTCTCCTTCAGGCATGGTTCAAATGAAGCATATATTAAAGATAGTGAATAAAGGTCTGGTCAGAGATTGTACTCTTAGGGCATCCCTTTGGGAGTGAAGGTGGGTGCCTCTCATCACAGATATCCTTCTCTAGCCTCAGGTGTCTCTGTAGAGCCAGTTTAAGGTGCAGAGTGAGATTCTCTGACCAAAGTCTTGGGGGAGAGGAAAGCAACTCTTTACTAGGCAAACCAAATAATGCTGCAGCCCATAAAACAATCTGGACTCCCCCAGCCGTTCCCCGAAAGATAAGAGGTCAGTAGCGTTTGTGAAGGGAGTCTGGGCCACTCACTCTCTTATGTCCAGTAGAACCCAGGCTGGGCACCCTGCAAACAAAAGGGAAAATAATGGGAAGAAGGTCTCTCTTTACATCTTCAGAGCGTTCTGGTGGCAGACACTTTTCAGCAGCTTTGTGGGTAAGCAGCCCCTATTCTATGGGGCTAGGGAGCTCTGGCTTAGCTTCCCTCTGAGTGCTATCCTGCCCCATGCTTGGATCCTCCTTTCTAAGGAGACTGCAGATTTGACAAGCCTCATAGGTATGCCAGATTGGGCTGATTGTGCCCAAAGGAGCTCTTTGAACCCTTATTGATGGGTGGAAATGTGTCCCACTACATATCCCTGTGCTCTTTCCCCTCTTTCACTCCAAGTGATAGAGCTTCAACCAGGGATATGGAAAAATCCATCCTGAATTTAGCCAAAGAAATTTTCCAGTTGATACTAGCTCTCCTGCCAGTGGGTGGTGGCTGCTGTGATTCCAAGGGAATGAAGGCACCTATTAAATTATTGGCAGCTATTAAAACAATAATGTTCTTTGGACCCCTTTCTTCCTTTTGCTCCCTATCATTCCCATTGAACCCTAATCCAGCTCCTAAAGCAATATATTCCTCACCTCACCTAGCTGACCCTAATCCAGCCCCTAAACTAACTTCCTGATAAACTCCATTCCCTCTGATCCATCTCCCTATAATGAGAATGTTTCCATTTTCCTTGTTTCTCTTCTAACATTCAGTTTCTTCTTCCCTTCAGTCACCAAGCCCCAACTACTGAAGGGCAGTCATTCAATTCAGAGGGGCTATCAGCTTTCCCCAAAAGAGCAGAGAAACCTGCAGGAGGCACTCTCTTTCTCACACACACACACACACAGGTGGCATGTATAATAGGCCAGACCTTGCCTTCCCTGGCGCTGCCTCCAACCCGCTGCCGGACACCTGGGCCATTTTGGCTCCAGCCCTTCCCTGAGACCCCCACCATCTTCTCCACTCCACACCCTCTCCCATCCCCGCTTCTCGCTGTGTCCCTCCTCCTAGGGATAGGGGAGTGAGGAGGGACGCGGAGGGCCGGCTGACTGAGCAGACTCAGCTGGGCGCTGAGGCCAGCGGCTCAGCGGGGGAGCAGGGCCTTCAGGCACAGGAGGAGCTGGTGTTAGGGAGATGGCAGCTTAGCCTGGCCCAACTCTGGAAGGGGGGCTGGCAGCTCAGCCCAGAAGGCACTCGGGATCCGGAGGGGAGAGACGATGGCTTGGCCCGGCACTAGGGGAGGCCGGCAGTGCCCAGCCTGGCCAGCCCAGTGCTGGGGGAAAGGCCAGTGGGTCAATTCAGTACAGTGAGGTGCGGGGGGTGGGCAGCAGCAGCAGCTCAGATCGATGTGGCTGGGGTGGGTGGGCCAGGGCTCCTCCAGTCACAGGGGCCCCTCAGAGTCAGGGCTGCTTCTTTTCCAGGGGTGGTTTTTGGGATCTGGCGGGGTCTTGGCCAGGGAGCGGGTCCAATGGGCTTGCCTCCCCAAAGCAGAGGTTCATGCGCGCACGCGCGCGCACACACACACACACACACACACGAGTTTAGCTGAGCTCCTGTGATCAGTTGATGTTGACTTTGACTTTTCTATCTCTTGAGATTCCCCCCACCCCACCCTGCAATGGATATTTGTTTTCTAAGTGTGGGACATTTCTGCAAGGCCCAGTGTACGTTGAGGAAATTTCCCTCAATTTTAAATGGCTTGAAAAACCAGATAAGCCAAATTTAAAGCTGGCTGGAATTGTAGCGTAGACCACACTCCAGGTGGCCTGAGCTGGCTTTAGCAAGCCAATTTTAGAACCTCCTTCAGCAGGTTCCATGTGGAGTCTTGTCTATGCTATGGCCGCAAGTGGTTTTAAAGTTGGTTTAGTTAAACTAGTTTTAAAATGAATTTTGGGGGTAATTTTCCCAAGTAGACCAGGCCACAATGCTCCTGTAGCACTATGACAGTTACAGCCAAAGTTGTTCTAGTCACCAATTCCTGACATGAACTAGCAAAGAGAAGGTGCTGACATTTCATGGCATTGGTATTTTCTGGAGGGTGTAGCTTGGAGACCATTTGCTACTCTTCCATTTCATAGGCTAAGTTGACCCAGTCCATAATGACAGAGATGCTGAGAGCCATTAAACCAAACTGTAAACCCGGTATATGAATAGAAACCACTTCAAGCCAGAGGGGTGTGGCAGCACCCCCAGTATCCTTAGTTCTTGCACCCAGGAGTACTGATGAATTTTCCTACAGTTAATAAAGTGGCAGAGGAGCTGCAGCTGGGTAAGGTGGGGGTTCCTTTCCTTTCATCTCTTAAATGTTCGACACAAAAGATTCTGTGAAGTACCTCTGTACTGTAATAAATAATTCCATGTCAGAGGTCTCCAGGATTAATAGAGATCTGTGCCCATGAATGCAACCAGGCTGATTATGGATTGCACATACATCAGAGCAGGATCTGTCAGATGGGTGAATTACTTTTGGAATCTGCAGTGTGCATCATCCCACTTGATCCTTTTCCTGGTTAGCTATTATAATAAAAATATATAATCAGACAGTGTTTTTTGGGATTAAAACATAATGTTCCTCTTCTCTTGCAGACTTTTGTTCTAAATATCAGATCACATTGAAGACTTTGTGAAAGAAAACCTACAGATAATGTGTTTGGGTGTGTGTGTGTGTAAGTGTAATACAGTTATGATACATTAAGGGGCTAAAAGTTAATATTCTCTATATTACATTTTCTCAAGTCTGGCCGAATGAAGTAATCCTGATTTGCCAATTATCGACCTGTTTCAGTGTTGCTAGAATCTTTCAACATACAGGGCACTGTGGATGTACAATAAGGTTTGGGGGCAAAATTCAGACCTGATATCTCAGTGTAAACACCAGGTTTAAATTTGGGCCTTTTTTGAAGGCGGTCAGGGACAAGGTTTGTTGTTAATATGTGACATTGGAAAAAAAATCCCAATACTTCCAGGAGACACAGGACTGAGAGCCAGGAGTTACATTGCCACCGTGTTGATACGTGATTTATACCGCTATAATACACAGGGATCAAGCCACATATAAATAAAAAGATAGGACAGTCTGACGAACAAAAATATATGATCCAGGAAATTACAATTAAATGCCATGGTACACAGGGGATGCGCTCCTTGTCTGCTACTGTGTGACAGGATGGTATAGTGGTTAGAGCAAGGGACTGGGCTCTAGCATACTTGGACCATGGGCATACGCAAGTCACTCCCCTTCCTGTGTGTTATTTTCCCCATGTGTAAAAGGGGACTTATGAGGCTTAATATGTTAATATTAGAGGGAACGTACTAAAGTGGAGTATGAAATCCAAAACTGCAGCACTAATAATTCATTGTAGTAGAAGCCATGAAAGGGTTGTGGCTGTATTTTTTTTTCATTCTTGGTATCAAAAAGGGATAAAGAAGGGGGAAATGGCTGATGCAATAAGTATTAATGGCAATGTCTTGAAGAGTAAACAGAATGCTCATGTAGTAATCAACTTCATGGTTCAGCAAGGAGAATTGAATCCAAGACCTCCATTGCTAAAGCATAAGCTTCTGCGACTTAAGCTAAAAGAGTAGCTCCTGTAGTTGTAGCAGATTTATATCTTCTGTGGACCAGTCACTCGAGGGGACACATTGAACAGACCATTACATGACTATACAATCTGCCTCTTCTGGGATGGGCTGCCACCACCACCTAGTTCAGAATGTTACAGTGAAGGGCAAAACCATCTCTAATGGAACTCCAGTAGATTCAGTCCATGCCAGTGCAAATGCCCAACCAAGCCCCTGGTCACCAGTATTGGCAAGCCCTCAGAGGAGGGGGTTGTGGCAAAGCAAAGTGTCCTCCACTTCCCCTCTGCCAGAGAACTTGCCTGCAGCCAGAGCAACCCCAATATTGGGCAGTACCAGCTGGGTTGAGGGCATGGGTGGTTCAGCTATCAGTAGAACTTAAAGTTGCTCCCCTCTGGCAGAACTTGAGGGAGTGCATGCACGAATACCAATATTCGCTCTTCCCCAGATGAATCCTTCCGGGTGCACATGGGACCACGCTGGTACAGGAAGGGGTAATTCACGCATTAGCAAGAGTGAGGTTGGCTCATGGAAGAATTACATTTAATTCTAGGGATTTTAATGTGTGATATTTTCCTGTCCCTGGACTACATGGAGTAGTTAATTTTAACTATTAACTACTCCTTCTTTGGAACAGAGCCATCAGTACATTTCCCAATAGTAAAATCACATTCTAAAATTGGCAGTTCACTGGAATTTCATGAAGTTATGTCTCTGCCCAATAAATATTGGCTCCAAACCACGTCTCAGAGGAAAGCTGCAAAATAGGGCAGTACTACTCTGGGAACTTACTGTGAAAATCAGTCACAATTCAAGTCCAGTGTGAAGGAAGAGCAAATACAAACTCCAAGTAAAATATACAAAATGCTATCTTCAGCTGACCATGGGGTTTATATTAGCATTGGCTAGGGGAAGCGTGGTTTGACACCTTGTTCATAAAAGCAATAGTTAGTCCAGAGGCTCCTGGTGTCAAATCTGCCAGGCTATCAGAAATTCATCACTGCATTTCCTGAGAGGCCCTGCAACAGAGATAAGTGCCATTCAAAAACTGTATGCCCTGATGCTTCCATTCTGTGGTACCTGGAGCAATCTTGGTGCTTGGATCTGAGCTGTAGACTAGCCTGAAACATGCTGCTTATCTTTGTCCATCAGAAGTCTTAGACATGCTGTTTGACAATGTAGGTGTATGCAAAATATTCTTCTGTTTACAGTACATTCATTTTATGTTAGCTCATGTTTTTCCATAGGACAAGCCATTTTCGTATAAAATGAGAGCAGAGCTTCCTTCAGTCCCCACCCACTCCCAACTCCCAAAATGTGTGTGTGAAGGGAGAGGCAGGCTAGAAATAGTTGTTTCAGTTGAGTTTCTTTGTCTGCAAAATGACTGATTTGTATGAAAAAGCAGATTTCTTTCCACTCTTTCACCTGTGAGCTCTTCCATTTCTTCCTAGCCTTGTTAGCAGTGGTGTTCAACCCCTATTGCCAGCATACCCCAATGTATGGTCATCCTGGTCTTCCTGGAAGCAATGAATCTTCTCTACTATTACTAAGATTATTCCTTAATTTCCCTGAAGCAGAAAACACAATCACACTCTTTAGACACACTGAAACTTGTGAAAATATTTGTGGAATGACTATGGGAATGTGAGACTAATAATAATCCTTTGCATGTTTCTAGCACCTTTCAGCTGAGCATTTCAAAGCTCTTTACAACCACTAGTGCTTCAAGCCTCACAGTACCCCTGGCTAATCAGCTTAGTATTATCCCTGTTTACCTATGGTGAAAGAGAGGCACAGAGAGTTTAAGGGCCTGATTTTGAGAAGTGTTGAGCACGTGCTGGTTGACTTCATATGGAGCTGTGGGTATCCAACATCTCTGAAAATCAGGCCCAAGTTGCCTCCAGCCAAAAATATAGGCACTTGAAATCACTAGATATTTTTGGACATTTTGGCCTAATGCCCAGATCCTCACAGGTATTGAGGCACCAAACTCCTACTGAAATGAATATGAGCTAGGATCTTAAATGCTGTGGAAGATCTGTGTGTAAGTGACTTTCCAAAAGTCATATACTTAAGTCTCTGGCAGGGCAAGGCCTATAGCACAGATCTCCTAGTTCCCCATCCAGTGTTTTAACCACAAGGTGAAGCCCCTGCTCTGTTTCAATGGAGACTAGAGAGCAATGGCATCTTAGCAAGTCAGTTGGCAACCAAACTGTATTTTACTTAGATTGGGTCACATGTTTCCATCTAATCCCTGCACTGAAAATGCTCAGCTTCCTGTTTTCCCCTGGTTTTCGCAGCAAGACATATTGAATATGCAGATGTGCAGGCGCACACACATAGACATGCTTTCCTGGAAGCAATTGCTCAGACTTTGTTCTGGATATTTGTTTTACCCTAACTTCTCTAATCCCCAAAGTGATATTAAACAGATTTTTTTGTTTAACCTTTGCATGAAACACTCTCTCTTTCTCTCTTTATTTTTAACACTATGTGGTTTTAGTTACATTTTGTTAAATGTCCAGAGAACTGCCTGCAAAAAGCATTGCATAAATGAAAATATATCATGATTATTATGTGCAACGTACAAATATATTCTCAGTCACATCCCACATATGCTTCCCCTAGAAGATGGTCTCGAACACACACTGCTACAATTCTCAGATATTTCCATGTAGTAATAAATAACCATGTTAGCGCTGTGTACTTATACAGTGCTTGTCCCCAAGGATGTAAAAATGTTTACAAAGCTTGGTAAGTGTTATGGGGGAAATGAGGCACAGAGAAACTAACCGATTTATCCAAGGTCAAAGAGCAAGACAATGCCATTGGGAATAGAACCTAGGACTCTTGACTGCCAGTCTCCCCTCTAACCAATAGGTACATTACTTCCCATGTAAGGAATCTCTGAGTGCAAACAAAAGGTACCATGCTTGCCAGCTGAACCACACACAGGTAGCATCAGAGCGAGACTAAAGGACTTTCCATTCTGAAAAACAGGCTGCAACTTAAGGGAAAAAAAATCTCTACTAGCTGTAGTAATATAAGAGCATATATCCTACATAGGAATTCTTGCATTCTCCAGCATACACTCCAAAGCACAAACTCATCCACTGACACAGGTACAGGCTTGTTCTGGACTACACTGCCACACAAACCACATGCACACACACACACACACACACATTATGAAATGCAACTCTCCTGCACAACAGTAAGCATTTCTCCCTGCCCCTGCCAAAAATGACCCCTCCCCCCCACTTATCTCCTGCCTCAAACCTACTTTATTTCCATGGGAGAACCATTTATTCCAATGGACGAACATTGATCTTTATTTGGTCAACAAAGCCAGCTTGCATTCCAGATGAATAGTCATTCCACCCACAGAACTTCCCCTGTCCCTTTCCATCCATCATATTTAATATTTCATTAACCAAGAAGAACAGAAGTGTACAAGATAATCATGGAAGAAATCTTCAATATTGTCAATGACCTTTTGGATGACATTATGAAATAACCGGCTTCCAAGATTTGATTTTTTTTTTTATTAATCCTTATTTGAGTTGTTACCCACTAATTTTTTGTGGGGGTGGTTGCTTTTCCTCTAAGTTAGAGGTCATAAGAAACAGTTTTATTAAGTTAGTGGAAAAAATTATCTCACACAAGTTAATCCCTTGTGTTTGATAATTTTCTGCCTAGACATAACTCTGAATAGGGAATTAATAATAATACTAGATTGCATTTATATAATTTATTTCATATAAGGATCTTGAAACATTTTACAAACTATTATAACACCACTGTTGAAATGGATATCTCCATTTGACAGATGGAGAAACTGAATCAGAGTCTCTATGAACTTGTGCATCCCAAAATCCCACCGCATATCAGAAGACGTGCTAGGAATAAAATCTAAGGTCTTGGCTCAAAGGCCCCTGCTCTTACCGCTAGATACACAGGGTCAGATCCTCAGCTGATGTAAATAAGCTCCGTGGAGCTATGATTATTTACATGAGCTGAAGATCTCACCTTGTATCTCGTAGCTGAGACTGACAGCGCAACTGTAGCTTGAGTGTCACGAACTAGGAAGTCTAATGATATCGTCATTGTACTCCCAACACACACATTTCCATTTCATTCTGAATAAGAATTACTCAATAACACTTTCTGTTCTTCCCCAAGCATAAGTATGACAGTGTGGTGACATCTGAGGTGTGAAAATAACCAAGATTCATTTTAGACCAACAAATAGAAATCTAAACAAGGCATCCTTTTCCAACATCATTGCATCTAGTGAAGGAATTGCACGTATTTTAGATCAGTACTCATGGGCTGCAAAATGTAGGCACTATAGATCAGATTTTCAAGTGCTCAGCATCCACAGACTAGGCCAGATTTTCCAAACAGTTCAGTTCTCACTTAGATATCCGTTTAGGCTAAATTTTCCAAAGGGTTCTGCACCTGGAAATTCCTGTTACGGCAATTATCGTCTGATTTTAAAAATGTGCAGAGCTGTTTGGAAAATTTGTCCACTTATCTTGGTGCCTAAACAGGAGACTGAGGTCTTTTGAGAGTCTGGCCTCAGTGTGGAATAAAGGGCGGAACTGGATCCTTAAAGTGTCCCTATGGTTACATGAGCAGTCCTGCCAGAACTTCATCATATCTGCTGAGTTCACTGATGTAAAACAAATTTTCATTCCTCTTAGCCCTGCAGATCCAACACAGCTGTGGGGGGAGTGACCTGCATTCTGTTATGGTTCCTGCAACACCCGCAAAGCTGGCAGTTTACACCTCATGCTGATGGGAGAAGTGGAAAAAGGATAGCTAAATGTTGAGCTTCTGAGTGTATTTACAGCTCTGGCAGTTAAAAAAAAAAATCTCTTTTGACTAGCAAACTGGATCTGACAGACATTAAGGAAGAAATAAGAGGGGAAGTACACTGGCATTTTTAGTAGTTTTTTTAAATTTAGCTTTGAATTTTCCTTTCCTTTGTGTCTTGAAGAACAGAAGTTTAGAGCTTCAGAGAAGGGTGTACCAGCTGCCACTGCAAAAACCTGAAGTGAAATAGCAGGTAGTTGTGTGGAGAGGTGCCTTTTTTGTAAGAGTGAATTCAGGTGTCTGTACCCATGCCCATACACCTTAATGTTAGGTCTTCTCTGCATGACAAAAATGTACTGATTTAAATAAATCAGTTTAGAACCCGATTGAATTAAATCAGTGCAACCCAATTGTATGGACACTCTTATTTCAGTTTAAGGGTTTGTCTAGATATAAATTTGTACCAAAATAACTTTATCAGTTTTAATTCACACTATAAGTCATTTTGGTGCAAATCTATGTATGAACACTCCATGGAGTAAAAGTGTCCTGTTTCAGTTTTGTCAGCTCTAAATAGGATACTTTTGCTCTGAAATAAGAGTGTCCACACATTGACTTGCACAGAAATAAGTAATGGGATGAATTAAACTTGATTTGGTTATTTCAGTGCAAGTTGGTGTATAGACCTGTCCTAAGAGTGTCTCTTACTGATTTAGCTTAAGTTGTCTCCTTACCAATGTAAGCTAAATCAATACAAGACAGTTTTAAACTGAATAAGATTGTTCACACAAATTGCACTGATTTTAACCACATAGGTTTCTAAACAAATTAGTTAAATTGGTAAAAAAAAATTCATGTAGACAAGAATTTATTTGTAGTGCTTTGATATTTTCTATAAATTCTGTTTATACTAAAATCCTTATTAAATATGTGGTGCAAACAGGGTTTTCATTGCTTGGGAAATGGCCTGCCTAGTTACAGTAAATGTATGTAACTAGGTAATATGAGATAACTATAGCTTTAATTCCAATGTATTTTCTTTATTACTTAAGGGGTTGAGTGCTTTGTGTCCAAGCAGGAATATTACCTAATCAATGGGAGGATGATTGGATGGCCAAAAGATGGAAATGGAAGACAGATCTTGATTTTAGCCACAGCTCAGCAAAACATTTAAGTATATGCTTAACTTTAAGTTTATGCTCTAGTGCTTTGCTGAATCAAGGTCATTATTCCTAGCTCTGCCACAGGCTTTCTGTGTGACCTTAGGCAGGTTACGCAACCTTTCTATGCCTCAGTTTTCTCATCTGTAAGATGAGGATGATAATACTTCACAGAGATGTTGTGGGAATTACCTTCTTAATGCTAGTAAGGATTTGTGACTATTATTATTATTAATTATTATTATTATTACAGGGAGTTTATGGAACTATTTCTAAAGATTTTAAAGTACACAGAGAGAAAAATTACATTGAAATAGAGCTGATTTGGGCTTAATATTTTTTATGGTTATTGGTAGCTGTAGTCATGTGTCAGGAACTACTGGTAGTTGTTTTAGTAAAAGAAACAAATGGGAGACAACTGAGCCCTCTGACTGACACTTACAGATAGTAACCCTTTTGTTTTGAGCTTCTGAATGTTTTTCTAGGCTGTTCGCTCATGGGGAACTTGAAGCTGTATAACAACAGCATAACTCTGTACCTTGTGTACTGTACACTCTTTGCTATTTTTCACGGCGTTAATACAAATTATGGAACAAAATTCAGTTGAGATATGTGAACAGAAACATGAGGTGCAGTTCTGTGAGATTCTGGGAAGTGTTCAATGTCCTCTGCACCTATTGACTTCAGTGGGAGTTAAAGGTCTTACAGGATCAGGGTCAGAAAACACCACTTGATGGTCATCCAGCATGTTCCTCTTGTTTGACCTGTTCTTGAATCTCTGCAGAGAAGGTGCATCACCTTGGGGAAGCTATTTCACTGCCCAGTTGCTCCTACTGTTAAGAACATTGCCTTGGTATCTAGCCTAATCTTAAATGGGGACTGTTATACTTGCTTTCATGCCAAAATTTGAGTTTACATTTCTGTATTCTCTTGCAAATATTGTGGCCATCACTAATCCTCTAGCAGAGCAGGGAGCTGCATTCCTTACACAGCTTGAGGGACTGATGATATCAACTATTGCAGGTGAAACATCAGTTCTGAACTCAGGTGTTGGCAGGCAAGTAAAGGAAGAAAATATTTTCCATGTTGCTTTCATTCTAATGTAATGTGTTTTCACTTTCAAGTGTTTAATCCTCCATATAAATTTAGCACTTGTGAAAGAGCTTTGGGTACTGGACTCTTTTGTGCACAGAACACATATAGCATTGGGCAGCAGCAGTGAATGCTTCCCCAACCCCGTCCTATCTTATGTTTCAACCCTGACTTGATGTATCTCCTGTCGGGTGAGAGGGGAGTTCTGAAGCCCTCTGAAGAGAGGTTAATTAGTACAAATTGAGGTGGTTTTTGTGAGTGGAAATTGGATTGTGACACCAAAATTATGTCAAATCACCAAACAGCCATCAAATGATAATATTTTGTCTTTTAAAATGTATAGTGTTCAGTAGTTTTTAGACTGTCCATAAACATTTTATTACTGATTACTATCTTAAATGATTTATTCATTTAAGTAGGAAAAACTAAGAAGGTTGTGAGTCCATGTTTAAAGCTGATATGCTGCTTTCCCAGAAACCAGGGAGTTCTCTCAATAATAGGAATAACAAAGTTCAAAGTGTGGGCAAAATATGCCCCATCCAGTTCACACGTGTCTAGTCCAGTATTTCTGATTCAGGTCTTCTACCGGACTCAACATATAACTGTGGTCTAGAAGACTGAGCACAGAGATGGGAATTAGGTGACCGGGAACCTCATTCTCTGAGGAATACCTCGAACATAAGGGGTTCCCAGGATGGTGTACAGCTGCCAAAATGATTCTGTGCTGTCTCTTCTTCCCAGCCCCTGACACTGACGACATGGCTAGAATTTACTGAGCTCTGCTTTTCTTAGGTAGTGGGCAGCTCTAGGAGAATGTTACAGTTACAGCAGCCCTGAAATTGCTTTAATTTAAGCAGGAGGCTGGGCAGGCCCCAAGCAGGCCCAGGAACTTGGTAAGAGCAAAGGTGTTTTAAAGCTACTTTGCCTGCCACCCTAATTCCTGTGCATGGCACAGGAATGAAGGAACAGGCTATTGAGTTTAATCCTGACTTGCTGTGTGACCTTAGGCAAGTCACTTAGCTGCTCTTTGCCTCAGTTTCCCCATTTGTAGAAGATGATTTGCCCACCTTTTTAAATGCTTTGAGGTCTGGGAAGAAGGTGTCATGTAAGTGTTAAGAGATTTTGTTTTATTACTGCTTTATCGCCATGCACTTCTCTGGCTTCAATGTGTCTGATCCAGCCTATTATCGGGTCCTTTTCTGATTGCTTTTAATAAACATGTTTTCTCACTATTCCTCTCCATTCTTTTTCCCTGGTTATGCACCTCAGACAGCTGTCACAGGGTATGCTGAGTCTGGCAGGTATATCTTGGCATTTTCTGGATTGTATCTGACCTTAATGACAGTGAAACTAAATAACACTGACCAGAGGAAGTATGGAAAAGAAGAAGGTTAAAGTTGCAGCAAGGTAACAAGGAAAGGAAATGTGGATGTGTCAGAGAGGCTGACAAGTGCTGAGATGCAGCAAAAGGTAGCATATGAGCACTTAAAAAGATAAAATACTACAGTGCACAAGTACCAAAGGAGACAAGAAGCAGTGTGAGCTGGAGGAGTCTGGCAAGAATAATAGCCCCTTTCTCTGGAAATGGAGAGACTGTGTGGAGAAGCAATTTAACAAAGCAGGGAACGCCACAAGACAGCCAGACATGGAGGATCTGTCTCTGGGGATATTTTCAACAGATTTTTATAATACCTTGGTAAAACCCCAGCTGGAGCTGAAATAATGCAGTCAGCTCTGGTTGCTGTTCAGTTAATAATAATTAAAGACAAGACAAAACAACAAACTTAGCATTCGAAAGATTTATAATGAAGAACCCACTTGGGCCCAAGGAGCTGAAAGTTCAGTAACAATAGCTGAAGAGTTCAACTTCAGCAAGGTTGGATGAAGACTGCAGCCCAACACAAGGTGGAAGAATAAAAGGTGATTTAAAATTCTGGCTGGTGGAGACACTTTGGCCTTGGGAAACTTAAAAAAAAAACAACCTCTCCACTGGTTCTAACATCAGTTCAGTTGAATTGATGGTAGCAACAAGGCTCTTGAGCCCTTCGCTAAAATGGCAGTAAAAATAAATCTGGCTGCTGCAGCCTATGGCTCTAGGGCCACCTGTGGTGCCTCTCTTAACAGAACCTAGGAATCCTCTCTACAGACACAGAAGTTAGAGCACTCCTTATGGCTGCATGAAGTACTCCTGCCGGACAATGGACCCAGAGCTCCCTTTTGGGCTAGGAGGTGAGGCTCTTTTCCCCAATAATGGAACCATTGCTGGATCTTGGTTTCCTGAGGCTCTGCTTATATGAATCCTTTTTTTATTCCTGATGAATAAGTGGTCTCATGCCCGAACTGGGAGGAAGGATCCATCTAGACAGCCGTAAATGCTCCTGGATGCATTGGACATTGTGAGCACTTAGAAACAGGAATTGCTTCAGAGTCAAGTTGTGAGAATAAACAGGAGCTTGAAAGGGGCTCTGATTGCAAAAGGAGGAATGTGTGTCCAGTCCCGCCCAGTCTGGAGGAAACTGGACAAGAAGCAGGAATGATGATCACACAAGTTGCAGCAAAAAGAGACTTAAAACTTCTTTCAGTGTTTTGTTTACCACATTTGATAAAGTGTCATACTTGGGACCTCCCCAAGTAAAAAGCAAAGATCAGAAGATTGTAGGGGTAGCGTTTTGGATTTGTCAGGTCTGATTTCAATGTCGCCTGGGTCAGGATTCAACTTTCCTTTAGTATGCATCAAATCTTAGCAGATTCTCTCATGGACACCCCTCTTCTAGTTGTGATCACACAACATCCCTCATGCAAATACACTAGTAATAGGAAAGTGGTGATGGATCTTTGATAGATCATATTGAATGAAATAAGGCTACAATGTTCAAACTAGGATGCCTAAAATTAGGTCAATCCATATTTGGTCCCTCTGAAAATCAGGGCACTTATCCGAGTGCCTAAATATTGATATAGGGGTCAGCTTTAGAAATGCAGGTTTAAAAAATGTAGCACAAGATTCTTAAAAGAAGTTTGCAGCAAAGGCCCTAGGGACATCTTTAGAAGCAGCTGGCAGTAAGGAAGTGAAATAGCACAATGTGACCAAATAGCTCTTTGCAGACCACCACCAAACTTCTCTGCCGGCCACAGTTTGGGAATTGCTTGCCTAGACTGAGCTATTCAACAAAACCTCACCTGCTATTAGCACTTTAGCTGAGGCCATAAACAGAGTCACTAAAGAAGTTATCTGTGGGATCTGAAGGAGGAATCACTTTCACAATTCACATTTTAACTCCACAGAGATTACCACATTACAATGACAGTCATTAGCAGCAGAATCCACCTGGAATCCTGTTGCTGGGTTTCTTGCTCCTTTCTCTGAAGCATTTGGTGCTGTCCACTGTTGGTGACAGGATACTGGACTATGGACCAGTGGTCTGATCCAGTATGGCAATTTCTATGTTCCTATGCTTCAAAATGAGATCACTGCTTTGGTTTGCTTTGTTTTGCTTTGCTTTGCTGTCAGCTACTACCCATTGAGATGCTGCTGGGAAATTGCAGGAGATTTCACTGTGATATGTCATCATCAGCTTTGTTAAAACTTTTCTTTATTAACAATTATTTAATTAATAATGAGTACTTTGTAAGTCTATTCAAGGATTTAAAAGACTTTACAAACTTTAATGAGTTAAGCCTCACAGTTCTACTATGCAAAAGATTAAGCCACAGGCCCAAAGTCACAGATGAAACCTGTGGTAAGTAGCTCCACAGTTGTGCCTTGGACTTCTATGGCTCTGCACATGTACACTTATTCACAGAGGTTCATACTGCTCCATTCCCACATTCTTAGCAGGAAGAATCAAGAGGATGGCTTGTGGGGAGCTGACAGTTTACTCCACTCCCAGATTCTTCCAGCACAGGGCTCTATAGGGAGTATTGGCTATGAGTAAACTGACAGTTACTCCTTTCCCAGCATGAGTCATTTATTTACTACAGCATGGTACAAATCCTTGTTGTTTCCCGTATCTTTTTTTTTTTTTTTAAAGTTCTCCCCTCCTTCTGCCTCTGTTGCTAAGGGGGGGGGGACTTCACTTATAATAGGCAGTCTCTCCTCCACTAAGGAAGAAGGGCTCCTATACCTGAGGCTGTCTGGAAACCTTTGGGTGACATCACACCACCTCTGTGCAGATTCATCGTTTGTCATGGAAAAACCATTCACCCCCCTACAACTTCCTTCCTCCCTAGACTGGAAAGAGAAACTGTCCATTTTGCCATCACTGACAAATACAGTCCTGAAAAACACCCCCACTCTCACAGCTGCTCCAACACACACAAGTAGGAGGAGGGAAGAGGTATAAGAGGGGAATAATGTAGTCCTGTTTTCTTCAGACATGGATCCTGCTGTGCCTGGGCAGCGTGGCTTGCCTCTCTTCTGGGATCTGGGTCACACAACGCCTTTTTGTCCTGAGGCTAATTCTGGCGCTGGCAGCCTCACATCTGCCTGCCAGGTGAGACAGGTCACCAGCTGCAGGTAGAGCACATCTGGACTGTGGAGTAAGCGAAGCCTGGTACAAACAAACACAGCAACTTCACCATAGCAGGTGATAGGAATTTGGGTTAACCCCCCCCCACCAAAACCCTTGGGTGGAACGAGCTGCTGAGTCTGGTGATTAATGTTCCTGCTGGTGTTTATGAGGCTGTATGAAAGGCAGGTAACTTGCAGAGCTTGGACCTTACACGTTACTGGCACAACTTGACAGTCACTGGAGGGGAGCGGCAGGCTGACCTTTCAAACTCACTGCAGCAGAACCACCGCCACCTGCGCTCCTCTGGAGCTGGCAGGCCGGAAGAGGAGGACGTGGTTGGGGGCGTAGGAGTCTGTGGGTGTCCTCCATCGGAGCTGGGAAGGGCTAGAGAAGAGCGAATGCAGGGCCGGGCTAGGCGTGGGCTGAGACAGGGCTGTGTGTGGAATGAGGCAGAGGGCGTCTGGGGTGGCGATTTCTGGTTCTCTTCCCTTTGCGAGATGGCGGAGAAGGATTTGTTAGCGTGTGGGGGGCGGGGGGGCGAATGGGGGGGCAGTGGGAGCGGCGAGCAGGGCCGATGAGCGGACAGGAGTGGTGGGGATGGCGTGGGGGACGGGGGAAGTGTGGTGTTTGCCTTGGCTATCTGAGGAGTGAGTGGAGCTGGGAGCGGGTGAGGATGAGGATCTGTCTGGTTATTCCTGCCGGAGAGCTGCCTGGTGGGGTTGAGCAGGGGATGGCGAAGGATGTTTGGACAAGAGGAGCCTTTGAAGCTGTTTTCTCGTTCCTCTTCTCTGGACCGGCTCCCCTCCTCCCACCTATAAAGTCATTAGGCTGTGGTGCCAGCCCTATCTCTGCTCCATCTCTAGCTGTTCCAGCCAGTGCATTCACAGACCTCCTGCCCTGGGGGAACGGGATTGGGGGGTATATTATGGGGTCCTTTTGAAGGGGAGAACTATTTTCGGGAGGAGGGGGGGCTGTTCATTTGCTGCAGTAGAGGCCAGATCATTTCCGAAGCGGTTCTGCATGACAAAGGGGAAGGAGCGAGTTTCTCCCTTTGATCTGCCCCTCTGCCAACCCCACACACCTGCCTGTGCGCCCTCCCCCAGCAAACAGATACCCGAGGAAGAAATACCATGAGAAGGGGGCTGTCTCTGGATCCCCATCTCTGGACTGGGGCTAAGTAACTTGGAGAGACTCTCGGATTCAGTGAGGGGGGCAGATAAAAGGAAGAGTCAGTAGCGTGCTGTGAGTCCAGGGGTATTGCCTCTGGGGGTGCATTTCTGCATGGCTGGTGCCTGGGACACCAGGGGTTGTCACTCTGTATTTATCGGGGGTATTATCGCTGGAGAATATGAATGTCAAGGAGAGAGGCATCCTTGGGATGGGGGTGGTGGGGGGTCTTAGGTATGGGTGCCTCTTAGGTGCTGTCCTGTCCACCCCCCACCCCTCTCTGCAGCGCTTCACACTGAAGGGCAGCGAGTCTGGGCGGGTGAAGGGATACAGGTTTCCACTGTTAGATCGAGCTCTGTCCCATCCACTTCTGGAACAGAAGTTTGGCCAGCAGCCGGTTCCTTTGCAGTCAGCCTGGGATGGGATCAGACCCTTTGCCCCAGTGACTCTTGTGTCCCAGAAGGAGCTTCATCATTACATCTGCGACTGCAAAAAGGCCTCAGGCCAGGTCTTTCCCTCTGGGGTTATTACAACTCCCAGCGCCTTCTGTTCGACCCGGGAAGGGGCCCCTGGAGGGGTCTTGCTTTCGGCAGGGCGGAGAAAGACCTGATGAAAAGGGGACTGCCTGATTCACTCTTCCCCCACCAACGTTAGCGGCATTAGTAGCTCTCTTTTGCCCTTCGCTCTGCAGGCTCTCCTTGTTGCCCTCATTCCTGGAAGATCTCCAGGCGGCTGGCTAGGTGGGAGGGCTGGATCGCACCCTACTGTGCACGTAAAGAAGGGGTGGGAATGTTAGGGTAGCTATGTAAAAAAATGGGGAGGGGGCTGCTGGTTTTCTCTCCTTTCCCTTTTCTCTCCAGTGCACCCTCTCCCAGCTTACGCTGCCCCTTCCTTTTCTCTCTCCTCACACTCCCTCGTCCTTCCCTTTGCAGAGCTCTTCCCTCTCCTCCCCTCCCCAAGTGTCACTACCTGACAAGGCCTGGAAGTGTGCATTCCCAGGGACCCTGGCGTGCGGACCAATCAAAGGCAGATGGACCCTCATAAAAGCCCTGCAGGTCCCGGAGTGCTGCTGGCCGGTCACTGGGGAAGGGAGCAGGGCGGGGGAGGGGTCTGCAGGCAGGACTGGCTGTGCGCAAGGGGTCCCGCCCGGAGAGCTTTGGAGCAGAGAGAAGTGGGAGGGGGCGCTCGGCTTCCCTGGAGCACGACCCTGATGTGATCCTCGCACGCCGGTTGGACTCAGGCCCCTTTCTGGGGTTACTCCTCGTTTTGCAGGGAGCCTTGTCTTGGAGCCTGTTGGTTCAAGGGCTCTTCCAAGGGCGCCGGAGCCGGGAAAAGCGCACTATGACCGGGACGAGGCTGCTGCTCACCGTCGCTCTCCTCTGCAGCTGCACCCAGCTCCTGGCGGACGCGAATTCCTGGTGGTGAGTCTCAAGTCACTGCTTTCCATTCGTTGTCCTCCTTTGGGGTGCAGGTGATTTTCTAGTGTAGGGAAGTGGGACTTTGCAGCCCGCTAGGAGAGTCAGGGCTGCTCTTCCCCCGGGCTCCGGGGGCTTTGTGCCCATGTTCGAGTGAAAATCGGCGGGTTTCGTGGTTTTCTTGCTGTACCTGCAAGAAGTCTCCAGATCCGCCCCCCTCCCACCTTGGAAAGAAACCCACGTCCCTTCCCCACCCAATTCTGCTTGAGAGAATTTCAGGGATCTCGGCTGGGTGCCCCTCTGCGGTAAAGCCCACGGGAAAGGATCGTTAAGGTTTCCTATTAATTGTCCAACTGTCAACAAACCCCTCTCCTAGGAGAGGAAAATGTCCCGAGTTGGAGGCAGCGCATACTGGCAGTTCACAGAAACAGATTAACTCTTTTTTGTGTGTGCAAAGCCTCAGCGCATCGCCTTCCTCATCCCGAGTGTCTCTTTATGTTTGAACTCAGGTTACAAACGCGCTGTTTGTTCCTGCCAAAGCCTTGGAAAAGATTAGCATCTGGTAGAGCCGTACCAGAGAGCTACCCAGCCTCAGCCCTTGGCTGGCAGGAAGGTGCTGGCACGGACTCCCGATTAGGCCTGGAGACACCCCGAGATCGGAACTCGCTGATTATTTTTTTGGTTCCCTCCCTCCCCTTTTTGATGTTTTGTTCTCATTCCAGGTCTTTGGCGATGAACCCAATTCAGAGACCTGAGATGTACATTATAGGAGCCCAGCCTGTGTGCAGCCAACTCCCCGGCCTCTCCCCAGGCCAGAGGAAGCTCTGCCAGCTCTACCAGGAACACATGGTGTACATCGGAGAAGGAGCCAAAAACGCCATCAAGGAGTGCCAGTACCAGTTCCGGCAGAGGAGGTGGAACTGCAGCACGGTGGACAATACCTCTGTCTTTGGCAGAGTAATGAAAATAGGTAAGGGTGGCAGCAGAGGCAGGATGAGGAGCGGGTGGCTGGGAAGCTGTTGCCTATCCTCATGGCGATGTAGATCGAGGCTGGTCTGTTCAAATACACATTTAGCAGCAGGGCTACCCATTAGCGGAGGTTCGAAATCCGCATTGAACGAACCGTTTCCATTTCCTGAAATGCGCGTGCTTCTTAATTGAGCAGAGAGCGCATCCAGCCACCTCTCTTCGTTCGCGCTTTGTCTAGGGGCACCGGCCTGGAAGGCCTCCCCTCGCCCATTGAACGCCGTAATGCGGAGCTGGGGTTTAGCGCGGTTTTTTTTGGGGGGGGGCGGGTTTGATTGTGTTTATTGATCGGGGAGGGTGGAGAGGGAAGAGGATAAAAGCAGTAACCGCCGATCCAGGTTGACGTCCCCAGAGCCCCCGGTTCCAGGGAGCGCAGCCCTGCTAAGCGGCGAGATGTGCACTCCCTGCGTGGGAGCCCTTGTTTACCTGGGAGGGAGGTTTGGACAATTCCTACCCCGCTGGCGGTAAGAGGCGCATTGACGGGCCATTGCCGCGCTTGAATCGAGGTGTGACCTGGGGACATTGTCCCCGCTCCTTTTGAAATGCAATCCTCCGCTGGCAAGGCCCTGAGAAATCCGGGCGCAGTTTGATGTGTCCGACCGCCAGGACAATAAAGAGAAGGTGTTAAAATGGTAGTAGGCCACCCCCCAGCATCCCGCCCCTTTTAGTCAGGACGCTTCCCACCCCCACCCACCAAGCCAATTATTTACTATTGAATGACCCATGCAGCACTAGCCCCGCCACCCCAATGATGGGCTCAGGGATACCATTTAATGGCGCACGGCGTGAATCCTCGGTCTGCAGCACCCGAGGCCTGGGAGTGGAGGTTCCTAGCGAGGCTCCCTTGGACGCGGCCCGGGAACAATACATGCAGCTTTAGCTTCTCCTTGCCCCGAGAGCAGCCCGCGTATCTCTGCTCTGAAGCAGCAGGCCCGGTCCCAGGCTGCAGAGCGCAGGGGCCGCCGGCGGAGCTTTGCTGACAAACTCAGTCACCGCGCTGGAGGGTTGGTCACTGTCACTGAGCCTGCAGATTCCCAACCCTGTCAAGCCCCAGCGGCTTCTCTCTCGCGGTCCAGCCCCCTCACATTCCTCTGCCTTTCCCGGACACACCCCTTCTGATTCCCACTCCCTGACTCGTACTTTCAGCCTCCCACACCGCTCTCCTGAACATACCCAGGGCCATATGCACGTTCCTGTGCTCCTCCGGAAGGAGAGTGAGGGGATGTTGCCAAGGCCAAAAGTATATCTGGTGTAGCTAGCTAGCTAGCTAGCTGCCAGAGAGAGAGAGAGATGACAAATTCATGGTGGATAGGGCCATCAATAGCTATTAGCCAAAATGGTCAGGGTGACAACTGCATGCTCCAGGTGTCCTTATATCTCCTAATCCCAGAAGCAGGGACTGGATGACAAGGGATGGACATGGATCACTCAATAATTTTCCTGTTTTGGTCATTACCTCTGAAGCATCTGGCACTGGCCACTGTCGGAAGACTGAGCTAGATGGACCATTGCTCTGACCCAGTATGGCCGTTCTTATGTTCTTGAGTCACTGGGTGGGAAACAGGACAGATGGAGGGACAGGAAACTAAAACTTTAACATCTGCCCTCCAAGGAATGAAAAGTGAATCCACCATGAAGGGATGCATTTGAGGATGGAGCTATGTAATACAATAACAGGAACTACCGCCCTAATACAGCCCTTAGTTTGGTGGGCATTGCTCAGCGGGATTCAAAGCCTTCGGTAAATTTTGGCTCCCAGAAGAAGTTACAGCAATTCCACAGGAACAAGGCTTGGGAAGTGTCCCATGTAGAGACGGATTCCTTTCCCCTTCAGTACCTCTCCACCCGTCACAGTTTTGTCCATGAGTTAGGAGACAAGTCCAAACCCGGGTGGGGAAGCAGAGTGAACAAAAGGGAAGCAAAAGCCAGCGGTGAAAGAAAAGAGGGTCAAGGGATGAACAGAGGACACAGGGAGAGTGTGGGTTATGGGGGAAAGGAGCCAAAATGAAATGGAGAAGGGGTAGAAACAGAGAAAGGCCGTCTCCCCATCCTTTCAATTACAATGATCCTGGTAACTTTGCCCACTCTTGGTTTTGGTGGTAAAACAGTGGTGGCCTGTGTGAGTGACTAGTGTGGGTGTGGTGATAGATGTCTCTGATGGCTATGGTGTTTGTGGTGTTAGATGTCTGGTGGCAGTATTGGCGTAGATGTTTCTGCTAGTTATGGTATAGTTGGTGGTGGGTGTCTGTGGTAGAGGGAGTGTGTTTATGTATGCTGGTGTGCATGTGTGTCTAGTTCTGTGTGTGTGGTGGTGGCTGGTGCGGACATAGTTTGTGGTGTGTCCACTATTTAAAAACTTAACTTCTAATACAGGTATTTGAACGTGTCCCCTCTGTACCTCGTTCCTGGTATATTCTCATGAGGGTGCACACTCAGATACAAACTGAAAACAGTAGAATGGCAAGAAAAGTGATATAGGTGTTGCAAAAGTTTACAAATCTATAAATCTGAGGTGTCTCTTGCACAGGACTGGGCTTCACTGTGTCATGAGTTTTATGATAATTCATCATTATTGTCTATTACTGAGGTCATGTCTACACTACACTACACTTACATTAGTGTAGCTGCACTGATGCAGCTGTGCCGCTGTAGTGCATCTGGTGAAGACGCTCTATGCCGATGAGAGCACACGTTCCTGTCAGCATGATTACTCCACTTCTGCGAGAGGTGGAAGCTATGTCGGTGGGAGAGCATCTTCTGCTGACAGCACTGGTGTGGTCAGCGCTTAGGGTGCTGTAACTTGCATCACTCAGGGTGTATGTCTGCCTTTTTCACATCCCTGAGCTAGGTAAGTTAGATCAGCTTAAGAGGGGATGTAGACTTGCCCTTTGTCAATGACAAGCTGCTATATAGGGTGATGTTATTGCTGCTGTCCCTCTTCTCGTAGGCTTAGGCACAGTTCTTTTGGATTGATTTTTTATTAAATGTCTTCTGTAATTTCAGATAATTTGAGGAAATATGTTTTTGATATTGGAGTAGAAATCAAGCCATTTCAATCTCTTCTGTAGCATGTTGGTGTAAAGTCATTCTTCTCTGAGTTTGTGATTTTATTCCATTTTTAACCTGTAGGTTTCAGTTCTGTATTGCATCCTGGTTCCTTTATGCTGTTCCAGTGGCATAAAGGGGCTGGAAACCAGATGCATTTCCTCACTGGGGAATATCTCCAGTGGTGGTACAGAGCATGTCAGAGTCTGGGGAGAGGAGAAGGGATAAGTAATAGGAGAAAGAGGATCTGGCCAGAATAGTTCTGGTCTGTCAGCCAGCAATCAGGGCATAAATTAAAGAAGCCCCAAGCACTGTTCTAGGCCATGCTGGGGGCTGCCCATAAGCACCCAAATCCAGGAAGTACATCTGTTGTGTGAAGGCAGCTTTTCCCCTCACCCTCAAAAGACCACACCAAGCACAGTTTGGCCACAGCTTAGAATGGAAGGCCCTGGTCTACGGTTACTTGAACTATGTCTACATTAGAGAGCTTACATCAGTGCAGCTGTACTGATACAGCCGTGGTGCTGTAAGATTTCTGATGTAGACACTCTCCCCTTGGCATAATTAATCCATCCCCAACAAGCAGCGATAGCCATGTTGGCGGGAGAAGCTCCCGTGAACATAGCACTGTGCACACTACCACTTATGTCAGCATAATTTATGTTATTCTAGGGGTGGAATATTCACATCCCTGAGCAACATAAATTTTGCCAGCATGAGTGGTAGTGTAGACATAGCTTTGTTCTGTGTTTAGTAAAAAGTCTGCCTTAGTTTTGCATATTTTACAATGGTAAGGCAGTCTGCTAGCATGCAGATTTTGTTCAGGGATGTGTAGCACTTTAACTGGTTGAGTTATATTTGTTTTTCTAAGCGACTGTTTCTTTGAGTATTGTTATAGGTTTTGGTCTAGTCTAGTCTGGCAAAGAGCAATTTCTGATCACTGAAGTACAGAAATTGCCCTTCAGAAATTGATCCATGCCCTATAATAGAGATTTCATATATTCTTAAGGCTGCATTTCTTAAAGGGGAGGATAAAGAAACATATAATGTAATGTAAAAAATTTACTACTGGGAGTATCTTCTGAGAGGAAACCATATTCTGTTCCCACCCCAGTCCAGTCATTCTCTCCTGACTAGGCTGTCCCAAGTCATCCAGTTGAGCCCTATAATTTTTAGAGCTGGTTGAAAAATGATATGTTCCATGAAAAATGTCTGAGGTTTTAGTTGGTTTTCCTTCCTTTCTGCCCACCTTTCTTTTCAGCGGTGACATGGAAAAAGGAAAAGGGGAGAAAAGGAAAAAGAGGTGAAAGGAAGAGGAGGGGAAAAACCAAAAGAATTTTAGTATTTAATATTTGTTATAGTAATTGTCAAAATTGGAAGATGTAAGAAAAATAAACGTGTTCTGCAATTTAAAAAAGAATAAGACAATTTTTCATCATAAAAATTTAGAAATACACTTTTTAGCCAGCTCTCATTATCTGTTTTGCCTCACTCTTCCACCAAGTTCAGGTATGCCTCTCCTTCCTTTCCAGGCAATCCCCTTGAAAAGACTTGCTGGGATTGGTTCACCTTTGAGTCCCGAAAGGAGAGTCTAAAGCTCAAGTTAGGATTTTCACAATTGATACCTACAGCCTGTCTTATCACACCCCAATATTGCCCTAGTTTATTCCCACTGCTTTGATTGTGCAGCGGACACTGGAGGGCAGTAGCGCTCCACAGAGAAGGTATTGGAGCACTCCATTGCTAATGTCACTCAGAAGACAGACCTTAAAAATACCTAGGAAAGCAGAGAGAACCTAGGAACAGAGTATAGAGCAAATGCTGCGCAGACAATCACAGTACTCAGATGGCCTTGGCATGCAGACCGAGAATGGGGGATATAAAAACAGGAAGCTTAAAATACTGTGGGGTTTATCGCATTACTCCAAATAACATTTTCTGTAACCTCTGTTCATGTTTGCTTACTTTTAATGAAAATAACTTACTAAACATGTGACATGACTCCATATCTGTGTGGAACAGAGGTACATTTAGGTCTGAAATGAGGGATAACCATTGTAATGAAGGGCAGTTGAATGGAGTGATATCAGTGCACCCACGTGTGTTCACACACCACTGTGCCACACCTTACAAAAACCTCGATAGATAGATCTACATATTTGCTTTGTACTAGAGATGAACCTGGTCTAAATCTGATTGTAGCTTCATGACTGATTTGGGGTGTACCAAAACTGTAGGTCCATGCACCCCCAAACTTCAATGGGTTTGAAATCCAGGTCTGAATTTTGCAACTTAGGTTTATGCCTACTTTATACTTTCAGGACTTGGATCTTAAATATACATCAGGCAGGTGCGCCCAGGGTACTGGTGCTGTCAGACTCCTCAGCTGAATATGCTGTAAAGCCTGGTCTATAGATTTTGTACCAGTATAATTATCTTGGTTAGAGGTGTGATTTTTTTTTTTACTGATATAGTTATATAGTAAAAACTGTTTTATCTGGCATGCTGGGGGAATAGGGAGTGCGAGTAAGTGAAAAATGCCGGTTAATTAAGAGGGAGTGAATTTGCGTGTGGGAGAGGGTGTGGCACTGCGGTGTAGGAGTGGGTGTGGGTGTGAGGTTTGGGTGAAGCAGAGGGCCCGGGGCAGTGGGTTGAGGCACGGGATGCTGGATTCAGGGTGCGCTTACCTTGGGCAGCTTCCCACAAGCGCCAACCTGTCCTGGCTGCTCCTAGGTGGAGAAGCGTCAGGAAGCTCTATGCACTACCTCTGCCTGAAGGCACCGCCCCCACAGCTCCCATTGGCCGCAGTTTTCAGCCAATGAGAGCTGTGGAGCTAGTGCTTCCTCCTAGGAGCAGCTGGGACAGGTTGCTGCTTGCGGAGAGCCGCCCGAGGTGAGCGTCCCCCTGGATCCGGCATCATGTGCCTCAGCCCGCTGCCCTGAGCCCCCTTCTGCACCAAACTCCCTCCCAAAGCCCGTGCTCCACACTCTCTCCTGCACACCAGTCCCCTGCTGACCCCACGCCAACCAGACTATAAACTGGAATTTCAATGAAGATCAGAAATGCCAGTTTATAGAGCTTTCCGGTTGGTGAAGTGCTGGAAGAAACAGCTTTTACTGTACCCGGTAAAACCCCTAGTGTGGATATAATTATAATAACTGATATAAAAGTGCCTTATATCAGTATAGCTTATTCTCCACTTTGTATAGGAATGAACTATACCTGTATATTAGAGAGACGATGTGTGTGAGGTAATATCTTTTAGTGGACCAAGCAGCGTTGGAGCTTACACAGAGCTCTTCTTCAATTCTGTGTAAGCTTGAAAGCTTGTCTCTTTCACCAACGGAAGTTGGTCCTATAAAACATATTACCTCACCCACCTTGTCTGTCTAATATTCTGAGACAGACAGGGCTACTGTATATTGGAGTGTTGTTGTAGCCATGCTGGTCCCAGGTTATTAGAGAGACCTGAAGAGCTCTGTTTAGCTCAAAAGCTTGTCTCTTTCACCAACAGAAGTTATTGCAGTAAAAGGTATTACCTCATCCACCTTCTCTCACTCCACTTGTATAAGCATTTTTATAGCAGTATAACTGCATCCACACTGGTTGTACCATTTTTAAGCCTTATCCATACTGGTATAGTTACTCAGATACATTACAGCACAGTTGCTGCACACACCACATGCATTGTGGCATAAATATGCTGCAGCATGGATGCTGTACATTCATACAAATACTTATCTGCTGGAGGGTGGACCTCTTTCACAGCTTATTTAGTAGCTATTCCTCGTCTCCTTCTGAAACAAGGAAATCAATGCAATAACAGCAGTTGACATGCTGTGTTGAACTAAGTAGAAAAACAAAAGCGAGACGTAATAGCACATCTTACTTTGCCATAAGAGAAAGTGATTCCGTGAATCATTCCTACACTCCCGAAAAATGTCACAGATGACTGTACCACTGGGTTTCATGGGGGTTCTCTTTATATGGTAAGTCCTCTCCTTGTTTGCATTTCACTAGAAAATTTTCCCAACAAACCACTCTATGCAAGAGTGGTACCCCTCACAGTCCTGCCTTTGTCTTGGGTCGTTAACCACTAAACTGGTGTTAAGTTGCTAATAATGACGGTTTCTCATGATGTGCAAATTGGAAAAAGAGGACTCCCAAACCACCAGCTCAGTCCTGCCAAGGAGGCCTGATGCATGATTTACAATGTATTCTTAAAATATCCATTTTTGGTGATACTCTAAGGGTATATCTCACTATAAGAACTACAATTGTAGTGCCATAGTGTAGACACTTACTACAGCGATGGAAGGGGGTTTTCCATCGCTGTAGTAACTCCTCCTCCTTAAGAAACTGTCGTTAGGTCAATGAAAGAATTCTTCCATCCACCTTAGTTCTTAGCTGGACTTAGCTTCACTGCACTTTTGTTGTTAAAACTTTTGTCAGTCAGGACTGTGAAAAAAACACACCGCGACCAACAAAAGTTTTAACAACAAAAAGTCCCAGTGTGGACAGCACTTTGTCATCGGGAGATGCTCTCCTGTTGACAAAGCTACTGCCCCTCCTTGGAGGTGGTTTTATTTTGCTGGCAGGAGAGAGCAGTGTAGACATAGCCTATGTCTCTTGGGGTGAATTTTTCACACCCCTGAGCAGCGTAGCTAGGGTAAACTAAGCTTTAGGTGTAGACCAGGCCTAATTCAGCTGAGAAAATTAGTGGGCAGTTTGATACTGGAATTGGTACTAGTACTTTGGATCTGTAGCTCTTCGTACTTAGGTTGCTGGTGCAAATGAAGCTCAGGTAATCATTCTCTGTACCACCCGAAGGTTGTTTGGTGACATACACGGAAGACTTGGAGAGTCTCAGCTCAGTTCCTTATTTTTATATTCAGTGCTGACCTTCTTGTCCATGCTGTACAATACACAGATGGAGCTATGATCCATGCCCCAAAGCATTACAATCTAAACTGGACAGACAATACAGTTAAGATACATAATCTGAGCAGAGGAAGGTGGACACCTCAAAGCAGGGAAGTTCCTAGAGGACAGGTATTCAGTTCCTCAGTCCCATTGAAACTAAGACCTTGTCTAAACGAGAAGGTTGTCGACCAGTTAATATAGGCCTTGTCTATATGGGAAAGTTTTAACAATAATACTGATATAGTTATACAGGTATGGTTATAGTTACACTAGCATAGTCCCTTGTGTGGATATTCTTACTTCGGTTTAAGAATGGCTTATTTTGGTTTAGCTTAAGCCAATTCCTAATTGACTTTAGCTAAAATAAAGTAAGGAAGGTTTTAACTGAAACAAAAGCTTCTATTCAAGGATTCACACCAGTTTAACTAAATTGGTTTAAAATCACCTTTAGTTAAACCAGAGCAACTTTCTTGTGTAGACAAGGCCTACTTGCACTTCATCCCCACTTATTTGCAATCTCACCAGATAGGTCGAGAACTGAATTTTTATGGAGAGTGAATTACCCTCCCACTTCTTGCGCATTCCCTCCAGGTCAGGATTCAAACACGTTGATGGATCCACATTGCGGGGGAAGGAGGAGAGAGCTTGGGCGGCTGCTGTCTCTTCTGTAAATAAAGGACTTCCACTTCCAGGGTGCTTAACAGTGCAAGCACTATTGGAATACAAATAATAAATAATAAAATTAATAATAATAATAACCTTTGTCTGACAGTCCCTCCACAAATATACCTCCTCCCCAAATGAAAGCCTTAAATGTTTTATTTTTCACTGTGTATATCATTACCAGGAAACAACCTCAGGCCATAAAAGAAACCCCAGCCCCAGCCCAGGTATGTCAGATAGCCAGGTTTGCTATTGGTATTGACTACACTAAAACTGCTAGGATAGGATAGTCGGAGTCTTGTGGATGGGCTCCTTAAATACAAACAAAGTAACAAAGTAAGGAATGCAAACCTATGTTAGGAACAGCTCCTATTTGAATTTCCCATCCCATCCATCTCTTATCTGCCAGTGCAGAATTGTTCCTTATAATACATTATCCCATCCTTTTCCCAACCTAATTTCAAATGTCATGTGCCTTCGGGCTCACACCACTTTCCATTGCTGTACAGTCTATTAGGTCTCCCCGTGACGGGTGTTGTATTTATCAAAGGAGGTTTGTCTTTTATTAATCTTCTCCTCCTCCTGCTCTCCCAGGTAGTCGAGAGACCGCCTTCACCTATGCTGTTAGTGCCGCTGGGGTGGTGAATGCCATCAGCCGTGCATGCCGCGAAGGAGAGCTTTCCACCTGTGGCTGCAGCCGGACAGCCCGTCCCAAGGACTTGCCCCGAGACTGGCTATGGGGTGGCTGCGGGGATAATGTGGAGTATGGCTACCGTTTCGCCAAGGAGTTTGTGGATGCCAGGGAGAGGGAGAAGAACTACGCAAAGGGGTCGGAGGAGCAGGCTCGCACACTCATGAACTTGCAGAACAATGAGGCTGGTCGCAGGGTAAGCTGGATGCTGGCCCTTTCCTTTTGGTTGGAGCAGAGGCAGATCAAGAACTCGTGTGTTTGGGTGTCAAGTCACTCATGGGTGGTGATGAGGAACAGTATTAGTCAGTCAACTATGGGCCAGAGGATACCAGTAACTCCCTTGGTATGGTGCAGTGTCCTAGGTTCACCATTTCTTTGTAAATCCTACAGTCAAGATCAGTTTGGCACTTACTAAGAACCTCAGAGTTATGCCTCGGGAATGGAGGTTGTCCATAACTCCGAAAAAGATGTTGTGGATTTCAGCCTAGGGGGAGTTGGGGCTGCAGCCACAGGGTTGAGCGGTGTGTGTGTGTGTGTGTGTGTGTGTGTGTGTGTGTGTGTGTGTGTGTGTGTGTGTGTGTGTGTGTGTGTGTGTGTGTGTGTGTGTGTGTGTGAGGGCTCAGCATGGGGGGGAATGGAAGGTTGGGGCTTCTGACCCTAGGAGCTGCCAGAGCTCCCAGCGGGGGGCTCAGGGCTTCTGCCCCCTAGGAGCACCAGGGTTCAGGGTTGTAGACCTGGGCGGAGCGCTGGGCCTTGGAGCTTCAGCCCTGCGGCTCTGTTCCAGCTTCAGGCCTGTGGGGGGCACTGGGGATTGGGGCTTCAGCCCACAAGTCGCTCCTGATTACAGCTGGGGGGGGGAGCAGGGGCACTAGGGATCGAGGCTTCAGCCCTGCAGCTTAGTTCCCAGCTTCAACCTGGTTTGGGGGACATGACAGGGCTTGGGGCATCAGCCCCTCAGCTTCACTCCCAGTTTTAGCCAGGAGAGGCAGATGTGGTGCAGCCAGGGCTCAGGGCTTTAGCTATGGGAAGAGCGCTGGGGCTGAAACTGGTGTCCTCACATAGCTAAAGTCCCAAGCCCTGGAGTCCCCCCACGTCCCCCCCGGCCCCTGAAACCAGGAGCAGAGATGCGGGACTGAAGACCCAATCCCCAACACACCTTGTGGGGCTGAAGCTGGGAATGGAGCACTGGGGCTGACCCCAGTGCTCCCAAGGGTCAGAAGCCCCAAAACCCCGCTCTGGAGCCCTGACCCCCCCGACACTGTAGCTGCAGCTGCAAGCCCCCCAGTGGCTGAAGCACTAAGGCAGTACAGTATTTGCTTTTTTTTATTTTGTCTACTCTGCTGCCTGATTGAGGACTTCTGGTTTCACAGGGTGTCCAGTAGATGAGTAAGTCTGTAACCCCACTGTTCATATCTTGAGGTTCTATTGTAGTTTTCTCTGGCCAGCAAGTGAATTAGGGCCAGTGAAGAGCTCCAAGGTGTATCCAAAGCCTTTTGTCTGCTAAACTACTGGGTGCCATGGACATTCAGGGCCAGATCCTCAGCCCTGCTAAATCAATTTTGTACTTTCCAGGCACATTTGGGGATTTGGGCCTCAGTCAGTTTTTCTTCCAACATACAACCTTACTGGGGTTGCCAAAGTGGGACCTTGGTAGTGGGGTGGGGTTGGGGGCATTCCTGTGACACTGAATTTTCTTTCACCTGTCATTCAGAGATTCATAGAGTTTCAGGCCAGAAGAGACCTTTAGATTATCCAGTCTGTCAGAGTATTACATTTCAGCCAGTTATCCCTGCACTGAGCTCAATAACTTTTGTCTGACTGAAACATAACTTGTGTTTGGCTAATGTTCATCTTTCAAAAAGACATCCAATCTTGATCTGGAGACATAGGGAGATGGAGAATCCACCACTTCCCTTGGTAGTTTGTTCCAATGGTTAATAACCCTCACTGTTAAAATTTTGTGACTTATTTCTAATTTGAGTTTGTCTGGCTTCAGCTTCCAGTCATTGGTTCTTGTTGTGCTTTTCTCCACAAGGTTAAAGATCCTTTAGTACCCTGTATTTCCCCCCCATGAGGTACAATCTAAACAGATCAAACTCTTTAAGTCTCTTATTGTAAGGCATTTTCTTCAACCCTCATATAATTTTTATCTCTTTTCTGCACCCTCTCGAATTTTTCAACATCTCCTTTAAATGTGGACACCAGAACTGTATGCATCGTTTCTGTATTGGTCTCACCAATGCTATGTACAGAAGTAAAATCATCTCTCCACTCCTACTCACTATTCTCCTGTTTATATATCCAAGGATCATGCTAGCCCTCTTTGCCACAGCATTGCACTGGGAGCTCATGCTCAGTTGTTTGCCCACTATGATCCCTAAATCCTTTTCAGAGCCACCAGTTTCTGGCATTCTGTAGGTATGGCATGCATTCCTTATTCCTAGATACATAACTTTGCATTTTTCTGTATTAAAATGCCTTTGGTTTGAATAGGCCCGTATTACCAAGAGATCCAGATGGCTCTGTATCTGTGCCTTTATTATTTACCATTCTATCAATCTTTGTGCCATCTGCAAATTTTATCAGGACTGTTTTTATATTTACTTGCAGATCATTGATGAAAATATTGAATAATGTTGGGGCTAGCACCTATCCCTGTGGAACCCACTAGAAACATAATGATTCCCATTGACAACTATTTTTTGAGATCTGTTAGTTAGCCAGTTCATGATCCATTTAATAAGTGTTCTATTGATATTATATCTTGCTAGTTTTTCAATCAGAATGTCACGCAGTACTAAGTCAAATGCCTTACAAAAGTCTAAGTATATTACATCTATGCAGTTACCTTTATCAACTAAACGTGTAATTTTATTAAAGAATGAAATCAAATTTGTTTGACAAGAAACCATGTTGACTGGTGTTAATTGTATTCCTATTCTTTATCAATGGAATTCTCTATCAGTTTTCCCATTATTTTGCTTGGGACTAATGTCCAGCTAATCCACCTTATAGTTAGTTACCCAGGTCATCCCTCTTGCTCTTTTTGAATATTGGCATAACATTAGCTCTCTTCCAGTTTTCTGGAATTTCCCCAGTATCCCAAAGTTTATTGAAAATGAACATCAGTGGGCCAGAGATCTCCTCAACCAGCTTTAGGATTTTTGGGTGCAAGTTATTCAGGCTTGTTGATTTTAAAATGTTTAATAGATGTTGTTCAGTATCCTTCTCAGTTACTAATGGATTAGAAGGCACTTAAGTATCCTGTGATATGAGTAAATCATCCTGCTTCTTTCCAAATACATATCAGAAATATTTATTAAATGCTTCTGCCTTTTCTGCATCATTATTAACAATTTTACTCTCTCTAGTTAGTAACAGGTCTATATCATTACTAGGATTTCTTTTGTTCCTAATATATTAAAAAAACTCATTATTGTCCTTAGCTGTGCCAGACATGGATTTTTACCTGATGTCTTAAGTTTCTCTTATCAATTTTCTGCACTTCATAACTTCTAATTTATATTGATTGCCATCTATTTCTCCCCTTTTCCATTTGTTATATATTGCTTTTTTATTTCTAGTTGCTGCTTTCACTTTGCCACTGAACTAAGACAGTCTTTTAGCCAGAATTCTCTTTCTTGACTGTGGAATCATCATGTGTCATAAGCACAGATATCAGCATACTGCTATGGGCTTTTGAACTTCTGATTACTCCTTTTGGAAAACCAGTGTTGAGATAAAATTGCAGTTGGTGAAAGGCAGCAGACTGACAGCTCTGGCACCTAACATTTCTTTATTCTTCAAAGCGCTAAGGGTTTAACTGCCCTATATTTGGAGAGGCTGCTGCAGTTTTTTCATTAAACAACCATGTAAATGTTTAATTATTCTCACTAGGATCAAACATAGCAAATAGCAGCCAGTAGACTAGGAGTTCATCTAGACTACAATAATAGCTATGTGAGGGAATCAAGTTAGTAGATGTTTGTCCCACAATATGGTTAAAATCAAGTTCTGTCTTGTCATGTGAACAGGAATCTAACTGTGTCACAAACTCAAACAGTGCTATAGCTTTGTACAGAGCTGAGTTGTATCATGGTTCAGGGATTCAGCTTAAACAGTCAGGTCTTGTCTTCAGTCCTAGACACAATCACGTTTTAACTGTGTTTGGGCTGCTGTTTTCTACATGGTTGTGGTTATGGTTGAATTTGTAGATAGTGCTTTAAGGGTTAGGAGATTATTCATGGTCTGCAGTTAGCAGCTAGCCTGAACAAAGGCTTTACCCAGGGACATATTCCATTCTTCATCAGTTGGTGTCTTTAAATCAAGACAGAGTGTCTTTCTAAAAGATATGCTGAAGATCAACCACATATTATTGGGCTTGATGAGGGAATCTCTGGATGAAATTCTATTGACTGTGTTATGTAGGACGTCAGACTAGATCATCCCTTCTGGTCTTAAAATATAGAAAAGCGCATGATCTTACATCTCACTTTAAAGCTATGACTACACTAGCACTTTTATTGATAAAACTTTGTCGGTCAGGGGTGTGAAAAAAACACCCTCCTGACTGTCATAAGTTTCACTGACAAAAGTGTTCGTATGGACAGTACTATGTTGGTGGGAGACTCTCTCCCACCAACATAGCTACTGCCGCTTAGCGGAGGTGGTTTAATTATGAGGTGGGAGAGCTCTCTCCCGTTGGCATAGAGCAGCTACACAGGAGACCTTACAGAGGTGCAGCTGCAGTGGTACATCTTTGCCACTGTAAAGAGAGTAGTGTAGACATAGCCTAAAAGTGACTATGTTTGAGCTAAGAGATTTATTTGGCTGGGCTGAATTCTAGTGATGAGGGGTTGCCATGGGGAACACACTAATTCCCATGAGTTTCTTCTTTGGAATAAGCAACTGACTTGTTCCTTCTGAATAGAGGTGATGTGGGGAGAGGTGAGATAACTAGGTGAAAAATTAAAACAAAAGTGTAGCCTCTAGGGATTGCTGTTAAATGTGTAGCCTGTCTCCAGGACAATGATCCTTTAATATGCTGCTCACTTCAGTGAGTGATCGAAGCTGCAGGTAAGCAGCCTCGAGGAGAATGACACAATCAGACCCAATGAAGCAGAAAGTGTCTCTCTCTCTCAAACACACACACACATTTCTAGCTGATGAGGTTGAACATGAACAATTAAGAGAGCAAGAAGAATAGCTTCCTGTGCTTGAGTCTGGCATACTGCCAATGCACAGAGTGGCAGTCCATGGAGTCCAGTCCATGGAGTAGTGGCCCAGCCTGCCTCCCTATACCTGTGACTAACTAACACAGTGGTAAATCTCAATATTGTGCTAAGTTTTCTCGTTAAAGATTTTGTGCTTGGGAATATGAAACAATATGGGATCATGGCACTCCATATATCGTAAATAGAGACAAAGGAAAGGGAAGAATGTGAGAGGGTCAGAGGGGTGGAGACCATATAAAAAACCACAGCATGGCTTACCTGGCCATAAGCAGTACCTATTCTCTGAGGGACCAGTGGTCATTGGCAAGTGGCCTTCAAATTCTACCTCCATTCTGATTTTCAGGTGAGAGTGTGATTTCTGTCTTCTAGACAGAGTTTGAATTGAAGGGAGAAATTTTTTCCCTCTGGTTTCTGGGCAGTTTTGCCATATTGTCCCATCTTGGTTCAGAGACAGAGTTCTTGTGTGAGAGAATTCTATCTAATCATAGAATATCAGGGTTGGAGGAGACCTCAGAAGGTCATCTAGTCCAACCCCCTGCTCAAAGCAGGACCAATCCCCAGACAGATTTTTACTCCAGTTCCCTAAATGGCCCCCTCAAGGATTGAACTCACAACCCTGGGTTTAGCAGGCCAATGCTCAAACCACTGAGATATCCTCCCCCAGTGCCTGGTTTATGTGTAGAGCTCTGATGGTGGAGGGGCTGGGAGGTTAGGGTGGGGATGTGAAGAGAACAATGTTCTTTTCTGTTTCAGACACAGTCTTGACCCCATCACCTCTCCACTCCACTCTGGAGTTTCTGAGGTACTGGCTCCTGGCTTTATTGCTCTTGTTTGTTTGTCTTTGACTGTTATCTCAACATGTCCTTTCCTTCCATCTGTCTTTTTCTCCACTTGGTCTCCATTTCCCTAATTTCTTATCTATCTCCCTGTCTCTCAGACTTTGGCAGTCTGTCCTTCCACACTGTTTACCCAGTCAACATATAGCAGGCGTCAATCATCAATCACTCCATCCAGTGCCAGGTGAGGCTGGGAGGGGGCCATCTAATTAACCACACAGGAATTCTCCATTAATTCTCTTCCCATCCCGCTTCTTATGAGAGAGGAATCAGAAAGGAACTTGGGCTTGTGGAAAGGGGGGTTTAAACATTTTTATTGAACATACTTTCAGACTGATTCTGTGGCAGGCCCATTGATCAGACCCAGTTTTTACAGCTTCCTATGGGCTCTGTTATTCTTCACCTTGATCTTAGCTCAGCCAGTAAAGAACCTACAATTTCTCCCACTCTTTCCCCATTCCAGCAGCTAAGGAATAGAGAAAGGGAGAGTCATTTTCGGACTAATGCAGTGGTGACTCCCACAGTTAATGGATGGGGGACTGTGTATCTAAGCAAAGTGGGACCAGGCTTACTTCTCCTTAGGGGCTTGTGAGTACTGGTAGCATACACATTCCACAGCATAATCATTACCCAGATGTTTTGAGAATCAGACATTTAAACTCAAGTCAGAGTAAACGCTGAAGGTCCCATGACATTAACTGAGGGGGATCAAGTTGCAATGTTTTTCTAAAGGAACAAAGCCAAGGATTAGGAAGAAACAAACTACTTTATAAAAACATATGCAAGGGCAACAGAGGCATGAGTAATTTGGGATTTAACCCAACAATAACCAAGAAGTGCTAACACAAATATATAACAAGCAGGCAGGCAAGTCAATTAAGATATAGGAAGTGTCTGGTGCTCTGAAAATTCAAGTGTAGTTCAGCACAGAGATCCTTAGGTAGCTATGTGGTTGGTGTTGCACAGTTATAGTCCAATCCACGGCAAGTCCAGAGGCTTCAGATCTTTAGCTGTTATGTTACACTATGAAGGGCAATTACCAGTAAATCACACACAGAGGAATGGAACTAAAGCCCCTCCTCTCTAAGGGCTCAGAGCATTGTCTTCTCTGAGGCCTGGTCTATACTGGGGTAGGGGGTGGGGAAATCGATCTAAGATAGGCAACTTCAGCTATGAGAATAGTGTAGTTGAAGTCAACAAATCTTAGATCAAATTAAAATCACTTACTTTGCGTCCTCGCAGCACTGGATCGACGGCCGCTGCTCCCCTGTTGACTTTGCTTCCGCCTCTTGCACTACCGGAGTTCAGCAGTCAACGGGAGAGTGATCAGGGATCGATTTATCCTGTCTACACTACACACGATAAATCGATCCCTGATAGGTCAATCGCTACCCACTGATCTGGCGGGTAGTGTAGATGTACCCTGAGAGTTGGACTGGGCCCTAAGGGATTTACCACTTGAGCTAAAGTAGAATCTCTACTAGCTGTCAGCCATATTAGGACTTAGGCACCCTTTATACACCTGCTCACTAGTAGTCTTAGTGACAATACTGTGGAATCTCTAAACTAGTTGAGAGATTGGTTTCACTTACACAGTTCTGTTCAATGTAATGAACAAACCCAACCTGTTCATAGAATCATAGAATCAAAAGGTTGGAAGGGACCTCACGAGGTCATCTAGTCCAACCCCCTGCTAAAGGCAGGACCATTTTCCCTAAATAATCCCAGCCAGGGTGCGGTCTAGCCGGACTTTAAATAGCTCTAAAGATGGAGATTCTATCACCTCCCTAGGTAACCCATTCCAATACTTCACCACTCTCCTAGTCAGAAAGTTTTTTCTAATATCCAGCCTCGACTTCCGCAGCTGCAACTTCAAACCATTGCTCCTTGTTCTGTCCTCCGTCACCACTGAGAACAGCCTAGCTCCCTCCTCCTTGGAGCATCCCTTCAAGTAGTTGAAGGTTGCTATCAAATCCCCCCTTAGTCTTCTCTTCTGCAGGCTAAATAAGCCCAGTTCCTTCAGTCTCTCTTCATAAGTCATGTGCTCCAGTCCTCTAATCATTTTTGTTGCCCTCTGCTGGACTCTCTCCAATTGTTCCACGTCCTTTTTGTAGTGTGGCGCCCAAAACTGGACACAATATTCCAGATGCGGCCTCACCAGTGCCGAATAGAGGGGAATAATCACATCCCTCGATCTGCTGGCAACACTCCTACTAATACAGCCCAGTATGCTATTAGCCTTTTTGGCTACAAGAGCACACTGTAGGCTCATGTTCAACTTTCCATCTACCGTAACCCCAAGATCCTTTTCTTCAGCACTGCTACTTAGCCAAACAGTCCCCCGCCTGTAGCAGTGCATGGGGTTTTTCTGTCCTAAGTGCAGGACTTTGCACTTGTCCTTGTTGAACTTCATGAGGTTTCTTGTGGCCCACTTCTCCAATTTGTCTAAGTCTCCCTGAATCCTATCCCTGCCCTCCAGCGTGTCCACCACTCCCCCCAACTTGGTGTCATCTGCAAATTTACTTAATGTGCAATCTATCCCATCATCAAGATCATTAATGAAGACATTGAATAGAACGGGCCCTAAGACAGACCCCTGGGGCACACCACTTGTTACTGGTTGCCAACTAGAGAGTGTGCCATTGATACCTACCCGCTGAGCCCGTTGATTCAACCAGTTTTCTATCCACTTCACAGTCCATTCCTCCAACCCATACTTCCTTAGTTTGCTGATGAGAATGCTGTGGGAAACCGTGTCAAAAGCCTTACTAAAGTCAAGGTATACAACATCAACAGCTTTGCCCCCATCCACAAGTCCAGTCATCTCATCATAGAAAGCAATCAGGTTGGTCAGGCATGATTTACCCTTGGTGAATCCATGCTGACTGCTTCTGATCACCTTGTTTTCCTCTAAGTGTTTCAGGATGGATTCCTTCAGCACCTGCTCCATGATTTTTCCAGGGATTGAGGTGAGACTGATTGGTGTGTAGTTCCCTGGATCTTCCTTTTTCCCTTTCTTAAAGATAGGTACTATATTTGCTTTCTTCCAGTCCTCTGGGACCTCTCCTGTTCGCCATGAATTTTCAAAGATAATGGTCAACGGCTCTGCAATCACATCAGCTAACTCCCTCAGCACCCTCGGATGCAGTTCGTCCGGTCCCATAGACTTGTGCACGTCTAACGTCTTTAAGTAGTCCCTAACCTGACCCTCTATCACAGTGGGCTGCTCTCCTCCTCCCCTCTCTGCGTTCCCCAGTGTAGTAGTCTGGGAGTTGATCCTGCCCGTAAAGACTGAAGTGAAGAAGGAATTGAGTACTTCAGCCTTTTCCATATCTTCCACCACTAGGATACCTGCCTCATTGAGTAAGGGACCTACACCATCCCTAGTCCTCTTCTTGTTGCTTACATACTTGTAAAACCCCTTCCTATTATCCTTCACATCCCTTGCTAGTTTCAACTCAAATTGCCCTTTGGCCTTTCTGATTCTATCCCTGCAGGCCCGAGCAATAATCTTATATGCCTCCCCAGTCATCTGTCCAAGCTTCCATTTTTTGTAAGCTTCCTTCTTTTGCTTCAGCTCACCACTTAGTTCCCTGTTAAGCCATGCTGGGCACTTTCTACGCTTGCTGTTCTTTCTGCACATCGGTATGGTATTTTCCTGTGCTCTTAGCATGGTTTCTTTAAAAAACTGCCAGCTCTCCTGGACACCCATCCCCTTCAGTTCAGCTTCCCAGGGAATCCTGCCCATCATTTCTCTAAGGGAGCTAAAATCCGCTTTTCTGAAATCCAGGGTTTGCGTTCTGCTTCTCTCCTTCCTTCCTTTGACCAGGGTTCTGAACTCTACCATGTCATGATCACTGCTGCCCAGGTTGCCGTTCACCCTTACTTCCCCGATCAACTCTTCTCTGTTTGTGAGCAGGAGGTCGAGAGGCGCAAGGCCCCTCGTTGGTTCCCCCAGCATTTGTACCAGGAAGTTGTCCTCAGCGATCTCCAAAAACTTCCTGGATTGCCTGTGCACTGCTGTATTTCTCTCCCAGCAGATATCAGGATAATTGAAATCTCCCATGAGAACCAGGGCCTGTGATCTACAGACTTCTGCTAGTTGTCTGTAAAAAGCCTCATCCACCTCTTCTTTCTGGTCTGGTGGTCTGTAGCAGACACCCACCATAACATCCCCCTTGTGACATTCCCCTCTAAATTTAACCCAAAGACTTTCAACTGGCTCATTTCCAGTTTCGTAGTGGAGCTCTGAGCATTCATACAGCTCTTTTACATACAGCGCTACTCCTCCCCCTCTTCGCCCCTGCCTATCCTTCCTGAACAGCTTATACCCATCCATGGCAGTGCTCCAGGTATGCGAGCTATCCCACCATGTCTCTGTTATGCCAATAACATCGTTAAGTTTTTTTCCCACGGATTATAAGTTTTTCTATTCTTGTGGTTTTTTAATGTCTGTCTCTCTCCTTATTAGGGTAAGAGGAAACATGACTCTTCTCCCTCACATCATCTCCACACATGCTTTTAAGAGATTAATGCACACAGGGCTAAATTTTTCAAAGGCAATAATTAATTTTGGGTGTCCAACTTGAAATACTTTGAGCTGGATTTTTAGAGGTATTACGCCCATTGATATCTGAAATTCAGGCTCAAAGTAGCTCAAGTTGAGCACTCCTAAATGAAGGTCTGAAAATTAGTGATTGCTTTTTAAATGTTTAAAATTTAGACCAGCCATACTGTGACACTAGATGAGGAAACTGAAGCCTGATCAACACTTACAATTTAGATTGATATATCTACATTTGCTCAGACGTATGAAAAATTCATGCTGTAGCTATGCCAACCTTACTCCCAATGAAGAATGCTTCTGTTGACCTAGTTACTTCCACTCAGGGAAGTGGATTATCTAGTGACAGAAAAAACCCTTCTATTGCAGTATGCTGCGTCTATATTATGGTTGAGTTTGGCTATGCCACTGTAGTCCCCGTTGTGTAGACAAGCCCTGAGAGATTATTTTGGTGTAGAGGAATAACTTGACACAAGGTCGTGCAAAAGTTGCATTTAAATCTGTAAAACTATGCTGTTATTATTCGCAGTACACAGAATAGTGATACTTTGAAGAAACATGAATTGTCCTTGGAGACCGAATGCCTTGCTTATACACGCTTGGTGTGAATCTGTTAATTTTTCACACCATTATTACCATCCCAGCTGTTCCTCTTTGACAGAGAGTGACTCCTCCAGAAACTTTATTTAGAGTGAACAAAGTTCTTGAATGGGGATAGAGGGAAAGAGCCTGTGTACATGAATTTATTTCAAGAGGATATGGATATAATGCTAGAACTATACCATTGTTTACCTGTTCTACCTACAGGAAATTGACAAGTTCCCAGGTGTTTTGTTGCATTGATTGCTTCTATGGACTTTGAGGGGAGGTGGATACAGTAAGTTAGTCCAGAAGACTGGGGAGCATTTCCAATAGTAGGACTCTCTCCCCTTGCTGTTTCCTGTGCTTGACTCAGCCCTCAGGTCAGGAGCTAGGAAAGATAAAGTGGCTGGCAGGCCCACATCTGTGTGGACAGTAGACAGAAGTGGAAGTGTTAGGGGATCAGTTGTACTGAGGATGGCAATGCCAAAGGACTAAGGAGGATTGTGTCTGTTCTGGGGAGAGAGAGAACGGGGGGGATGGTCAGGGCAAGTACGCAAGGAAGAGGAACTCAGCACAATTATGCCAGTTCCCAGTGCTATAAAGGTTAATGCAGCTCTTGTCTGATTCCATCTGCTCTCCCTGCAGGCTGTATACAAGCTGGCAGATGTGGCTTGCAAGTGCCATGGCGTCTCAGGTTCCTGCAGCCTCAAGACCTGCTGGTTGCAGCTGGCAGACTTCCGCAAGGTGGGTGACCTGCTGAAGGAGAAGTATGACAGTGCAGCTGCTATGAGAATCAGTCGCAAGGGCAAGCTGGAGCTGGTAAACAACCGCTTCAACTCACCTACGCAGGAGGACCTGGTCTACATTGACCCCAGCCCTGACTATTGCCTGCGCAATGAGACCACTGGCTCACTGGGCACTCAGGGCCGGCTGTGTAACAAGACCTCAGAGGGCATGGATGGCTGTGAGCTGATGTGCTGTGGCCGGGGCTATGACCAATTCAAGAGCATCCAGGTGGAGCGCTGTCACTGCAAGTTCCACTGGTGCTGCTTTGTCAAGTGTAAAAAGTGCACAGAGATCGTCGACCAGTATGTCTGTAAATGAAAGAGCCACCAAAGCAACAAATCTATATTATATAAATCTATATAAATATGTTTTATATTTGTATAAATAAATAGATGATAATAATTAAAGAAGCTTATTTAAGAGACATTTTGGTTTTGAAATTTCCCCATCGGACTGGACAGTTTGCCGCTCCTTTTATTCAGCTGTGGAGCAAAGGGAGAATTTGCCCTCCGACCCTTCTCCCCCTGGATGTTATAATCCAGAGTGAAGGGAACCAAAGAGTTGCTCAAAAGGAGCTCCCCCCATAGCCACCTCACTCCAGAAGCAGGGGATTGATTCATGGTCAGAGACGTGGAAGAGAAAAATGGGTTCCCTTTGCTATTTCGTGGTTTAAAACTCAAAATTTTACATGGTGTTGGACATCTGGAGTCACAATCAGACATGGGAGAGTCTTAGTTATTCATGTTCCATGTCCCCAAGTCCTTTGGACAAGCAAAACAAGAGGACTTGGACCCATTTTCTGCTCCCTATAAAGGAAGTGCTGGTGCTTTGTCAAACAAGAGGGAAAGTCACTCAGGTCTCGTGCTGAAGAATATGGATTAAAATACAAGGTATCATGTAGAGTGCTTGGAATGAGGACTCCTGCACAGTGGTGGGGAGACCACCTATTCCAAGTGAGGGAGAAAGGTGTGATCTTCAATTGGGAAGGACTACTGTATCCTGAGAGTTTAAAAGAAACTAGCATCTAGCTCTTCTGTACCTCAAGGGCAATGAGAAAAATCTGCCAAAGCCCTGTCTAGGGTGTCTGTCAAGGAGATCCTCTTTCTCTCCACTGTAACCCACTTTGTCTTTGCGGATGAGGAGCTGCTACCTGTCTCCTGGCCCTATTGAGCTCTTTGGGAAAGAAATATACTCCATGTGTATGTCAGTGGAGTGTGTGAGAGAGCCATACATGCACGCAGGGGACTAGATGAACACTGCACCTCAGTCCTTACCATTGTTGCCATTTCTCCCCTTCGACATGGACACGAATGGTCACCTTATCCAGCTCTTTTCAATCCTCCTCACCTCAGATGTATAGTTTCTCTTTACCATTAAATACCCCTCACTGAGGTTTCTTTCTCTCTCTCTTGCTTGTGTATGTGTGTGCTTTGTTTTATTCTGTTTTGTTATTTATTTCAGAGCCCAGAGGGCCAAACTCTTCTCTGGTGTAAACCCACTGCAGTCATTGGAGCTATACCAAAGATGACTTTGTCACCAGAATGTGGGCTAGATTTTCAAGGAGTGAGGTCCAGTCTGCACCCTCTTGTGGTGATAATGGAGAATAATGAAAAGGTGCTTGAACAGAGGCCCATTAGCAAAATCTACTAATCTTAACTTTCTTGCAATTATAACAGAATTCAATTAGTAAAATATGGATGGAACCTATGCTGATCCTAGCACAGGACATTTCCTGCCCTTCATGGCATCTTCAGAGTTCATTTGTAGGCATAGAAGAATCAGAGAAGCAAACCTCAAAATGTAAACATTTACTAATATACTTCCCATTTTTTTACTGACATTCCAAGTTTTTTATTGACAAATTTCAAATGAACAAAAAATTCCAATTAATGGACAAGATCTATAGTCCAGAAAAATAGATTTTTAAATCTTTACGACTTCTATTTCTGATTAAACATGGCAACGTTTACAGAACCCACTATTTCAACCATCAGAGAATCCTGCAAATGCGTATTTCATATTTAAAGTATTGGAAAAGTCCAGAAACCCACAAGAAAGAAAAATTATGCTTAGTGATTAGTTTGCCTATTTTTACAGATGTGTCCACTTTTTATTTTTGTAATTCAATTTTTGTTTCTTATTCAACAGTCAATATATTTGTTGGCATTGAAGAGAGCAATTTCTTGGAATACAAAAGGTGGCCTGAATTTATTTTATTATATAAAAGCCAAAGCCAATGGTATAGTAATTCAAAGTAACAGAAATAATTTTACATGCGTGGAAAAATGTGAATACAGTGGCCTGACCCAACTCCAGTTAAACCTCAGTGGGAACTAGCCTGAGCCCAAGATCAGTTCAAATGTGTGAGCTATCCAGTCTGGGGATACTATACATTTCCTGCTCAGTAATAAAACTCACTGCACATTGGATATATCTAAAAAGATTTTTTCCTCCCTCTACGCTCACCCCTCTGTTCTTTTCCATCCTCACTGCATCAGTGCTTAAAGGTGTTACATACTTGTGACACCCTCCAGGCATTGCTAATATATCCAGTAATTCAAAGTCTTCTTACTTGGCTTTTACATTAAAGACCATTCATGTAAGGGAATCTTAACACATATTCTAGCATTGCACCACAGTACATTTTGTGGGTGTAAATAATTGCAAGAGGAAGTGATAACACAGTGGGGACCCAAGGGAGAAGGGAAATGTCAAGCCTCTTCAACTTTAAAGAAATAAACAGGGAAGAAGTTGGAGGCCTTCTGTTGGAGAGATATGGCGTGGGGTGCCCCACAACCCCCTTCTCCAACTAGAGTGTGGGAAATGTTCCATGACTATGCCAGAAAGGATATAGACTTGCCATCCTCTCCTTAAGGTATCAGGAGAGTAGCAGATGACTGAGTTTTCTCCCTCATGAAGACAACAGCCAGTAGGGGGAGCCTGTTGATGGAGGGAGTTGTATGAGGCTGATTGAAGGGCTTCTTCTATAGCAGGGGTGGGCAAACTTTTTGGCCCAAGGGCCACATCTGGGAATAGAAATTGTATGGCGGGCCACAAATGCTCACAAAATTGGGGCTGGGGGGCGGAAGGGGGTGAGGACTGTGGTTGGGGGTGTGGGCTCCAGAGTGGGGCCAGCAATTAGGAGTTCAGGGAGTGGGAGGGCGTTCCAGGCTGGGGCGTGGCCAGGAGCGGCACCAGGGTTTCTGATGCCCTAGGCGGACAGCCGTTTTGCGGTCCCCCGCGGCTCCAGTGGAGCTGCTCCAGTCGTGCGGGCGGGCGGTCCACTGGTCTAACGGCTCTGGTGGACCTGCTGCAGGCATGACTGCGGCAGCTCCACCAGAGCTGCCACAGCAGCGGACCATCCGCCGGCATCACTGCGGTAGGTCCCCCGGAGCCGCGTGCCGCCCCCCGGCAAAATAGCACCCCCCCCAATTCTGGCATCCTAGGCCATTGCCTAGGTTGCCTAAATGGTAGCGCCAGCCCTGGGCATGGCGGGGGAGGGCTTCAGCTGGGGCTGCGGGCTCTGGGCTGGGGATGAGCAGTTTGGGGTGTAGGAGGGCGCTCTGGGCTGGGACTGAGGGTTTGGAGGGTGGGAGGGGAATCAGGGCTGGGGCAGAGGATTGGGTGTGGGGAGAGGCTCAGGGGTGCAGGCTCCGGGTGGCGCTTACCTCAAGCAGCTCCAAGAAGCAGCAGCATGTCCCTCCTCCAGCTCCTATGCTGAGGTGCAGCCAGGTGGCTCTGCATGCTGCCCCATCCGCAGGCACTGCTCCTGCAGCTCCCATTGGAACATCGGAGGGGGCCACTGGAGCAGGGCCATTGGAGCGTGTAGGAGCTAGAGGGAGGCCATGCCTCTCCTTCTAGGAGCCATGTGGAGCAGCCCCTAACCCCGCTTTCTGGCTGGAGCACAGGAGGAGGGTCATGAGACTTTCAGGAGCCGCGTGGAGTGGCCCCTGACCTTGCGTCCCGGCTGGAGCACCGAAGCGGGGCAAGCCCCAGACCCACTCCATGGCAGGACCTTGAGGACTGGCTTAAAACGGCTGGTGGACCGGATTCAGCCCGCGGGCCATAGTTTGCCCACCCTGTTCTATAGGCTCGGAGAAGTATCCAAACATCTGGAAGCTTCTCTGTACCCCAGTTATTTGGAGGCCCTGATCATTGAGAATTATATTAAAAATAACCTAACGTTCACAAGGATTCTAATAAAAATTGCCATCCTCCAGTTTTTCAGAGAATTTTCCCTGGATTTTTTTCAAATGATCTGACTTTGAGTTTTCCCAATGTTCAGGGGGTTGGGATCCAGAAGTTTGGTTCAGCCCATTTCTAGCTAAAGGACAATTTATGTGGCACCCTCACACAAAAGAACCTCCTTGCAATAGTAATAAGAATGTAAATCAGAGCAGATTTAGATTGGCTTGATGTCTGCAAAGCCAAGGAAGGGCAAGCAGCAGATGAAAACTAAAGAGGAACTACCCCTTGCCAATAAGGGAGAAAGTGATGGATTTTAATTTGCACATTCCTAGATAGACAGTGTGATCCAGAGGCACAGGATGGGGAGTTAAGACCTAGGTTCTATTTCTAGCACTGCCACTGACCTTAGACAAGTCACTTTACATCTTTGTACCTCAGTCTCCTCATATAAATAACAAGAGTAATGATACTTGCCTTCCCTGTAAAGCACTTTGAGATGTGTGAATTAAGAATGCTAATAATGAATATTTACTTTTATTAATTATTGTAGCCATACGGTATTGTGCTGTAACACTCATAGCTCTAACAAAACAGCACAGAGGCAGGCTAGATTGCTACCTAGATGAAGGACATCAAAGAAACTCTAAGGTTGTGTTGGGGATTCAGCAAGAAGCACTCTTTCCTCTGAGTCTGTATTTAACAAATGCCCTGTGCCAGCCTGGTGTTAGCGGGAGATGCTGTTTTGTCAATGAAATGTGAAAGTAATCATTTGATCATTCATGGTAATTAAATAGTTCATGGTAGCCTGTAAGATTAAAGATGTTAGTCTGGTTTCTGAGCCAAATACCTGAATGCCTAAATTTTGCTTGCAGTTCTAATGCATAAGATATTTTGCCCTTTCCATCCCTAAACTATTGTGAAGAATGTGCACCCTGTGGGACCAATATGTAACCTGTGGCCAAAGAAATAGAGACAGCATTGCCAATTGCCATCATCTGCTGGTGTACACACAGCATCCCAAAGAAACCTCAGGTCTCCATTTGGAGGAAGTCTGATATCTTCCATCTGGTAGAGGGCAGGTGTCTATCATCATCTCTAAAGGGGCTGTCCCAATGGTATCTACACACAGCTGTGTATAATTACACACATTTTCTCACTCTGCTTTTATTTAACTGCATTTTAGGATACAGATTATATTGAAGACTCTGTCAGAAATAAAGTTCCATTGCATTGTAAGTTGCAAAGGGAAATGTTATATACATGATCTGATCTGACATATTCTACCTTAGGCAGGGTTGGAGGAGATGGCTCGGTGGGGTAAGTATCAGATTTTGTAAACTTAAATTTGTGGAAACCAGAGGTTTGAATACTGACTTTCCCAAGGTCACAGTGAATCAATGACAGAGGAGAAAATAGGATCCCAGATTCCAATTCATGTGGCATATCCATTGGACCGCAACCACCTTCCCCATCTTATCAAAGATGAACAAAACAAAATGCTTACAGCTGAATATGCACCAGGAAAATCAGATCACAAGCATGTCCTTTGGAGCCAAGGATAAAAATAATTAAAAATGTAACAAATATGAAGATCACCGTAAAGCTTTATTGTGATATCTCCGTTTTGCCAGACTTCTTCCTGCAGGGGATAAAGATATAGCTGTTGCCATCCCGCTTCTCCCTCTCCCTTTTCAGATGACGTAGGAGATCTACCACTCTCATCAGGAGAGCATGAGAGGGTGTGAAAGGCACACTGGCACCTGCTAGAACAGAGGAAGGAGAACCAACAACAGGAACAGTTTCTCTGTGGGAAGCAGAGGACAGCTAGTTCTCTCCTCCTTCCCCAACACTGGACAGCCATAAGAGGGACAGGTAGGGCTGTAAATTGTGTACTGTCATGGGGTACACTGGCTCCTTAAGATCTAGGGGGAAAGTGTGCAGAGCCATATTACCTCATTCCAAGGGGCTTGCTCAAAGACAAATGTGTGGGTCAAAAGACACAAGCACTGAGAGAGAAAAAATGGTTTTGGGAGTGAGTAGTTTCTGGGAGAAAACCCAGCCTGCTGAGTCTGTCAAGAACGCTTGAAGTTTGGGCGGTCAATGTTCCCATCTTCTCTCAACAAAACAGAAGCTGGGAAATACAGATCTCCCTGGAGCTTCTGGGATTTGTAGGGCTCCACAGGAAGAAATACTGAGCAGGGCACAGCCTCTTGCCTGATAGTAGGAGAGTCTGGGTAGGGAGATTCTGCAGTGACTTTCTCTTCTTTTTGCAAATAAATTCTAGGTGTTTATTATTTACTTTAGCCACCAGATCTCTGGGGAGAGTTTGGAATCTTACCAGGAATGCCTGGGAGGAAGATATTTGAGGATGGGACCATTTTGTTTGATTTATACTTCATTACAAGACTTTCTGTCTGTCTTTTTGTTTGGACTTTGCCACTAGATCTCTGGGAAGAGGCTCGACTGTACAGAGAAAGAAATGCCCCAGGGCTGGGGCCATATTGTTTGGTTGTTTTTACATTCAACAGGCATGGCCTTCTGCAGACATCAGCCTGCCATACAACCCATCTGTGGCAATACTTAGAAATGGATAGTCCTCATGTTCAATTGAAGCACTAGTTTCTCTGAGTACTCTCTCATCTGGATGCGCTGAAGTTGAGGGGTATGGTGAGTGATCACCTGCAGACTTCCTTTGATGTAAAGCAGCAGCAACAAGAGGCAAAATTCTCTAGGTTATAAGCACAGCAACATTATCTTCTGATGATGTCAAGGGCACAAGGCAGGATCTTTGCTTATGACCATAGGTGCTGGAACTAGGAGTGCTGGGATGCTGCTGCACCCCCTGGCTTGACGTGGTTTCCATTATATACAGGATTTAAAGTTTGATTCAGTGGCTCTCAGCACCCCCACTATACAAATTGTTTCAGCACTCCTGCTTATGACCAGGATGAGAGGCACAATTAGAATAATATAGTAATGAATCCATAACCACCTAGTGACAGTTGTGATTGTCCTATGCTTCACACAAACTACACAGGCTCCTAGTACCTGAACTACAGGAGAATCTCCATTAGCTATTTACTTTATATAGCCTATGACACACAGATGAGTACTTCTTCATCCCACCAATAGGGAGCAGTGGTATACATACATATTAGTATGTTACAATACAATACACTCAGGGTGGGACATGAATGTAAAATTATTATTTTCTTTTGTAGGCTGGGCTTGTATGTTAAATGATCTGTTAGTGTTTCTGTTTAATGTAGAGCCAGACTTCCATTTCTCCATCTACAACAGTAAATCTTGGCTCTGTGCTCACAGCAGTGTCCAGAGAAAAACACTGCCTTTTTTAATCCAGCGAAGAAACAACTGACTGGCTCTTTCACAGTCTCATCAGTTCAATAAAGTCTAGATTATGACCTAACTTCTCGCCTTGTTTAAGGACAGCACAACTATGTGCCACCCTAGAAGCAGTTCTGGGGAGGAATTATGACTCAGAAAGGAACTGATCCCTGGGGAAGTAAATTACTGAAGTCTCTGACAGGGCATTCCCTAATCTCCAACCCTTCTGTCCTTTCTCTTCCCTCTTCCTTGCAGGAAGGAAGCAGCAGATTCTTTGAAGAGACTGCTTTCTCTCTCTAACTAAGTACAGAATCATGGCTGGGATGGGGCGTGGCATTGCCACATAAGAACAAATGGCAGTTTTGCCCATAGACCCAAGAATGTGAGATATGGAAGGCTGAATTTAATCTCACCATTCTTAGACAATTAGAACTATTAATTTTCTCCTCCAGCAAATGAACAATTTTGGAAGTCTGGTATCCAGCATTATATTAAATCCAATACAGTATTTAAAAAGAAAAACAACATTGTTTGCCTCTAGGATACAGAATTTGCTTAAGTACAAATTGTAGTGATAGTCACAAATCGGTAAATAACCTGGAACACCAAGAACCCTTCTAAGAAAACAATTCTGAATAGGTTTCAAGAAGGAATAAATGCCCTGCACTAGCGCCCCATACTTTTAGCGCCAGTTTTTGTGGACTAGCTGGCTAATACATATATTTTTCTTTGCTTATTTTAATTCCATTGCTGTTAATAATTCCTCTCCTTCCTTAGTAAAACTTGTAGACAGTTATCATTTCTTTTCTTAAAATATTATTTAAGATAGACATATTTAGTTCTTTTAAAAATCAGTCCAAGTCCTGTTCCTTATTTTTTACTCCCCTGAATTTTATCCAATAATTCCTCCATCTAGCCCATAATTTTTTGGGTTAGCGCATATATTATAGAAAAACATCCAATCTTAATTTAAAGATGTCAGGTCATGGGGAATCCACTACACATCTCTTGGTCAATTGTTCCATCAGTTAATTACCGGCACTGTTAAAAATGTGCTCCTGATTTCCATTTTGCAGTTTCAACTTTCAGTCACTGGATCTTCTTATGCCTTTGTTAGATTAAAGAGCCTCACTACCATCAGAAAACTTCTTGTGTAGGTACTTACACAGCCTGCGATCAAGTCACTTCTTAACCACCTCTTTGATAACTAAATAGTAAAGTAGGGCAGAGAAAGCTAATTCCGTTTCACAGAGGATTTATATCAGTGGTGAGCAACCTGCAGCCCATCAGTGTAATCTGCTGGCAGGCCGCCAGAGTTTGTTTACATTTGTACAGCCACCTGCAGCCAATGGGAGCGGCGGGAAGCAGTGGCCAGGCCTGTGCTAATGAAAAATTTTTTAAAGAATTTTTTCTGGCCAGTTGTACTATATACATTGATTTTAAATTTTTCACGGTAAGGCAGGTATTTGAAACCTTGAACCATTCTTGTACCTCTATTTTGAACTACTTCCATGTAGTAGTCACTTCTTAAATTTTATCTTTTAAATTATATAGTGAAACAGTATTTGTCTCACTATCTGTATTTGCCTTTTTGATGTACTGTACTGCACTGCATACATATGAACTTACCATGACAAGGCAAGTCTCAAATATATTTTGATGTGTGGTGGATGTTGTACATATACATACAAATATAATTGTAATAAAAGTTTAATGTATACGTTCCTCTGCCGTCAGAGCTTTGTATTTTAAAAATATGATTGAGTGTGATATTGTGGTGGGTTTTATATTATAACAAGGCCTGTTATATTGGGAATTTTAACTTTATTTAAAAATATACTTAAAATGTGCACTGTTTTTCTATTAAATCTTTGTTGTTTTGGGCAAGATGCCGCAAATACTTATGCATGTGGATACTTTGCTACTACTGTGGAGATTTCTTCTGGGGGGTGGAAAGGGACGGAGACCCCTCCACCACTTCCACAGAGGGGGGATAGCAGTGTTATGCAGAGACCCCCTTGTCCCTAACTGCATTGTGACAAACTTTTCCCCCATAGGTTGTCTGAAGACTTGCCCACTGGGATACCTCCCCTCTCGTGTCAAAGCAGCACCCCTCAGCAGTGATTTCCCTACACTCCCCTGAATTTCCCTAACATCCGCCCCAGTTTTTTGAACTAGTTACATGCCAAACCTGGTGGCTGAACTTTGCGACTTTGTCCTCACCCACAACTATTTCACATCTGTGGACAATATATACCTTCAAGTCAGTGGCACTGCTATGGGTACCTGCATGGCCCCACAGTATGCCAAATTTTTATGGATGATTTTGAACAAAGCTTCCTTAGCTCTTATTCCCTAACACCGCTACTCTACTTGCGCTACATTGATGACATCTTTATCATGTGGACCCATGGAAAAGAAGTCCTTAAGGAATTCCACCATGATTTGAACAATTTCTATTCCACCATCAACCTCAGCCTAGACCAATCCACACAAGAGATCCAGTTCCTTGATGCTACTGTGCTAATAAGCGATGCTCACATTAACACCACCCTATACCAGAAACCCACTGACCTCTATACTTACCTGCATGCCTCCAGCTTCCATCCAGGACACACCACATGATCCATTGTCTACAGCCAAGCTCTAAGATACAACTGCATTTGCTCCATCCCTCAGACAGAGACAAACACCTACAAGATCTCTATCAAGCATTTTTAAAAACTACAATACCCACCTGCTGAAGTGAAAAAAACAGATTGACAGAGCCAGAAGAGTACCCAGAAGTCACCTACTACAAGACAGGGCCCAACATAGAAAATAACAGAACTCCACTAGCCGTTACTATCAGCCCCCAACACTAAAACCTCTCCAGCGCATCCATCAAAGATCTACAACCTATCCTGAAAGATGATCCCTCACTCTCACAGATCTTGGGAGACAGACCTGTCCTCGCTTACAGACAGCCCCCAACCTGAAGCAAATACTCACCAGCAACACACACCACAGACAAAAACACTAACCCAGGAAACCTATCCTTGCAACAAAGCCCATGCCAACTCTGTCCACATATCTATTCAAGTGACACCATAATAGGACCTAATCACATCAGCCACGCCATCAGGGCTCGTTCACCTGCACATCTACCAATGTGATATTGCCATCATGTGCAGCAATGCCCCTCTGCCATGTACATTGCCAACCGCAACAGTCTATGCAAAAGAATAAATGGACACAAATCTGACATCAGGATCATAACATTCAAAAACCAGTAGGAGAACACTTCAACCTCTCTGGCCATTCAGTAACAGATTTAAAGGTGGCAATTTTGCAACAGAAAAGCTTCAAAAACAGACTCCAAATAGAAACTGCTGACTTGAATTAATATGCAAACTAGATACAATCAATTTAGGCTTAAATAGAGACTGGGAATGGCTGAGCCATTACACACATTGAATCTATTGCCCATGTTAAGTATCCTCACACCTTTCTCGTCAAACTGTCTAAATGGGCTATCTTGATTATCACTACAAAAGTTTTTTTTTCTCCTGCTGACAATAGCACATCTTAATTAATTAGCCTTTAGAGTTGGTTGGGCAACTCCCACCTTTTCCTGTTCTCTGTATGTATATATACTATCTCCTCACTATAAGTTCCTTCTATGCATCTGATGAAGTGGGCTGTAGCACCAAAAGCTTATGCTCAGAATAAATTTGTTAGTCTCTAAGGTGCCATCAAGTACTCCTGTTCTTTTTGCAGATACAGACTAACATGGCTGCTCTCTGAAACATGCCAATTTAGTGACTGTTTGGAAATTGAATTGAATTTAACATTAATACACACTTTAAAGCATATACAGTGTATATGTAAATATACGTGTATCTGGAAAGTATAATAGATTTGAAAAGTATGAACATAGACTAGCTTCCTATATACAGCTGTTGTTTTTTATGACAATGTCAGTGCACTTCATTTCAGTGATGTTGGCCAACCTAATAATTTCAAATGATGATTTGTAAGCAAGTCTAATGAGCTCTCCCTGACAGCTAATGATGGGAGCTGGGGAAAAGGCTTTCAGGACCAGATTGTATTTACATTCACACCTAATCTACCTAGGTATCCAGCAAACAGAGCTGTGTTGCCCAAGTGATAGATTTGGCTGGGCATTGGGTTACAAATCACTTTGTAATGCGGGGGGTGGAGGTGGGTTTGGAATGAAATGTTTGTCTTTTGTATGAGTAAAGGGCAGTTGAACTGTACTTAGCTTGTGCTGAGTTGAGGGCATAAAAGAGAGAGGGTTGGGGACCTGTCCCTCTCCACTGTTGACCAAGATAATCAGAGCTTGAATAGGCTCCTTTGATGTGAGTGTAGTAGCGCTGGATAGTCTTTTTGTTACGGTGTAGAGTACAGAGTTAATGACCTGATTACCTGACTGCAGCTGAAATCACTGAATAATCAGGGTCTAATGCTTAGTCCTGCTGTGGGGACAGTGTTCCTGTGGGTACAGTGTTTTTTTGTGTAAAAGACAGCCAGACTGCATAGCAGCGAGGTTCCCCACTGAGAGCTCAGCTGAAAATCACTGAGAGCTGGGTGGAACCTCAAGAGACCAACTCGCAGAGGTCACAGTGGCAGGTGGCAGCAGAAGGTGACTGCGCAGGGCCATTGGCAACTGAGTGGTGGAGTGAACGGTGGCACAACGAACAGTCTGTGGCCAGAGCAAAGAGTGAGCAGCTGGAGAAACGAGCAAGTGCCTTCTTGCCCCCCACCTGGGAGGTGTACTCACGTGAAAGCACCTCTGAATTCTGGCTAAATAAGACGGGACAACCATGTTAAGTAAACATTTGTTTGTTGGACTATATTTTAGTGACTTTGCTCCAGAATGCTAGATTTGTGACTGGGAATGGAACTTATATATATATGTTTCCTAGTAGGCCACATTTTTTAAAATGCATTATTTGCCAAGGTTGTTATCTCACATTGTTGCTATCTTGAGAGGTCCATTATGTTGGGGAGTTTCTGTACTTAACATTTTTATTATTATAATTAATTTTTACATAAGAATGGTCATACTGGGTCAGACCAATGGTCCATATAGCCCAGTATCCTGTCTTCCACAGTGGTCAAGGCCAGGTGCTTCAGAGGGAATGAACAGAACAGGTAACCATCAAGTGATCCATCCCGTTGCCCATTCCCAGCTTCTGGCAAACAGGCTAGGGACACTCAGAGCATGGTGTTGCATCCCTCCCTATCCTGGCTATTAGTCCACTGATGGACCTATTCTCCAGGAATTTATCTAGTTCTTTTTTTAATCCTGTTATAGTAGTTTTGGTCTTCACAGCATCCCCTGGCAAAGAGTTCAATGGTTGACTTAATGTTGTGTGAAGAAGTACTTCCTTTAATTTTTTAAACCTGCTGCCTATTAATTTCATTGTGTGACTGCTAGTTTCTTGTTATGTGAAGGATTAAATAACATTTCCTTATTCACTTTCTTCAACCAGTCAAATTTTATAGACTTCTATCATATCCCCCCTTAGTCGTCTCTCTCTTTTCTAAGCTGAAAATTCCCAGTCATTTTAATTTCTCCTCCTGTTTCATACCCCGAATCATTTTAGTTGCCCATCTCTGTCCCTTTTCCATTTCTAATATATCTTTTTTGGGATGCCGTGACCAGATCTGCACACAGTATTGAAGGTGTACACATACCCTGGATTTATATAGAAGCAATAAGATATTTTCTGTCTTATTATCTCTCTCTTTCTTAAAAAAGAAAAAGTTTCAGAGTAGAAGCTGTGTTAGTCTGTATCCGCACAAAGAACAGGAGTACTTGTAGCACTTTAGAGACTAACAAATATATTTGAGCATAAGCTTTTGTGGGCTACATCTGATGAAGTGGGCTGGAGCCCACAAAAGCTTATGCGCAAATAAATTTGTTTGTTTCTAAGGTGCCACAAGTACTTCTGTTCTTTTTAAAAAGCAAACAGAATGTTGGGAATCATTAACTGCTGCTGCACATTGAGTGGATGTTTTCAGAGAACTATCCACAATGACTCCAAAATCTCGTTCTTGAGCGTTAACAGCTAATTCAGACTCCTTCATTTCGTATGTATAGTTGAGATTGTTTTCCAATGTGCATTACTTTGCATTTGTCAACATTTGAATTTCATCTTATATTTTTGTTGCCCAGTCTCCCAGTTTTGTGAGATCCCTTTGTAACATTTTGCAGTCTGCCTGGGTTTTTGTACCATCTGCATATTTTGTCACCTGTTTACCCATTTTTCCAGATCATTTATGAGTATGTTGAACAGTAATGGTCCTAGTACCGACCCCTCAGGGATACCACTATTTATCTCTCTCCATTCTGAAAACTGATAATTTATTCCTACCCTTTGTTTCCCATCTTTTAACCAGTTACTAATCCATGAGAGGCCTTCCCTCTTATCCCATGATGGTTTACTTTTCAACAGTCAATTTAAATTAAAATACATTTAAAAAAAATTATGTTTTTATAAATCTAGACCTGTTATATGTTTTGGTGTAACTTGCATTATCCTTATGTTAAATTTGCATTATCCTAACAAAACATTTACTTTATTCATATCTCTTTTATATATCTCATCGGTATGGATACCCCTCCCCTCCCAATTCGAACACCCACCCTAATTTCAATTCCTGGGGAAACCACTGCCCCTCAGGGCCCTCACAGGGACGAGTGGGATCCCCCAGCAGAGGAAGGCAACATATGTTTGTGATTTCAAAAAGCAATGTACTCGGAGTTCCAAACTCTCCCGGCGCGAGCCTCGCTCAGGAGACACTAAAAGCCCGCGCGATAGTCACGAGCTACCGCTGGACACGCAGCTATAATAAGCCCGAAGAAGATACTGGGAATCACTACGCAAATTACGTAACTGAACTAAAGGTCAGGGTAAAAGCCCACGAGCGCCGAGGCTCACAGCGCGCTGCGTGCACATGCGCACTCATACTCTCCCAGCCCGGCGCGGACTAGTTTCCGACTACATCACCCAAGATACACTTTGGCATCCAGTGAGCGGGTGCCGTAGAGGCCTGCGCGTGCGCCTTGAGGCCGAGTCGGTATTGGCTGTGGCGGCCCGTGTGGTGATGACGCGCGGGGGCAAGTCCTAGTAGCTAGGCGATAAGGCAGTGGAGGGGGCGGGAGGAGGAGGCGGTGGCCGTTGCTGCAGCGGCGTTCACGGTGGCGGAGGAGGCAGTGCCATCGTGGGGCCTCCCGAGTGCGCGGACGGAGGCGGTAGCCGGAAGGGGGAAGCTGCAGGTGAGGGGCTGCGGCGCGAAGCGGGACGTTACGCCAGGGTCGCCGGGTCCTGCGCGGGGGATCTGGGGTTGGGCCCTTCCCCGTGTCGTTCCAGGGGGGCTGGCTGGGCGTGAGCTCAGATACTGGGTCCCTGTTCTCGGCCCCCGGCGAGTGGGAGGGCTCCGGGGCATCCTTCGTCCCCCTCTGGCGAGGCAGGGCAGGGGATGCGGACTCTGGTGCGAGGGCTGGGGAGACTCCAGTCTTTCCCCCCGCCCCCCACAACAAATGTCTGAAGTGACGCCAGCACCAGGGCAGGCGAGAGATCAAGTTGGAGTAATAGTGTTTGCTTACATTCATAAAGCACTCTGAGCTCTTTCGCTGAAGGGTACTTTATACGGGTGAAGTATTGTAAGTGGGTCAGGAGCTTGTCTCGTAGCCTCCTATAAGCTGTGAACTTTGTTGTCCGTCTGGCAGCGGGATTCTGCCTTCCTGATCCTTATGGGTGGAATAAAACTATATGTAACATAAGAATCAGGAGGTTTTTAGTTTACCTGCCCTTGGGAATCTGTGTACACTCCAGCATTAATGTTAGGTAGTTCAGCAGATTGAGGGAAACACTGAAAACTTTCTGTGTGCGCGGAAAAACAGTCATTCTGGTTGAAGCTCAGTACAGCCTAATAAGCAACACCCAAACAGTCCTGACTAAGACTTAAATGATTACTTTTTTCAAAAATTTTTTTTTGCCATAACACTGTACAGAGGTACAAAAGTGGTATCACCACACACTTACGGGATATGTAATCAACAAAGTGCTCACCCATTTTGTACAACAGTGCATAAAAATGTAAGGGGTGAGAGGGTCACAGTTCTTTGTAGAGGATACTATAAGTGTTTCAGAATATGTCATGAACATTTCTAAATTTTATAAGACAAAAAGGTGGATTTGATTTCATGACTTCTTGGACGTGTCTCCATATTGGCTATATATCAACAAATATTCAGCTCTTACTCAATGTTAGATTATAACCTCCTTGATATGTGTACTTTGCCATCTTGCATCTGTAAACTGCTGTGCACGTTTGTCACTGCAGAAATTGTTCTGCATATTTATTCCTCATTTAAAATGGCACCTGTTAGTGTAATTGAGGAGGTTTATAGGTGAGTACCTAATTTTTCTCTTCAATTATCTAATTTTGTTAAACTTGTCCTTATGATATAACCCTCTTTCTAAGACTTGGAAATGAAGTCTTTACTTAGCATGTTTGACTGCAATAGGGTATGGAAGTACAGGGGCTTTAGTGTCAGAGCACTTTAACTTCTGAGGAAAATAATTATGGTCTCCCCAGAAATTAGCCTTTGAAATTCTTAATTATGTGCTGTGTAGCTTTCCTACCTTACCAAAAGCAGTCTATAAAATACTTCAGAACAGAAAAATTACTAACTTTCATGTTGATAACTGCTGAATTGACAACTGGGAATTGTCCCCTGGGATTTCAGGTGGAGCTCAGGCAGAAAGCAGAGTAAGTTTCTCCACACCACCCTTCTGCATGCTTCAACTGTGTCTGAAAGGACTGCCTTTAGGGGACAAGGAAACATCGTCACCCTGTCTCATTTGCTGCTTGGCCAGCAGGGATTCCAGTTAGTGCCAGTTGTGGTGATGGTTTTGTTGTGTGGACACGTTTTGTAGGGATTTTATTAATAAGTCATTTCATTTAGGCCTTGTCTACATCCTGACACTTTACCTTATTTGTACACTTGCCAAAGGTTCTGTTAACTGCATTCAGCCTAAAGATCTGCTTAGTAGTCAGTGTGGAACAGGATGGTCCTGTTTAGTATTATGTCAGTGATTGTTTGTTAATGAAATGTTGAATATTATTTATTCTAATCTAGCCTATTAAACCAAGTTAGTAAATCAGATTGTAGATAAGAGTTCAAGCATGGTAAAATGTCATAGTATTTGATTTGGCTTCTGAAGGGTAGCTTTTGAGCTGGGCTGAATCTGAACCAGTGATGTAGAGGTGAAAAGCTCAGTCCCACTATCAATCCCAACTTTGTCCAGGCCATCAAACTGATCTTTCCTAAATGCAGTTAAAATGTGAGGTGTAGAGGGGAAGGGATTGTTTTATGGCAGACTGATATAGCAGCAACTCTTGTGGTGAATGTTTGTTTCTCTTAATGATCTGATTTGTTAATCAAGTGTTTTCTCATTGATTATAAAAGTGCTTTCCTAATGGGAAACTTCTCATTGTAAAATAACCTACCTCCTTAGTACACCAGTAATGTTTATGGTTCCCTGGTTCACTACATGTTCACCCTTGGAACATTAACTATCATCACTGCTGAAACAGTTTAGTTAAACCTCATCAGGTCTTAAGGCCTGTCTAAACAACTTGACCATTTTTCTACCAGTAATGTTCCATGACGATTAGTAATAGTGGTGGTACAAGTGTGGGTAGATGCTGATGCCCACTAGCATGTTAATAATTGTGGGTGAGATTCTTGCAAACTCTGACCCCTTTACACTGGATGTAAAGGACAAGACATCACAAGGGATCCTTAACAGCCTGTTTGTACAAGGTGTTTGAGTTGCCATTGATCAGTTAGTGAAGGGGTGGTTATCAGTAACTGCACTTATCATTGGGCTCATAATGCTAGTGTCTTTAACACCTAGTGCAGGGGTCGGCAACCTTTCAGAAGTGGTGTGCCAAGTCTTCATTTATTCATCTAATTTAAGGTTTCGCGTGCCAGTAATACATTTTAACGTTTTTAGAAGATCTTTCTACAAGTCTATAATATATAAGTAAACGATTGTTATGTAAATTAAATAAGGTTTTTAAAATGTTTAAGAAACTTCATTTAAAATTAAATTAAAATGCAGAGGCTCCCCCCCCGGTGGCAAGGACCCGGGCAGTGTGAGTGCCACTGAAAATCAGCTCATGTGCTGCCTTCGGCATGCGTGCCATAGGTTGCCTACCCCTGACCTAGTGAAAAATGACCATAGAGAACTTTCAGTTGAATATTTGAGGTGATGAATTTTGAGTGACCTTGCTTCATTCCAGCAGATTACAAAATAAGAAATGTGGCCCCTCTAATGGTCTCACCAGACCAGCACTTGTGCTGCTGTTTCAGATACTGCAACATTCTTGTCTCAATGTGTAGTAAGTATTAGAACACTAATAGCTTTCTGAAAAGCCATTTCAAGGCTATGTAGTTGTGTAATCACGCTGTGAAATATATTAAAGGAATAGACTCGTTTTTCCCTCTCCGGAGACCCTGTTTGTCTGCACACCAGAAAAATCTTGACAAAGAAATTTTGTAAGGGATGTCTTCAGGGTTTGCATTAAGTAATGTACTCCATGAACTAAGTGTCCAAGTAAAATTTACATTTTCAAATAGAAAGAAATCATTTTTCAAAGGTTAATGTATTTATGGTTTGAGAGTCTGAACTTTAGTCCTTTGGTGGGTAGCTGAGAAAAGAACCTGCTACACAGGAGTATGAAGCAGTTATGAAAAGCCCTTTGGGGAAAGTGTTTGAGGGGAAAGACTGTATCACTTTAAATCTTTTCATTCTTTGATAGAGCTTTGGAAGTATAAAATTGAATTTGTTTTAAACAAATGTATTCCTCTTGCTTTCAGTAGACGCACTGATTTTGTAGGGTTGTGCCCATATGGTGAGTTAGTGGCTCTGTTTTTTAAAGTAAGTAATTGGTCTTGATAAATAAGACTTATGAAAGAAATCTAAGAGTGTGGTGGCAAAATTAGTTGTTTTTGGCCACCCATTCTTAGTCTTTGACATGGCTAGTTTCTAGATTTTCTCCCCTCCCTTCACTTTTGAATAATAGAAGCCTATGTTAGTTATCAGATCACATGGGTTCATTATACAGCATCCTATTTTCAGAGCATAGTTTATTAAAAGCAAGAAGAGAGCCTCTTTAAAGCCCTGCAATAAGATGTGTGGAATGGTTGTTTTTACCCACGACTTGGCAGTAACTGTGTGGTCGATCTGGAATCTGAGACTTCTGATTCTAATGTCAGAAGATCAATCATAAAAACTAGCTGGAGCATAAATGTTACAAGATATGTGCTTATTGGACAAATTGTCTGAATCATCTGATGTAGAAACAAAAGGTCTAACTTAAATCCAGTTCAGGCTAACAGGACAAACCTCCAGGTTTACTTTGAGGGCACATAAAATGGCAAACACCTTTGTGTATCCAGAAGCTATGTATTGCATTGCAAGGTTCTGGTCAGTGTGAGATGTATTGTTGGCTGCCTTCGGGAAAGTAGTTTCATCTGCTAAGGCTGCTTTTCACTTGGACCTGGTCTATGCTTAATGTAACTACAGTGTTCCACGGTGTGAAAAACTTGCATCCCTGACCACCACAGCTATGCCGACCTAATCCACTGTATGTATGTGGCTAGGTCAATGGAATAATTCTTAGAGGTAGATTACCTACAGTGATGGAAAAACCCTTCTGTTGCTGTTGGAAGCATCTGTTCTGTGGCACTACAGTGGTGTAGTTGCAGCCTGTAGCTTTGCTGCTGTAGCACTGTAGTGTAGACATGGCTTTGGTTTGAGAGGTGATGAATAACTGAATTTAAACAGGGGAGCACTGGTAGCGTTAGGGAGCCCAGGAATTTAAATAAGCTCTTTCAACATTGATACTTTAAAAAAAAAAAAAAAAAAAAAAAAAAAAAAAAAAAAAAAAAAAAAAAAGAGAGAAACCTTTTTCCTTGCACATGTTAACTCAGATTTTTAGATTTCAGTTTTAATGATTTAATTTAGTAGTCAGTTTTACTCCTTGGCACATGTGGTGCTATTCTGTTTGTATTTCCAACACTGCATGGAAATATCTAAATCACTATGTGTTTGAGTCACATCCTGGTGTAGGGGAAGAAGGGAGTGGCTAAAAACAAAACAATTTTTCGAGTCTAAATGTTGGGCTCTAGACTTGGTGTCTACTCAAGCAATACTAAGCAAGTCAACATCTGGCATACAGGTGAGACAGCCATGGAATAAAGATGAACAGATTATATACAAGATGTTGTATGCATGGTGGCATGTATTCATTATAAGAGTTCCTTTTCTCTTTTCTAGAATTATGGGTCTGTGTGTGCTGCTGTAGTGAAACATTCCTCATGGAGTAATAATAGCCTCTTTCTTTCCAGTCCATCAGGATCTCCCCAGTTTTCTGAGAGCTGGTTGAGACAACATTCAGTAAAATAAAAGCGCTTGAATGACGGGGAATCTTGGATGCTGACTAGCTGCGTATGGGGGTCACATGAGTTAGTGCAGGATCATTTGCAGAAACACATCCTTACACTTATAGGTCAGTGCAGGGTTCTTGGCATGAAGTTATGTTCACATAGGGAAAACTTGCATTAGGATAGATTTCAGTATCATTAGAGTACTCTGCTTTGGCCATGAAATTTAATGGAGTCCTCTGGGAATGTGACACTTGCTTTTAGCAGGGCTAACAAAGCCCTCTGAGAATGGAAGATAAAACTAGGCACTGCTAACAGAAGGAAAAAGAGGGCTTTGGAGTGGCTGGAGTACTGGCCAAAAGTACCTGGCACCCAACTGTTATTGTAATACAAACAATTATAGCAGAGTGAAAGCTTTCTGTTTAAAGTTTGTCTCTGAGTGCTGTAAAATCTACATGTTTACTTGAATTGCTTTGAAATGTAGTGTGTCTCAATTAGGAGTGTGGGGTTCTGTTAGTGATCTAAATTTGGGACCATTTGACCAAGGGGATACAGCCTGGGGGCGGGGGGAAGAAGGGGAGGGAAATATGGCTTTTCTTTAAGTTGAGAGATTCTGGGAGCCTCTTTATGCTCACAGACTGAGATTAAACCAGGACTCAGCTAATCACACCAGGGTGTCTAATGCTTTATGGTTACCCCCAAATTACATGCACCCTTTGAGGGAAATCAAATTTAAATCTTAATTCAAAAGATTTTGCTTTTCCAATTAAGCTAATCATAAGCCTCATGTTTCAGAGTGGCAGCCGTGTTAGTCTGTATCTGCAAAAAGACCAGAAGTACTTGTGGCACTTTAGAGACGAACATTTATTTGAGCGTAAGCTTTCGTGGGCTAAAACCCACTTCATCGGATGCTTATGCTCAAATAAATTAATCTCTAAGGTGCCACAAGTACTCCTGTTCTTTTGGCATAAGCCTCGTGGTTATTTCTGTGCCTACTGAGCATGTGCTAAGAGGCTAACTCTCTAGATAACTGCTTCTACATCACAGGACCTGAGTGGCTTCAAAGACGTGTTGTGGTCATTGGATCTGAGCATCATCTACTGAAGCAGAAATCCCCAGGGCAGAAATCTGAAATAGAGAGGCATGTTGCCCTAATCTGCCTCTATCAAAGGGAGATTTTTATTTTGGTCAGATGTAATCTGAGCACAACTGAATATTCACAGGACACTGAAACTATTTTTTGAAAATAAAATAAATTACGCAAGGAAATACTGAGAGGAAAAGGTGATTAAGGGTGGAAGAGTAGGTGGGAATAGGGAGTAAGGAGATAAGTGAGTTATAGGGGGGCTGGGAGTGCTGTCAGGTCCCACATTCCTCTACTGTTTGTGTGCCTTAATCTAGTGGCCCCAGCTCATCTGTAGGGATGTAACCCCCCTTCTCCTCTTCAAGTGAGCCAGGTCTTAGGGGGGCTTGCCTATCTGGAGGGTCTGAATCCCTCTACCTACCCCCTATGTGAGCTGGGATCTGTCCCGCCAGTGGTTCCTGAGCCCTGGTCCCTCCCCTGTGTGGGTGCCACAATCTTGGGGGATTTTGCCTATCTTTGGAGGTGTGACTCTCTTCACTGCTCCCCTTGTGAGCCAGGGTCTGGGAGAGGATTGCCTTTCTGTTGGTGTCTGAGCCCCTCTCCCCAACTCCCATCCCATGTGAACCAGAATCTGGGTAAACCCTGCCCCTCTCTGGGGAGCTTAAAAAAGGCATGCACCAAGAACACAGCTGAGACTGGGGTCAGGAGCTGAGAACAGATATGTTTGACACATCAAATTCCAGCCTGGGGTTGGGGGAAAGAGAACACCTACTGACATGAGTGAAGCAGTTCCTTTGTTTCATAGCTATTGTTTCAGCTATTTTAATCATCATTGGGGGTATTCTCTATCAGATGAGAACATCTCATTGAGATGAATGGGACACCTCTCTGAGCCTGCGACTTGAATTTTGAAATCCACCCTAGACAGAAAACTGAGAATGAACTGAAAACGTTTGGAAAAATCAGCCTGTGTCATTGTTGATTTTTTAAATTTTTTTAAATTTTTTAATTTTGGAGAAATGTTATGAGTACAGCGAAATAATCAGAGGGTGAAACTGTCTTTAAAAAGAAAATAAATTACACAAGAAAATGCTGACTGGGAGAGGAGGGGTGATTAGGTGTACAAGAAAGGCAGTAAGGGCTGAGGAGTTTGGGTCTGCAGCAAGGAATGGGTGTATTATGGGAATGAGTGGTAGGAGAGAGAAGGGGGGTTGGTAGGCTTAGGGGAAGGGGCAAGGATTAAGGGGAATGAGAGGGGAGAAGATGGGAGGGGTTGGAGAACAGTGAGTAGCAGAGGGAGTTGGGGATTTTAGATGTGATGGGGCCTGTCAGACCTGAATTCTCCCCTTCTCTATATGTGCTGGGATCTGGGGGAGTCCTGGTTCTTTGCAGGGGGGTCTGAGCCCCTCTCTTTGCCCAGCATGTGTTCAGGGATCTGGGGAAATGCTCCTTTTGGGGTGTCTGAGCTCTTCTTCCTGCACTTCTATGTGAGCTGAGATCAGAGGTGGAGGGAGTGAAGGTAACACACAAACTAGGGCTGACATGCGATTAAAAAAAATTAAGCATGCAATAAATAAATGGTATTCTATTTTTTAAAATATTTGTGGATGTTTTCTACGTTTTCAAATATATTGATTTCAGTTACAACGTAGAATACAAAGTGTACAGTGCACACTTATTTGAACTGTAAAAGAAGATGAAAGAAATATTTTTCAGTTCACCTCATCCAAGTACTGTAGTGCAGTCTCTCTCATGAAAGTAGAACTTACAAATTTAGATTATTTTTTTTTTTGGTTACATAACTGCACTGAAACAAATCAGTGTAAAACTTTAGAGCCTATAAGTCCACTCAATCCTATTTCTTGTTCAGCAATTGGCTGAACAAACAAGTTTGTTTACATTTGCAGGAGATAATGTTGCCTGCTTGTTCACAATGTCACCTGAAGATGAGAATAGACATTCACATGGCACTGTTGTAGCTGGTGTCGGAAGGTGTTTACATGTGAGATGTGCTAAAGATTCATATGTTTCTTCATGCTTCAACTACCATTCCAGAGGACATTCCTTCATGCTGATGACAGGTTCTGCTCAATAACAGTCCAAAGCAGTGCAAACCGATGCATGTTTGTTTTCATTCCTTGAGTCAAATGCCACCAGTTTTTCTGGTGGCTTGAGTTCTTAGTTTCCGCGTCTGAGTGTTGGTCTTTTTAAGACTTCTGAAAGCACGCTCCACTCCTCGTCCCTCAAATTTTGGACAGCACTTCAGATTCTTAAACCTTGGGTCAAGTGCTGTAGCTATCTTTAGAAATCTCACATTGGTATCTTCTTTACCTTTTGTCAGAGCTGCAGCGAAAGTGTTCTTAAAATGAACAGCATGTGCTCAGTCATCTGAGACTACTATAACATGAAATATATGGCAGAATGCGGGTAAAACAGAACAGGAGACATACAGTTCTCCCCCAACGAGTTCAGTCACAAATTTAATTAAATACATTATTTTTTTAATGAGCATCATCAGCATGGAAGCATGTCCTCTGGAATGGTGGCCGAAGCATGAAAGGGCATACAGATGTTTGGCATATCTGGCACGTAAATACCTTACAATGCCAGGTACAAAAGTCCCATGCAAACGCCAGTTCTCACTTTCTGATGACATTGTAAATAAGAAGTGGGCAGCGTTATCTCCCATAAATATAAACAAACTTGTTGTCTTAGCAATTGGCTGAACAAGAAGTAGGACTGAATGGACTTTGATTTGTTTTTTAGTACAGTTATGTAACAAACAAATCTATATATGTAAGTTGCGCTTTCATGACAGAGATTGCACTACAGTACTAGGATGAGGTAAATCGAAAAATACTATTTTTTACAGTGCAAATATTTGTAATAAAAATAAAGCGAGCACTGTACACTTCATAGTCTGTAATTGAAATAAATATTTGATTTTCTATGTTTTCAAATATATTTATAGTTTAAATTGGTATTCTATTTAACACTGCAATTAATCATGACTAATTTTAAATGTTTAATTTTGTTTTGCGTTGATTGCTTGAGTTAACTGCAAATAATTAAAACCCCTGCTTTTTACATATAGCCATTTATACTTGTTCATATGTTCATGCAAACATGGATACATTTCTTTTTCACCTATACCAAATTTGTTTTTTTCCCATCCATAAAACCAATTTTTTGCGATTTCTTTTGTCACCAAATTAATAATTTTTTCCCCTGGTGTCCACTTCAAATTAACCTGTACACTTCTCTAGATTATCAGCTCTGTCAAACTTGCCAGCTGTTCTTCAAAGCTCAGTTATCAAGCTTTTCCCAGATAGGAAACGCTTCACTGATTCTCTGCTTGTGGTGTCATTTTTCCCTATCCTTCAGAGGATTGTGGGTTCTGCTCCCCCTTGCTTAAAGATGAGGCCATTTGTGCTGCCTCTAGGATGGGGATCTGGAGCCAGGTACCAGATGTAGTGAAACATAAGGCAAAGGACCCCTGGAGCAGGGTGGGAATGATAGCTTCTTACTTGCTCTGAGTGAGTGGAATGGTTTTTGTTTGTCCTAGTATAATGCAGCAATAGGGTAACACTTACTCTGATTGAATTATATGTATTGATATCTGCTTATTGCTAGAATAGCATGGTACTCATAAAATACTGTTACATATGTGAAGTGCGCGGTCTAAAATGAGACCTGATGTTTTAACTGTTTAATCAATTGTGCACATTCATATAATTGGCTATCAGATAAGTGATACCATGTGAGCGCATTATGGGACCCACCCTGGCTTGCTAAACTTTGATGTCACTTGTAATCCTGCTGATTTTGCTGAAAGAGTACGCGTTTGTGCTGTTTTGATTCATCTACATGAATTCTTTGGATGTTGCAGTGGGGCTTAGGGCACAGCTTCCAGCAATGAAGATCCATACAGCTGATTCGAAACCTTTTGTTAGAATTCATGCTGCATTCTGTGGAACATTCAATGAATGTGGAGGCTTTAAATCTAGGGAGCAGGAAAAGAAGCATGTGCACTCTTGAGGTAGCTCTTGTATTCTATAGAATTAATATACATAATGCATTTGAATCTAATCAGTAGATTCCTTTTTTTAAGCGCCTGTCAAACTCTGGTATTAGTAAAAGTGCCTAGATCTAGGCCTCTCAATCTGAAAGTGGAGTTTCTTCAGAAAGCCAGTGCAATAGAAAATGTGGGCATGGCCAAGACTGGCTTTTATCTCAAGAATATTGGCAGGTTACAATCTGAAAAGGACAGTTACCTAGTAGTTGGAGCAAGAAGCCTGGTGACTAAAAAATTTGAGATTAACTTTTTTGTCGCTCTCAATAAATTGTTTAACTTGTTTGAACTGGTAACTGAAGCATGCTTTTGACATGTAGGTCTACTACTGCAGTGCACTAAATAATGGGTTTCTTCAGGTGCAAACTGCATGTCATATGTAATCCATGAATGTATTGGATCATACCAAGCTTCTAATGCTTTAAATACCATCTTGCTCTCTTGGTTTGGTGGAGTTCTTGGACTTGAATTGTAGAACACGTTCAAGTGTCCTGGAACTTTAATCTGTTACCTCTATTGGGTTTCTTGCTGTTCTTTGGATCTGTGTTCCTTGGCTAAAGTATAGATTGGAGAATTATTATGAATTTTGAGGGTTATTAGCCAAAATAGTTCTGAAAACAATGGGAAATCCAGAGAGCAAAATAAAAATGGTTAGATAATGTCAAATTGAACTCAACATTGGTTATTGCAGTTTTCAAGAAATAATAAATCAGTTCAATTTAATTCAAGATCTTATCATAATCTTGGTATAAAGACGAACTTCCATCCTAGTTCTATGCTGACTAGTCTGAGCCAGGTGATTTTGATATTAATATGGAACTATGGATCCATAAATATGAATCCTTATTTACTTTAATCAAGCTTGTCTGCCATCGGAATTGTTTCAATTGATATGAGCAGTCTCGTAATTCCAAAGTAGCATTTAGAAATGCAGACAAGTTACTTTAATATCAAAATGTCAAAATTGACCTGTCCAGGTGTTTCTCTTAGCCACGGTTTGCTACTTGTGTACACATGTCATACATTAATTGCAAAATTTAATATGACAATAATTTTGATTTCTGTGCAGTTCCATCAGTTCAGTAAACTCTTATGCCACTTCAGTGAAACAGTGCTAAAATCTTTAGCTTATGAGCTGATTTAAAGCTTCTTCCCATCTGTCTAAAAAGCCATTAGTTCTCTTGACTACAGTGTGATTTATTTATTTTTTTAGACAGAACTCTCTGAAGCACTCAGTTTCTTGGAACTAACTTTTACTGAGGGAAGTATATTTTCTCCTGACAAGTAGTACTATACTTAGTGTAAGTAGTTTCTGCAGATTCAGTGCTCTCAATTACTTACTGATTTCGTGTAACTCCTAGACAACTAAGACTAAACAAGTTAGTAAAACGCAGGTACACATCATACATTGTAGTCATTCAGAGGCTTTTAATTCAGGTACATATGTTAAGCTAAATGCTGCTAACAAAATAATGGTCATCACTTGGGTAAATAAGTAGCAAAATAACTTTTATAAGTATCAGTTGGAACTGGCACAAAAGTGAGTTTGTGAGCTTCATAGTGTCTGGTCTCTTGGGGGAGTTCATTTAGGTAACTCAGGGAATTAATGACAGCTATGTTCTTATTCTCTTTCCAGATTTTGCAGTGATCTCTTCTAAAAGACACAGTTAATAAGGTGCTTGTAAGCAACAAGGTGTTGTCTCCAACCTGGGGGTGTTCTAGCTGGCTAGGCAGCAGCTGTCGCTCAGTCTCTCTTATCCAGATGTTCTGATTTCAAGGAGCAACATGTTGATCGACACAGGACATTTTGTACCTTATTTTTGTTTTGTTTTTTGTTAGCGTTGCCTGGTTCTTTCTCTTGCCAATGATGACATGGCCAGTCAGAAGGGGATGTTTTTGGAAGACTTGAAATGTCCAATCCACATACAGGTTGTCCCTTTTTAATGAGAAAATAAGGCCTGTCCTTTATGGTTTCTGACAAGTTCGTCTGGAATATTCCAGTATCTTTGTCCAGAACATCCTGTGCAATAGCATTTTATGAAAGACATGTTGGGCCATGTTCAACAGCTGCAGTCTTAGCTCTAATCAGAAGCCTACTTCTGCAAGTTACTTTTGGTGGACCCCTTTGTGAAGTGGTTCTTTGGCTACAAACTTTGCATGAGTTCATCTTCTTTCCATCAGCACGTTTAGCTATCTGCAAAAATGTCAATTTTGAAACTAGAACATAGTTGTTACATAGTCATTTCTGGATGGTTTTTTTGTTTCATAGTTCAACCTGCAGCAATATAAAATTTCATTCATTTGCTTGATCCATGTCCAGTAGATATAAGAATTAATTAAATACAGAACAGCTGTCCATTCCTCCATACCATACTTTGTTTCCTACATTTTGTGGAAAGTTTAGGAATGTTTCATATGTGAAACTGAGCAACAGTCTGTCATACAGTTAATTAGGTCTTATAGCATTTTGAGTGGTTTACTTTAAAGATTTATGCTTCATATTAACTCCTCAACATACCTTTTGAACTTATCAGATTCTTTAATACAAAACAAATATCTTATTAGATATACATTCATTAGTACCATATTTGATTGATCACATTTCTCTTTAAATTAGATACCAGGCTCTGAACTATTAGCAATACAGTGATACCCCTATTTTATATTAGGTATTGTGCACTTATTGTTATATATGCTATCAGTGAACAAATGTATAGCGTATCTGGGTTTTTTCCTGTTTTGAGAGAACTGCATCTTTGCTGCCAAATCTGTACAGCTGCTTGAACACTGGTTAAAGGATTGAAGTCACATTGAGCTGCAGAAAGATGACTTCAGTGGCAGAAAAATGGATTTCATAACCAGTTGTTCATAAGATCGTTGTTCATAACGTTGGGGTTCAACTGTATTTTGACTGTGGTCAGGTTGCCTATGGAATGAAACTTCCTCAAACTGTAAAGAGGTCTTTTACAGAATGCCTTTATTTAGAAAATTAAAGTGGAGTTTTTTTTGGATTGATTTATCTAGTAACGTTATACCTTGATTTTGTGTCAAGTAGCATATCTTGATCTGATTAGCTCTATTACAGATTCATAGGCATAAAGCGTATAAAATAGGAGAAAAAGGTCAGAGGAAATGACTTCACAACTTAACGAGAATTTGTGGCTAAGCCTAGCTAATTATCTGTTGTAGTTATTCAACATCCATTACCTCTTTTGAAACACAGAAACGGCATCTGCTGTTTGGCATGATTTAAAGGCTTAGGCCTAAATTATGCCAGTATTTTAGCTTATATGTTGATGTCCATAATATTATTAAGCTCCATGTTTTCTGTATTGTCATTGCATTAAGTAAGGTTGGTGGAATGTTGCCTCCTGTCAGTGGGATGAGACAAAGAGCTTTTAAAGGGGAACATCATATCTTGTATGCTTATTGATTTGGGCTTATATACTCTGTTTAGTGCACATCCAAAAAGAACTATAGAACAAAAATGTAAAACAGGCATATAAACCATCTGATCTGCTTTCTTGTGGTTCTCTGCATGATTCAGTTTTCAGGCTAACCGCTTGTTTTATAGATGAGACGTTTTTGTAGAAATAAAAGGAAGAGCTTGTTTGGAAGTCTTCTTAAGCAACCGATTGGCTAGGTGCTTTTCTAGCCCTGTCTCCCTTAATGGGGAACAAGACCTGTGGTCTGAAAAAAGGTGCAATATCCTGAAGAGAATAGGCAAACTAAAGACAGAAAGAGGGTTTAGTTAAGAGACTGACCAGCTTTATAACTGATGCCAGTGTAAGATTCATGGCTTAAATAAGTAACACAGCCTTATCCAAATTGGCAGACTGTATAGATTCAGTACTGTTTTTCATGTTGCTGCTGCTGTCTCTGTTTCTGTAGTTCCACTTTGTGTTTTCCACTTCCTCTAAAGACTTTTTGAGGCCTGGCCGCAGCACTGATTGTATATGAGTTAAAGAAATAACATGACTGTAATGCATTCTAAGAGTCTCTGTCATTCTCTCTAACTATTCTGCTACCACCAGGGTGGCTGCTGGTGTCCTAATGCTACTTAATTTGTAAAACATCTCTTATTGGGGCAAGTTCTGGGCTCTTGTGTGGTGGGGAGAGGGAGTGCTAAGTACTCTTGACAATCTGATATTTTCTTTCTTTCACTCGTCTCCAAAGGCCCAGCATGATGGTCCAGAATCTGTTGGTGATACTTTGCATCTGCCATAAAGGGCCAGTTATTTCATTTTACTAGTAACCTTGTTCTCTGTGGTCACTTTGAGTGCATACATACCAAGACCTCCTTTCCTTTTTTGTAGGATTCTCATGGATGTCTGGTAATCTTGTGCCAGTGTGGAATGGAGGGCTAAAGGAGTAGTAGCAATGTGTTAAAGCTTGGAAAGACTAGGAAAGAAATAATCACACCAAAGATCAGCATTCATTTGGAGGTGGATTGCTGCCAAGACAGTTAAGATATGTTGTATGTTTGTGTTAGCTCTATGCTCTAGATGTAAAATTTATGTTCAAACTGTGCTTTTATTGTATGTTCTGATATGTCAGAGCTATGGTACTTCCTTCGCTCTGTCATAAGGGAAAACTCTACCTATCATGTTATCCATCTCTGATATAGATTATCTGTTAACATTTGCTCAACTGGTGTTGAATAATCAGGTATGTCAATACTCTACTGTATTCATTGTGCAGTAACTACTTTGGAAGGATGGCATGAAAGGCTCAATACAAGGGGAACAGAGATGATGCACAAGATTGGTGCATTCTTTTAGTATAAATCCTAAGTACATCCTCTGAGATTAAGGGTTGATAGTGCAGACCTTACTAATACATCATGTGGGTAACCTGAGTCTACTTCTGATCTTTCTGAACTGGAAAGCAGGGTCTTGGAGTTGTTGCAGGGATTCTTCAAAAAAGCAGACTTTAACAAACTGTGAACAGGTAGCTAGGGGTCCAATGGGAAGAACTTCTAAGGGTTAAAGGAGTTCAGGAGAGATAACTGACTGACTTTCTGAAGAAGACCATATAAAGGCACTCTTGCAAACTGTCCCAGTGGGAAGGAAAGGGCCATATTGGTTTCTTCCTATCAGGAGCTCTTTTATGACCTGAAGATCAAAAGGGAATCCTACAAAAAGTGGAAACACAGACAAATTGCTCAGGAGCTATACGAAAGAATAGCACAAGCGTGTAGGGACAAAATCAAAAAGGGTAAGGCACAAAATGAGTTACACCTAGTAAGGGGCATAAAAGACAATAAGAGGTTTCTTTATATACATAAGATGAAGGAAAGTGTGGGTCTTCTACTTAAGGGAGAAGGAGAGCTAATAACTGATGACATGAAGAAGGCTGAGGTGTTTAGTGAAGACTGAAGCAAAATAGGCATTAAAGTTGTTTGTGACCAGATACTTAACATAATTTAATATTTAATAAGGGGAAGGCGTAGAAGTCAAAATAGGAAAAGAACAGGTTAAGTACTGAAATAGACTTCCAAGGGAGGTTGTGGAATCAGTATCATTGGAGGTCTTTTAAGAACAGGTTGGACAGACACCTGTCAGAGTGGTCTAGGATGGTTTGCCTAGTTCTGCCTTAGCTCAGGGGACTGCACTTGATGATTTCTTGAGGTCCCTTCAGCTCTACATTTCTATAATTCAGTGACTGTACAATACACTGTCTGTGTATGAAGAGAACTTCTCATGCTATTTGATACCAATCCCTTTCAGCTGATTCTTTCTTTAATATAGTTGTATCAAACGTAGACAGTCCAAATCAATCTCCTGTCACACATCACAGTAAAGTTGTTGCAACAAACAAGACATGATTACAAACTCCATGACTAATTCTCTCTGCCTCAGTAGTTCTTCATGTAAATCCCTTAACATTTATCTAGCAGTTAGACTCATGAATGTTCTGTTCACATAACTTCTTGAAGACCTACAGAAGATGAAATTCCAAAATCTAATACCTTTACCAATACGCAATCTATATCCCAACAGCCACACTTAAGAGTTTTTATCACCTAAAGTTGTAAATGTACTATAAATAACACATAATGTTGCCCTTTGGGAGGACATTCCGCACATATCAGTAAACATACTAAAATGTCATCCATTCAAATAAGCGGAATACTTGAGCAACTTCCATGTATGTGCCCTTGGCAACGGGTAGGGGGAGGAGAAACAAAATGAGATGATCATATAGGATAGACCAACTTTATATTGTCCCTTCTAGGAGAGAAGTAGCTCTTGGTAGTAGGTAAACATCTGCTACAGATGTGTAACTTGAGAGACTGTCTGTGGTCTAGCAATAATGGTGACATCTTGGGGATGACTTAACACCCATTTGTATTTGTCTTTCAGTAGAATGTTGCCTAATGGCTGTATTGTTACTGTGACTACAAGTTACTGGCACTCTCAAATTAGTGAGTCAGCAAACATAATGAAAAAGGAGAGAATTATAGAGTATGTGGATTTCTTGATCTTGAATTGGAGGTCATACTTTTTTAAGGGATGTGACATTTAATTGGGTGTGTGTCAGAATGTTACACTGACTGCATATACAGATTGCTAAAGAAAGTCACAGGAAGTGCATTCTACTAGTTTTGCCTGCGAGGAGAATGAAATCAGTTTGGTAGTCAGTTGAGTCCTTTGTTTGGAATATAGACAAAGTGTCAGGCTCTTTTGGTGAATAGCATGAAGGACAGACAATTTAGCTTAAAGGTTTCATTCTCCTTTCAGTATAGTGATAAGTCTAGCTGAATTTTTGGAATACTGAGAGTACCAAGGCTTTCCATCGTCAGTGGTCTGACTGCTGGGGTGAGAAACCTATTGTATGAATTTGAGATAGGGATGTGACTGGTACTTATCAAACTACTACATTATTATTTGTGTTTTTAGTAATCTCTTGTCACCTCTGTTCCAACTTTCCTTTTCTGTTCTGAGATTTATACATATAGTCCTTTTCTGCTTTGTTTCAAAAGTTCATCTTTTTACTCCCCTCTCCTGGACTGAGGTGAGGATATACATAAAAGTTGGTCTCAATTTGGCCTGCAAGTAAGTGTGTGTGTGTGTGTGTGTGTGTGTGTTTTTTTTTTTTTTTTTTTTTTTTTTTTTTTTTTTTTTTTAATAAGTCCTTTATATACTTTGCAACTCCAATGATACTGCAGTCCCTAATACAAACCCATACAAACTTCAGTTAGTGGCAGTTAAGGTTGCATAAGGGCAACCCCCATCTATTCAAAACCTGAAACGCATGGACATAAGTTAGAGGAAAAGTAATCTCTTACATTCTTTATTGGTTTCACATTGCTCACTGCATTGCTAATAATACTCTAGAACAGTGGTCCCCAACCTTTTTGGCTGGCAGGTGCCAGCCGAAGGACCACTGCGGCAGTGGAGCACCTGCCGAAATGCCGCTGAATTTCGGCGGCATTTTGGTGGCAACGCCTCTTGATAACATCGCTTGCCATCAACAAGCGATGTCATTGAGAGGTGTTGCTCCCGAATTTTGGCGCTGACGCCGTTTGCCAATTACGAAATTTGGGGGCGACACCTCTTGCCAACATTGCTTGTCGATGGCAAGCGGCATCGGCGAGAGGTATTGCCGCCAAAATTCGGGAGCGACGCCTCTCGATGACATCGCTTTTCGGCGTTAAACAGCATCTGCGAGAGGCGTTGCCGCAGAAATGCCGCAGCGGCATTTCGGCGGGTGCTGTCCCGGGGCCCAGGATGCGGGCGCAGTAAGATGCCCCTGCGGGTGCCATGGTGCCCGCGGGCACCGCGTTGGGGACCCCTGCTCTAGAACAGCAGTTCTCAATGGGGGGGGGGGTCCATGAGCCCTTTCAAAGGGGCTGCAGGGCCCCACGGTTGAAACCGTGATCCTCAGCTCTGGGTTGGCGGGAGGGAGGCACAGAAGTTGGGAGGCATGGGGCTGAAGCTCTGGTGCCCGGCAAAGGCCTGAAGCCCCAATCTGCGGTGCTACCTCCCTGGCACCCCCCACTGGGCTGAATCTCTGAGCCCTGGTGCTGAAGCTGGAAGGCACGGGCCTGAATCTCTGAGCCCTGGTGCTCCCTGTGGGGCAGAAGCCCTGAGCCCATGAGCAGAGGTGAGGATATGGAGGGCATTCCCCCTCACCCCCCGCAACTGCAATGCAAGAGCAGGCAGTCCTGGGGATGGCTCCACAGTTCCCCACCCCATTTCCTTTCTCCACCCCCTGGCCAGGTCAGAGGCTGGGTGGCCTACTGAGGTGAGTCAGGGGGTGGAGGTGGCACTCTTTTCCTGGACCCTACCATACGGGGGTGGTTTGAGGCCCACTGACTCCTGTACCGCTCAAATAGAAGTCAAACTACACCTATGCTCAAGGCCCCTGGCCTGAGGCGCCCCCCTGCTGTGCCCTGGAGTTTTTATAGCATGTTGAGGGGGTCCTGAGAGAGAGAGTGAGAACCCCTGCTCTAGAACCGTTCACTTCGACCTCCAAGAGATCACAAAAAGCAATGCATACCTCATATTCCTCAAATCTGACTGTCACACATTGCATATATTTAGGAAGTTGTTTTTCCTAAACAGTATTGAGCTTATGAGTAAACTTTTGTGCTAGAGTGCAAGTTTGAAGTTGGTGTGCATATTGCTTTTTGGTGTGCAGGTTGCAGAGAGAGCCTGATGAAGTGTGGGAGTGCTCGAGGCTAGTGGTGGTGTTTTTTGGTCCCCCTAGTCCTCCCCAATGACCAGTCTGTGGATTGGTGCTGGTCCCTAAGATCTCCCTGACACAGTTTAGGAAGGCAGCAAGCTGGTCACTTGTAGCAAAAAGATTGCAAAACACTGCTCTGTGCAATGTGAAAGTGGCACAGAGTTCAGAGAAGTCTTTTTATCTTAGGTTTTGAGTTGGTGGAGTGCATCCTGTTTCAACTTAAACCTTAGTGACAGCTAATTTCCTAGTGTTTTGAGATGGGTTTGATGTACTGCATTGGTTAGGTCTACAAAGTCACGTGTGGGAAGGAGATGATGACAGTGACTGAAACATGAGATACCTGTATGTCATGCTATAATTTACAGAGAATTGTGTCCTTGTTTTTTCCCATGCCTCTTATTAAAAACAGATTGGAGTTCATGGCCTTGGTCAATAATAATAGTGAGGTACATGGGATTATAATCTAGTTAGTAAGGGTAAGGTTTGAAATCGGTCTCTTTCCAAGTTCAGGGAACTTCTCCTAGGCTACAGAGAGATTTGATGGGGAAGTCTTCTCACTTACATATGCCTCCAGATTGAGTTTTTAGCTTGAGCAGCTGTTCCAGCATCACTGTTGCACTCAGTGGTTTGGCTTGTCACATTTCTTTATGGCAGAAAAAGTGAAAAATCATGACACAAAGAAACAGGACCTAATGTAGAACTACTATTTTATTAATCGGCACAGAACATATCCAAGAGTGCTTTAGTTTCCTGTCAAAGAATGTCTGTCTGAAAATAGTTGAGGCAACCCATTTTGGAACTATTTTTGTAGCTTTGCTGAACACTTCTGGATTCTTTCTGTATCAAATCAGAACTGACATTGCGTGTCTCTTGCTATTTTATTAAGACTCATATTTTAAAAAAAAGTTTAAAAGGCATGTTAAACTGAAAACTTCTGGCTCAACCTTAACTCTAGAGTGGTAACCAGTAATTCCAGTTACATATAATGTTCCTTATTATTACAACACAAATCCATTCCAAAACCATCCAGGAAACCACTCCCATCTGAAAAACAAAACTGAGCAAGTACAAATCAACGGTTTCACAATTATTTCATAATTAAAGTATGTTTTAATACATAAACAAAACTATTATCAGTGCTAGAGTTACACTGTTGCTCCATATCCAATTCCCTGAGCTGCAACTGCTTGAGTGTTTCCAGTCTTCATTGAAGACTTTGCCTTTGGTCTAATCCATGTTATGCAAAATTTAGCAAACAAATATAATTTGCAGCATTAGTCGTTGACAGTGAGGGTCAACATCTCCATTTTGCTTTTGTTCTCCCAGAATTACATACCTTATCACTGTGCTGCAGCTGCTTATCAATCATACAGCTGAGCTCTCCCTACATTGTGTAGTCATGAAAAATTTGTGTGAATCATAGATTATTAGGGTTGGAAGGGACCTCAGGAGATCATCTAGTCCAACCCACTGCTCAAAGCAGGACTAACCCCCAAATGGCCCCTCAAGGATTGAACTCACAACCCTGGGTTTAGCAGGCCAATGCTCAAACCACTGAGCTATCCCTCCCCCCACTGGTGGGTCTGTGATGTCAGCTGCCCCTGTTGCCTGCCAGCCTTCTGCCCACCCTGCCTAGAGTGGCTCTTGCTGCTTCACTCACTGAACCTGGATGCCAGCGCCTACTTGTTTGCTCACGTGGCCCACTCGCTCCATCTCTACGGTGCTGCCAGCTGCCAGAGAATGGAGCTGGTGGGGCTGTGGTTGCACAAGCAGCGGCCCAGGGACATACTGTGCCCTGAAGCCCAGCCCACTCTCCTGACCCCCTGCTGGAGGGGCAGACCTGCGCTGGGGAGTGGGTGCAGTTCGAGCCCTGGCATGGCTTCAGCCCATTTGACCTTTGCGGTCGACTCAAAGGTGGTGGTCTGGGTTTGGCCTGCAGTCTGCCTGTTGACTACCCCTGTACTAATAGAACTGTTCATACTGGGGTTTGTGCTGGTATAACCATGTTGATTTAAAAACAATGAAAAACGCCTGCCCTGACAAATAGTTATACCAGTAAAAAAATCTCTGTATACTGGGGCTCAGCTACTGAGTATTTAAAATGTAGGGAAAATGACTTTTCAGCAGCTTATCCAATCTATTCTCTTTTCCTTGTTCATTCTGTGTTCCATGCCTGTGGCGTTTGTCTAGTAGACAAATCCAAACTCCCACCCCTTGCACTTTGAACAGATTAGAGATGGTGTGTGGTGGTTGTTTTTTTTACATTGCTTCATTTCAGTTTTATTCTCTTTCCTCAACATACTTGAGGAAGCTGTCTTTCTCCTGTGTGATCTCTCAAGCTTTTTATCGTGCGATTTAAAAACCACAGATGGATAGTGTGAGATAAAACACCACAGGCGTTCCTTCTACATTTAGATGCCATTGCCGATCTGTTATTGTATTAGAAGTTTGGGTAGGGAATCGAGACATATCAACTTTGAAGACTGGGGAGCTGTGGCAGCCAGAACTCTCTTCTAGAGGTAACAATCTCAATATTCAAATCTCCTATTTTTGCTGCTCCTGCTGTGGACTGCTCCAGAGTTTTGGACAGTATATTGCCACTTGCTTGAACTATAAATACTAGAAATGCTTTTCAGAATCTTATGGCTATTGGGTACAATTAGAGATGTTTGTGTTCTAATACGTATGGTTAGTGTAGACAGTACCACACAGTTCTACATTTGATCTATTATAAGACTTCCTACTGCCAGAACTGTGATCTCACAAACAGTAGTAATAAAGTTAGATACTTCTAACTGTACTGGAATAGAAATTTTGTTGAGTGGATGGATGCAAGGAGTTATACCCCCTTTCCGAAAGCCCTTACTGGATGGGAGATGGTGGAATAAAAGGGACGGATTGTGTATCACGTTTACTCTAGCACTGACTTGAAATAAAGCTTTAAATATTGTGCCTATCTGCATTGAGGCACCTTCTGCTTTATCTTCCATTGCTGTACTCGAGATCGGTAGGAGCTGGAATTTGATTGTCCTATGGGCCTTCTTCACTGAGTGCTCACAACACTGAACTGCGCCTTCCTGAACCTAAGCTAAGCCAAAATTCATCTATGGTATCTGTTTAGGCAAGGCTGGGGCTGTTTCCTTCCTTCTTGAGCTTGTTGAGCACTTTGAGCAGCGAGTGAGGTAGGTTGGTTGACTTGTTTGGATGATTTAATTGGTGATTCTAGATTTTTGCCACTTAGAAGACTTCTTTATCTTTGTGAATTGCTCAGACACCTCATCAGAACATGTTAAAAAATAAAAATTAACTAATAGGTTGTGCATTGTTTAGATTTTAAGTAGACAACATGATTGTGACTGACAGAGGTTTGGAGGTAGACTGATAAATGCATGAAGTCCTGGAACTAGTTACTTTACCTGCTGCTTGTTAGCATAACTCCTTTATGTACCAGAACAAGTAAGTTCTTGTTTTCCCACCTCTTCTCCTCCTCCCCTGCCCCCATATATACACACATACTAGGGTCCTGCTCCCTCTGTGGCAGGACAGTGGAAGCTTCAAGCTATAAAGGATTAATTTAATGTTTTGCTTGGGAACCAGTTAACAGTATCAAAGTGGTCCTAGCTCTCATAACTAGATTTGTGCTGGTAAAATGCATTGCTGTCCCTGCAACCAGTATTACTTCTGAAGAGTGAGGCAGAGCAGAGAGGAGGCTTAAAAAAAGTCAACTGGCATTGCCTCTAAACTCTCAATTTCCCAAATCAAGTTAGTTTGGGAAATCAAATCTTCCTGAGATGGATTATATTCTTCTTCTCTGAAGAATGCTAGTGTGCAAGTGGAAGAGTAGCCACTAACTGAAACTATACAGAAACTGCACCCATTTGACTAAATCTTCTAAATTGATTTACTTTGTTGCAACTCCTGTGTGGGGACGCTCTTAAATTGTTTTGAGTGCCTTCATTTGGTAATTCAACAAACTTGGTATAAGGTATTTTTAAGATGGTTTGCATGTCCGCTCTCTGTAAAGTGTACAATTTCTGTGTAGAACAAATCTGTTTCCACAGTATTGCTGTCACCTTGGTTCTGACTGAAGTAACAGAACCTTTAGGATCTTTCTGTCCAGTGGCAAAGTTGTAGACCAGAGTGAATGTGGCTGTGTGAAAACAAGGAGTCCTTGTGGCACCTTAAAGACTAACAAATTTATTTGGGTATAAGCTTTTGTGGGCTAGAACCCACTTCATCAGATGCATGAAGTGAAAAGTACAGGAGCAGGTAGAAATACATGAAAGGATGGGGGTTGCTTTACCAATGAGAAATCAATTAACAGCAGAGTGCCAAAGGAGGAAAAAAATCTCTTTTGATGTGGTAAGAGAGTGGCCCATTACAGACAGTTGACAAGAAGGTGTGAGTAACAGTAGGGAGAAATTTTAGTATTGGAGAAATTAAGTTTTTAGGTTTTGTAATGACCCAACCATTCCCAGTCTTTATTCAGGCCTAATCTGATGATATCCAGACACTGTCTTCCAGTGAGGAAATGGCTGATATTCTTTAATGAATCGGAGGGAGCGTGTTTGCACTATGACAATTTTAGTTACCTCAGGTGTCCAGAGTGAATCGCTTCCACCTGCTTACAGTAGTTTGGGTGGTGGGGGAGACCTTTATATACCTCCCAGGGGAAACTCCCCAGCCACCAGCTGCTGGCAACTCAGGTGCTTTGCTCCGGGTTTCATGAGCCCTTCTCTTTCCCTCTGTAGGCTAACTGTTTATACAACCCACTTTAAAAAGTGACAGTCCTGTGGCACCTTATAGACTAACAGACGTATTGGAGCATAAGCTTTCGTGGGTGAATACCCTACACTGAGTCACCAGTCCCTCATCTTATGAATGCATATAATATACACCGAATCCTCTGCCTGCATGGAAGCAGTGCACCCTGGTTCACTGGTTTCACCTCAGTTCTACACTCTCCTTAGCATAAAGCATTTAGACGGGTCTGTAGTAAAACCAGTTTGAAGTTTATTTAACAGAGCTAACGATAGAAATAGAGATTCAAATAAAAGCAAATACAAGGGTGTAGAAACATAAGGCTACAGGTAAAAAGAAAAAATGCAATATTTAGCCTATACTTAATAACAACTTACTTTCCTGTCTTATAACGTATTTCTCATCCACATGTTCAGTTCAGAAAGCTGGGATCCACCTTTCATGAGACAACCCTGCTGGCAGAGTTTCTCCTCTGTAATGGATAACAACTTGGGCCATTCTGCGTCAGTACGTTTACAGGCTGTTTTAGTTCAGGAAGGCCCCTCTTCTGAGGTTTATTTCATGGTGGATTTGATTTAAATAATCATTTAAATCACTAGTCAGAAAACCATGATTAAATCAAGTCTTCCTACATAAAAGTGCATTCTTGTTGGTTGTTATAAACTTAATACATATTCTTCACAACTCGGAGATAGATGTAAGTTTCATTTTTAGAAGGTACACACTACACATTTTTTAAAGTGATTTATTTTGGAAACTTTTCAGATTAGTTTTACAGCTATATCAGAAAATGAATGATTGTTTGGTTATTTCATTTACTAAAGGTAATTGAAGCAGATATTTATGAAGTCATTGGGAGTGAACTATGTCCAATTCAACAGGTTAATCATTAATATTTGGAGGATTTTCTTGCCATGCTGTATTAGGAGGAGAACAGCACCAGACAGACATTTTAAATTGTTTTAGTTAACTAAAACAACGTTAAGTATTCTGGATTTTTTTCTTCAACAGCAAACATATAATTTAACAAAACAAACATATGTCTCTCCCTTCTCACATTAGCTCCAAATTTCTTTTCCTTGTCCAGATCTACTCCGCCTCCAACAATCTTCTATTCGTTGAACTTGTTGAAACTGCACTTTTAGAGAGAGGTAAAGGATTGACTCTGTGTATACAAATTTGCAGAGGAACAATAGGGTTGAGGTCTGTTATTTCTCACCTCTCATTTATTTATTTATTTTATTTAAAAACATGTCTGCTGTTAACAAGCATGTTATTTCAGGAGAGACAAATCCACAGTTTGAGAACTGCAAAACTAAGCATCTCTGATGGTATCCTCTAGACTGAGCACTGAGTCCCATTGGGTAGATAGAAAGATGAACCTAAATAATCTATATAGAAGTCCCTGGAACCCCATAAGATTGGGTCCCTAATCCATGAACTATTGGAACTCATTTACTAAACATTACATGAATATATTGTCTCATACTAGAGAATTAGAATTTATAATCCCTGTTCCATAATGAGATGTGTTTTGAGCTAAAATGTATCTTAATTAAAACTATTTTTAGATAGGCTTTTCCTCAAAAGCATTTTATAAAAAAAATTGTTTTTTGTTTTTTTTTAAATCATTGAATGTTATCCACCGTAACTGGTACTGGACTACAAAAAGAGGGGGAGAGAACCCCTTAACTATTTCCTCTAAGTGATGGATAACCAGCAGCACTCAGTGAATCATGGATCCTTTTGGCCTGAAGGGCAGGAACTGTTGATAGTTGCTGTTAGTGAAAAATTGTTTTTAGTCAAAGATCTAGCTTGTTAGAATTCACTTTTAGGCACAAGAAAATGTGTAAATATTTGTTTTTTTTGTAACCTTTTCTTTCTCTTATTCTGCCTGGTGTCCCTTAAATCTCTGTTCTTTGTTAATAAACTTATTCTTAATTTTACTGTAAACTGTTAGTGCTGTTATGTTGAAGTAAAGGGTGAGTCTTCTGCTAATCTAAAAGGCTGGTGTGTGCTCGGTCTCTTTGGAGCCATCAAATTTAATTTCTGAGTATCCAGTGAGAGTTAACTGGGGTTTGCTATTTGCCAGCAGGCCAAGTTTAATACTGGCGGAATCTTGGCTTTTTCTGGTGAACCGAACAGACTGGTGTGGCAGGGAGCTGACAGTCAGTCTAATCTCGTCGCTCTTGTTCAGGCAGAGGAGTAACACAGTAGCTTACAGTTCTGGGTTCCCAGAGGAGATTATCACAACTAGTTATCTCAACTACTATCAAAAGGGAGTCAAAGGTAGAGACTGAACTTTTCTCTTTCTCTAGAATAAGTCCCCACAGGCCTGGGTTGAGGCACATTGGTGAGACAGTGTGGGGGAAATTGGAATGTCTGTTTCCCATTTTTATCTTGTTCTATGACACAACTTTAGTCTCTTGGGTCTAGTGTACAGCAAAGTATAACTGTTACAGCAGTCCTCCAATTTGTACTGTAAACAAGACATTAATTTAGGCTTTCCCAAACTGACTAACTTTGGACATGAGGTGCCAATAAAACTCTGAAGATCCAGTTTGCCATACAATTTGCCCACCTGTCAAGGGGTGGGAGTGGGGTAACAATATAGTTGGGTCCCCTCAGCTAGAGGCATTTTTAGTGTAGACAGGTCCATGGTTTTCCCCTTTCTTTGGGTCTGAATGCTTCTGAACGTGCTTGATTGCCTGCCTGCACAGCCTGCTGTAAATTGCTCAGCCCACAGTGTCCGCTGACAATTTGCAGGTTACAAAAGCAGCTGTTTGGACACACTGTCCATTTACTGGAGGCAGAGCTCTTTATTTTGTAGATGTGCCTCTTTATCTGGGGGCAGAGCAGGGGTGAGAGAGAGACATGGTTTTTATTTGTTCCAGATTGTTAAAAGTGACCTCCAAAGAATTTAACAATTGGTCTTGTACCTTTTTTTCCTTTATAATGTATAAAGAAAACGTAAAGATTTTTAAAAGCTTTTTTCCTGCTTGGTTTTACTTTTAAGTATTAAGAGTATAGAGTCTGATTTTGCTGGAAGACATCTAATTGGGAGGCTTATATGTAAAGATTCAACAATCTTGCCCCTTTATGTAAGGTGCAAGAGCTCAGACTTTAGCTACAAAAGTTAGTAATTGAAGTTAAATGTTAACAACAAAACAAATTTAAGCAGACTGAAAATCACTTCTTTAATTGCTCAACTTCCACGTTCTTGGATTTAGTGTGGATTTGTGTGCTCATGCTAAATTCTGCCAGTACAAGCTGCACCCACACAGTAGCCTTTTGCTTGTACAGGTATGTTAGTCACAAATCACATCCCTGATCAACACAGCTATGCCAGAAAGAGTCCTAGCGTAGACCTGGCCTGCTTGGTAAATGGCTGTGTTATGCGAGAAAAGAGATGCTGGGTACTGATAAAAGGTGTTTGATCTTCCCAAAATTTTCCTACCCAGCATCTCTCCCCCCCGCCCTCCCATAACACAGCCATTTACCAAGCAGGCCAGGTCTACGCTAGGACTCTTTCTGGCATAGCTGTGTTGATCAGGAATGTGATTTGGGACCAATATCCCTCTACCAGCAAAAGGCTACTGTGTGGGTGCAGTTTATACCAGTAGAATCTAGCATGAGCATACAATATCTAGAAGAGACTGACCCTGTCAAGATGAAACCAGTTTTCAAAACCACCTGGATATTTTAACCCAACATGGAGCTTTCAACGCTGAGCAAAAGTTAAAATCAGCAAACAGTCTCGAAACATGGCGTTCATAGTTTGACCCAGACTTGTCGCATAAACTATTTAGGCATAAGGTATCTTTTTAGCGATATAACTGTGTATCCACACTAAGGGTATGTCTACACTACACGCCGGATTGGCAGGAAGTGATCGATTTATTGGGTGTAGTGTAGATCGCTCTCTTGTTGACTGCTGAACTCCAGCTCAGCAAGAGATGGAAGCAGAGTCGACGGGGGAGCGGCAGTCATCGATCCCACACTGCGAGAACGCGAAGTAAGTGATTATAAGTTGATCTAAGATGTGTCGACTTCAGCTTCGCTATTCTTATAGCTGAAGTTGCGTATCTTTGATTCTCAAACACCTCCCCCCGCCCCCGGCCAGTGTAGACCAGACCTAAGAGGGTTGTACTAGTGTAACTATCTCTCAGTTGGAAGTATAACTATCCTTTCCCTCAACCTAAACTGAAATAGTTCTACCAGTACCAAAAATTATAACCAGGCCATGGGTAACATAACAGGTGTGACTTTGCAAGATTGGGGCCAGTAGAGGACTTGATATAGTATACTGGTATTCCTATACCAGCAAAGCGGTGGTAAGGTTGAAATAAGCAAAAGTGGCTGCCAAATTTCTACTGCATTAATAGCCCAAAGTCACTTAAAGTAGCCCAGTCTGGGCTAGTTTTGGCCTAGTTGCCCAATAAATTGTCTACGTATAGGCTGGGAATGCAGCGCCAAGGTGCATGGAGGGGACAGTACCCTGGGCAAAGGCGCAAACACAGAGGGCAAGAAGTCAGCCTCTGTCCCATGCTGGGTGGCAGGAGTGAGGGGGTTTGCTGGGGTCTGGAAGATAGACTCATACAGGGTTGGGGGGAGGGCACTCGAGGCAACACATGAGTGCCTGGGTCCCCTCATGAGTCACTTACTTGCAGCACAGACTTGACCCAGTGAGCCCACAAAGAGGCCAGAGCCACTGGTGGGGGGAAGGGGCAGCATCTTCCCTACTGCTGCAAACTTCATCCAAGGTGCAGGGGGAAGCTGTGGGGTGACATCCTGACAGCAGGGAGGTCCAGAACAGCAGCTGCCGCCTCTCCTGCCTGAGCAGCTCCAAAGGCTTGTCTTGAGCTGACTCTCCCCCCCTGCCCTCAACACACGGGGCAGGTTCTGGGTGTCTCCACAGGACATGGGAGGGGGCTAGGGGTGTGCTCTGCCTACCTGAGCACACAATGGGCAGGGGGACACCGCAACATTCACCCCCATCCAGATCTGCCTTGGGTCTGGCTCTCCCCTGCACAGGACAGCAAGAGGCTCCTGAGAAGCAAGGCTAGGCGATGGCTCCGTGGTGAGGTAGAGGCAGCGCAATAGTCACAGATGGCAGAGGAGCAGGGGCCACAGCTCTATGCTCTCTTCTCTCTCCCTACCCCCTGTCCCCCAGATACACACAGCACAGGCAGTGGCCCCTCCCCCAGGGACACACACAGCACAGACTTTTTATGTGATCTTACACACCATAGCTATGTCAGCCTAAGTTTTTAAGTATAGAGCAAGCTTAAGCCTGTGTTACTTGTTTACTGCCACTCCTTCATTGTTCCTCAGTTGGTTAACTAGAAATCTAGAGCTCCCACTGCCAGATGGACTCTGGGGGAGAATGTGTCTAAGCTACTGGGGCTCAGGCACTGGTTCCCGGCTTGACACGGCCAGATTGTGGGACCCCACAGCCAAAGAAGGATGCCAGTGTCTGCATCTGGGAGTGTGCCCGAGACCCCCAGAGCTAGGAACTGTGATTGGTCACTACCCAGACCTAGTGGGGCTTAGCAGTAAGTAGGATTCAGCAGTTGGATCCAGTTGCAATAGACTGGTATCTGCTCAGAGAGGGGGCCCGAGACCAGTGACAGCTTATTAGTGCCAGTATATGGGAAGAAGCTAGATTGATTATAGACACCTTTGTCTGAATACATGCATCCACGCTAGGCAGAATATTTACATCCACTAATTTACAAGTCTGGTTAAACTGCGTAAAGGGTATGAAATATGCTGCAGAATTGTGTCCTGGTTACAGGAAGGCAACCGTGTATCACGTAAAACTACTGCCAAAGGTGACATGTTAGCTTACCATAGTTACTACTGGAGTATTAACTGTGTTGTGTCTTTATATGCCATAAGTAGAACCTGGCATGTGTAATAAACTTTTGCTAAATATTAGTGTAGACAGGATTTTATAAGCTCCAATTAATCTTGGGAGGTCACATCTTGGTTGCTCTTTGACTGTAGACAGTTTTCTGAAGCTGGGTTAGCTGTAGCAGGAGCTCATTAGTTTATCTGTCTAGGTTCTTGTACTGTGGCTATCGCCATGGTATCGGAATAAGTCACTGAGAAGGGTTGATCTCTCAGTGGTTGTATCATGGCAACTGCAAACCTTTTTTCTTTAAATGGAATCTCCAGTGAGGAATGCCACAAAAAATTGTGGAGGCTCTAAACTTGAGTTCTACAGTCTGTTCACAGCCATGTTCACTCCTGTTGCTAACATTAAGACACTTGGGTTTTTGGAAGATGTTTCTATGTGTTTTAATGAGACACTTATAATCTCTTCACTTTCTGAGTCTGTCAGACTTGGCGGTGAGCATGTGCATTTTAATGTTATAAAATGGGGGGAGGGGCAGTGTTTTAACTATGACCTACTAAACAGATGCTCCTTATCATGTTTACTTAAATATATTTCTGTAGCGCAGGAGTTGGTGAACTGTGTCCCACAGGCCAGATCTGGCCTGTTGCTTAATTTCATCCAGCCTGCAGAGTGGTTTCGGGGGCTTGCCCTGCTCCACCTGCCGGTGCTCCAGCTGGGAAGCAGGGTTGGGGCATGCCCCCTTTGCCTAGTGGTTAATCTGCCCTTGGGAGTAGGGCGAGTGAGCAGACGGCCCAGTGGCAGCAGAGGAATACTCAAAAGGTAGGCCTTCCCCTTGGGGAGCTAGGCCTGGTGTGGGGTGGTGGGACAGGACCACTGCCGCTGGAGAGCAGCGTCTCTTCTTGGAGCTGGATGTGTGCCAATTGGCTGGGACTGCTGGGTCCATCACCCCCTGCAAGGCTTCCTGGAGGGGCTCAGGGGGAGGTGGCCTCAGTTTCTCCTGTTCTTCCCCCATCATTGCCCACCCACCTGAAGTTGGGGTGCACCCAAGTTTCCTGTTTTGGGAGCAGGGAGAGGACAGTCCCTCTTGGTCCAGTTCTGAGGAGTTGGGTCCCGCCACCCTCCTGGGGATCCTACACTTGTCTCTGGGCCCCCCAGAAATATACTGACAACCCGGGGGAATTCAGAGGAGAGCCATGCAACAGCACCAGGGGATGGTAGGGCTAATTTAGGGCAAGAACCGCATCACAGCATCTGATCCAAAGGCGAGGGTAGTCAATGGCATAGCCTTTAGATCAGACCCTTGCTTTTTATTTTTGTGTGGCCTGTGACTGATCGCTTTTATTTATTTATTTGTTTGTTTATTTATTATTTTATTTATTTATTTCGGGTCAATGGCCCTGATAGGAAAAAAAGGTTCCCAACGCCTGCTCTATGGGTTCTCATCTACTCAGTGTGGGCCACAGTTTAATAAAACTCATTTGTCCTTCCTATTCATGACTGTAGCCCACTTTCTTTCCCATTTGTGATCAGATATTCATGTGGCAACTAGTAATTGCTCACATGAAAAGTTCTATTAGGAAAGTGAATTTTTAGCTGTCTCTATTACAATAGATTTTAATCTGCTCTTTCTCTGTTCTGTTCGCCTTACATACAGAAGGGTAGTAAGCACTATATAACCAACTCTACACAGATGGGAGTATGGGAATCTCTTATACCTAAACATTTGAAACTTTATTGTGGACATAGAATCATAGAAATGTAGGGCTGAAAAGGACCTCAAGAGGGTTGTCTAGTCCATCCCCCTGTGCTGAGGCAGGATTATGTATACGCAGACCATCTCTGACAGGTGTTTGTCTGACTCTTAAATCTCCAAATATGGGGATTCTACAGTCTCCCTAAGAAACCTGTTCCAGTGCTGCTATCTTTGTATTTAGAAACCTTTTTCCCCCAAATCTAACCTAAATTTACCTTGCTGCAAACTAAAGCTGTTTACTACTTATCCTACCCTTGGTGAACATGTAAAGAGAACAGTGATTATTTTCTTTTTTTAGATACCTGAAGACTTATGTTCCTTCAGTCTTCACTTCTGTACACTAAACATTCCCAGTTCTTTCAGCCTTTCCTCATATATCATATTTTCTAAACCTCTCCATTTTTGTTTCTGTCCTCTGGACTCTAGTTTGTTCAAATTCTTCTTAAAGCATGGTACCCGAAACTGGACACAGTACTCCAGCTGAACCCTCACTAGTGCTGAGTAGAACAGAACAGGTACCTCCCATTTCTTACACATGACACACCATATTAATAGAGCCCGGAATGAAACTTGACTCTTTTGTGGCAGCGTCACTCTGACTCATTCAGTGTGTGATCACCTGTAAGCCCAGCTTCATTTCAGCTGTATACTGCCTTGTCAATACTTTCCCGTTTTGTAGTAGTGCATTTTGTTTTTTCCCTTCCTAAGTGTAGTACTTTGCCTTGTTTTTAACTGACTTGCATCTTGCTGATTTCAGACCAGTTTTCCAATTTGTCAAGGTAATTTTGAATTCTAATCCAGTCCTCCAAAGTGCTTGCAACCCTCTTCAGTTTGGTGTCAACTGCAAATTTTATAAGTGTACTCTGTATTACATCATTCAAGCCCTTAATGCAGGGGTGGGCAAACTATGGGCCCACCAGCCATTTTAAGCCGGCCCTTGAGCTCCCTCTCGGGAGCGGGGTCTGGGGCTTGCCCCACTCCAGCACTTCAATCAGGGGCCGCTCCACGCAATTCCTGGAAGCCGTGGCATGGCCCCCCTCCAGCTTCTGCGCACTCCAATGGTCCCCTCTGGTGCTCCAGTGGGAGTTGTAGGGGTGGTGCCTGCAGACGGAGCAGCGTGCGGAGCTGTCTGGCCACGCCTCTGCGCAGGAGTGAGAGAGGGACATGCCACTACTTCTGGGAGCTGCTTGAGGTAAGCACCGCTTGGAGCCTGCACCCTCGAGCCTCTCTCCATGCTCCTGCTCCTGCTCCTGCCCTGATCTCCCTTCCGGCCTATGAACCCCTCGGTCCCAGCCCAGAGCACCCTTCAATACCCCAAATCCCTCATCTGAGCCCCACCCCAGAGTCTGCACCCCCAATCAGAGCCCTCACTCCCTCCCATACCCCAACCCCTATTTTGTGAGCATTCATGGCCTGCCATATGATTTCTATTCCCAGATGTGGCTGTTGGACCAAAACGTTTGCCCACTCCTGTCTTAATGCAAACTTTGAGTAGTACTGGACCCATGACAGACCTGAGAAAGGACACATCAAGTCTTGTAGTTTGATAGCAAACCGCCATTGATAAATACTCTTTGAATATAGTTTTTCAACCAGTTGTGCACTCACTTTATGGTAATTTAATCTAGACTGGTGAATTGGAATTAATTTGCAAATGGACACCATTAAATTAGGCTTGAATAAAGACTGGGAGTGGATGGGTCATTACACAAAGTAAAACTATTTCCCCATGTTTCTCTCTCTCTCCCCCCCCCCACCCCATTGTTCCTCACAACTTTTCAACTGCTGCAAATGGACCATTTTGATTAGCACTACAAAGTTGTGTGGGCCCCCCCCCCCCCCCCCGCTGGTAATCGCTCACATTGTTTCATGTTCTCTCTCTGTGTGTATATCTATCTTCCTACTGTATTTTCCACTGCATACATCCGATGAAGTGGGCTGTAGCCCACGAAAGCTTATGCTCAAATAAATTTGTTTAGTCTGTAAGGTGCTACAAGTACTCCTGTTCTTTTCACTTCAGGAATGGTTCTTAACAATCTTGAGAGGATAGAAAATGACTCTTGGGGACCAGAAAGAAGCAAAGACTCTGGCTATGACATGGCAGCAGGCACTCATAGCATTGTTTTTGCCTAACAGGTCTATAGGACATGGTGGTAAAAACACCAATTGCTGCCTAAACCCTAGTGGAGAGACAATTACTACTGCTGGTGTAAGAAAGGGAGATTTCCGAAGAAGTCTAATGTAAATAAGAGCTGGAACTCTGTCTTGTGCCTGCCATGTGCCAAGGAATACTCTAAAGATTATAGTGTGTCTTTTATGGTTGTTTAGTTGTCTGTCTAAAAGTACAGAGTTAGCTAGAAAGAACTTCCATAGTATCCATGTTGAGTATTTGTTTCAAAAACAAATTTTTATTAAACACTTTTTTAGCTTTATGTTGTGAATTGACTGACTGTCATATTGGGGAACATATTAGCTAGTGCTTTTGAAAGGAACATTCTTTCTGTTACCTTTTAAAGGACACCAGAGCCAGAGAAATGGTTAAGAATTACATATGAGTACAAATGGAAGTCTCATCTAATAAGAGGTGCCGCAGATAGTCCTGTAAGAGCAGGGGCATCAATTGGATAAATCTCCCTGCAGGTAACTGTGTCTCATATGCCTAACCAACTTTCTAGAATCTCTCAAATTCAGCTATGTAAACTCTGTTTGCTTTTCAGGGACAACGCTTTGTCTTCAAAACCCATCCCACAAGAGGGAGCAGAATCTCTCTGAGAAGGCCCCCAGTGTCTCATGAACAAACTAACGGATTTCGAGAACACTGTTATTCCAGAGCCAGTCCTACGGCTCAGGAAAGGACACATGCCCGACAGTGCAAGACAGTCAAACTATGATGATGACCACTCTGAGGAGCCAGCTTTATCCTTGGACCTGCAAAAGGTAAGTTGGGTATCTTGAAACTCTGCGAATGACTCTGGATAAATGAGACTTGACTCTTAGGTGCTGCATAATTGTTTTGGAATGTATGAATTAAGGGCTAGATTTTATAAGATATTTAGGCCCCTTCTAAATGGGATTGAAATGATGAGATTTAGGCACCTAGGTGCTTTTGAAAAGCCCACTAGGTGCCTAAATACCTTTAAAAATCTGGCCCTAAGTCTATAATCTGTTTTTAAGTCTGTACTCTTATAATAAAGTAGAAACGTATGTGAAATGTGTAGTATACGTGGGAAAGGGAGTGTGAGTGGGAAATAGGCAATATGCTCTAAGAACAAACATATATGTAAACTTCCTGCACATCAAATATGTGGAACTAAGCTATATGCTCTGTCAACTGAATTGATTCATGTTAGATGAGTTTCTTCATCATAAGCTAAAGATTTTATATTGTCCCGGAAGAAATAGAACTGCAGCTCCTTTCTGTACCTTAACAGCTGTATGACTGCGAAGACTCATGCTACTCCATTGTCCTTGGAAGATGGGGACCACTTGGGTAGTGTAGAAAAATCAGCCTGTCACTGGCACTGTGCCTTGCTGATAATGTCTGTAAACAGAAATGCTGTGGTTTGAGATGGGTGTGTCCAGAAGCATAATTCAGTCTGCTGCTAGGCTACAAATTGGCTGTTCGTACAGAGTTAACTGTAGAGGCGTACTGAATTCAGCTTAAAATATCCCTGCAACAAGAGTGAAAAACAGCCAATGTTCATTGCTCTTCTAAAGGATTGTAAATAAGCAAAATCTGTTTGATACAGAATTTTTTTTAGCAATTATATACTTAGAAAGTATTTTGGGTATCTCATGAGAACTTCTAGGATTCTGGCTCTATAATATAATACAATTAATATTCTGCCTGCCATTGTGTAGATGGTCCTATATATATATATATATATATATATATATATATATATATGTGTGTGTATGTTTGTCTTTACGCAGATGAAAGGGGGTGTGTGTGTGTATATAGACTTAACTTCACAGCTTCAGTCAATGTCTAGTGTTAATGTTGCAGTCATTAATGGTCAGATGTAGACTGATTTTTAGTGTTTTAATTATTAGGGCTTCAGATTTGTCAAAGGATTTTCATCAAAAATCATGGTGCAGTCACAGTAAATTTAGAAAAATCATGGGTTTAATGTAACTGCTCCATAATTGTTGATTTTAAAAAAAAACAACACAAAAACACAACCCAACAAATGAAATTCAGCTTTACCTCTTGAAAATCGTAGCAGGCCAGCATTGGCCTCTTTTCCTCACCGAGGAGGCCCAGACTATCTGTAGCAGCACCTTTCATCTAGGCTCTACAACCCTAATCCCAGCGCTTGAGGAAAAGATGGAGTACTGGGGCTTGTGAGTGAGCTTACCCCACACTTACTTACCCAGCAATGGCAATTCCTGTCCTGCTGGGTTGGGCCTGGGGGTTGAGAGCTAGCCTGACCCTCCACTCATCTCAGGTGTGGGCAGTGGCAGCTCCTGTGTCCCCAGCAGGCAGCTGGGCCAAACCTGAGCAGTGCTGCTACCCCATGTTCCAAGAAAATAGTGGCTATCTTACAGGTGGGGAAACTGAATCACTGTAAATGAAGTGACTTGCCAAAAGATCTTATTTAGTTTGGTGGTAGAAGTTAGAATAAAATCATAATACCCACCATTCTTTACAGTGGGGAAAAACATTTAACTATTTAGCTTTATATAGTGAATGCTCTTGTGCTTCTTCTCTTGGCTCAGCAGCACTTATCATTTCCTCTCTTTAATGAGGTACTGCACAAACCTATGGCCGTATATAAATGTGCTTTCTTTGAGGGTCCTCTGTATATTCCCACTCATGGGATGTGCCGTCTGGTACAACTCAGATGGTGAAACCTTCTCATAGTATAGCCTATTAGAGGACTCGAGTGCCCTTCTTACCCCCTGCCTGCCGTTGCATTCTTGGGAATGCTCTGAGGGGGAGAGTGTGTAAAAGGCACCATCTGCCATGTTGATTCCATTCAGCTACAGCAGCAGACAGAGGTGAACCTCTCCATATCCATCAGACCCATGTCTCTATAGAAATCTGTGCCTTAGCTAATATTGTTCTTAATGTTAATTTTGATGTTGGTTCCTATTTGGTTTTTTCTAAATCTTATTTTTAGCTTTGTATAGTTAGTTCAGATTTTGGTTCCAACTACTGGATTCGTGGCAGATTCAAAAGCTAAAATACCTGACTTCAGTAAATGAGCCTCTTGTCCAGTAGTCTTCCTAACATTCGATGCCCATTACAAGGTGCTCTATCTGCAGTGCTCTTACCCAAGTGCTTGCAAGGAGCCGGAACAGTATGCGAGTCTTATTTTTGCAGGGAGCTCTGGCCACAAAACTTCCCATATCTGATGCATCTAAGGGGTCTGTACCCAAGGAAAAAGTCCATTGTTAGCTCCTAGTACTTCAGGGATAGATGAAGAGCACTGTACAAAATTCCAATTTCTGCTCCCGGATCAAGGTCTAAGAGTGAAGTACAGTTGGTTTGAGACTGTTAGTGTCTGCCTCTGAATTTAGAGCCAAAGTGCAGGGATCCATTTACTTAGTTTCCATGTTTGCCTCCTGTTAGCAGGGCCAAATTACTTTCCATAATGTCAGATAAACAAATTCTGGATACAATAAAATGTAGTTATGCCACTCAGTTTGATTTTCGCCACCCCTCCTTCCATCCCTGTTCAGGAACTTGTATCTGAAAGAAGTGTACTTCCGTATCTTTCAGACCAGGCACCACAAATACCCCGCGCCCCCTCCCCCCGGTTGGACAAGATCACTTCGGTACAAATTCTTGATCATCTGCTGCCTTCTGGGTATTTAGAAAGTACCAATCGGCAGTTGCCAGTCATTAAGACACCAGGGTATATTTATTAATCCTTATTTAAATCTTGTCAGAAGCCCTTTCCAAGGACATAGCTGACATGTGCCTTTTGAAGAAGTTAGTTCTTAAGATAATCAAGAAATCCTTATTGCTACATATGCAAAGGATTCCCTTTAAAGGAGCAGTTCTTTCTTCCAGGAAGATTTCTGGAGCTTGGCTCTGCCATAGCAGTGCTTTGTCAAAATCCCACTTAGAAATTCATTCTGGGGGTATGTCTACACTACGAGATTATTCTGGTTTTACAGAAACCAGTTTTTTAAAACAGATTGTATAAAGTCGAGTGCTTGCGTCCACACTAAGCACATTTATTCGCAGTGTGTGTCCATGTACCGAGGCTAGTGTCTCACAGGCTCATGGCTTCATTCATGTTATACTCTGCTCAGGATGATGAGTCTGCAGCATTGTCTGGCATTTAATTACAAACCAAATGCAGACTGCACGTTTGCATAGCTGACCATGTGAAGAAATATATTTCTATGCTTGACATGGCTGTCTCAGCATTCTGAGGGGTACCTTTCAACCCTCCATCAACAATCACTTTGGGCACCTCCAATGTGGAGGGGGAGGGCATTTTAATAAATTAAGTCACTCTAATTCTCAAGGGGGAAAAAAACTATGTATAAATATCAAAGGGCAAGAACAAGGTGTAGTACAAGTAATCCATCACTGTCATATTGTCCAACAACAACAGGAAGAAGGGAGGGGTGTGCGCTTCCCAACTTGCAAAGAGGCAGTTGTGCTGTGGGGTTGGGTGTTATCCGATACAACATTTATCCTTGTTGCTCTATATCTAGCATGTAAGGACAACAGCCTGGCAGATCAGCTGAGGACAATGATAATGAAACTTCACAAATAGTCATTAAAGAAAGCGGTGGTAGATAAGATCTTCAACCTGGAAGGGGGCGGGGTAGGGTGGAGGGATACCAGAACACAGGTATGTTTCTGACCAGACATAATTGCACAGTTGTACAAGTTCTGCTCAAGAGCAGGACAAAACATTCTCTCCATATAAGATGCCTTTTCCTAGACTAGGGGTGGGCAAACTTTTTGGCGTAAGGGCCACATTGGGGAATATAAATTGTCTGGTGGCTCACAAATGCTCACAAAATTGGGGTTGGGGTGAAGGAGGGGGTGAGAGCTCTGGTTGGGGGTGAGGGTTCTGGAGTGGGGCTGGGGATGAGTTTGGGGGTGTAGGAGTGCTCTGGGCTGGGATTGAGGGATTTGGAGGGGGATCGGGGTGTGGGAAGGGGTGCAGGTTTCAGCTGGGGGTGTGGGCTGTGGGGTGGGGCTAGGGATAAGAGGTTTGGGGTGCAGGAGGGTACTCCATGTTGGTATCGAGGGGTTTGGAGAGTGGGAGGGGGATCAGGGCTGGGGCAGGGGATTGGGGCATGGGGAGAGGCTTAGGGGTACAGTTTCCAAGTGGCGCTTACCTGAAGCGGCTCCCAGAAGCAGTGGCATGTCCCTTCTCTGGCTCCTACACGTAGAGCAGCCCCTGACCCTTGGAGTGGGGCCATGCTGCGGCTTCTGAGAGCTGTGAGATGCGGCCCCCGACCCGGTACCCCGGTTGGAGCTCACAGGCTGGCTTTAAACAGCCCGCGGGGCCTTAGTTTGCCCACCCCTGTCCTAGACTGTAGAAAGTCTTCTCTTCCTTTTCCACCCTTCCCTCTCATCCAGGGAGTGATAAAGAATAAAACAAGAGGAGCCAGAATAGTTTTGGTTGCCTTAACACTAGGAAGGCAACAGTGGTTCTTGAATCTTCACCTATTTAAGGGAGAGCTCTGTCCCCCCCAAACTTAACTCAATGGGAGGGCAGAATTCATTACCTGGATGCTCTCGCTGATCTCACCACTCTGCGAGGAGACAGCATACCACCAAGAAATGGTAACTCTGTTAATGTAGTCTTTTTTTTTGTCATTGAATACAGTAAAATATTGGTCATCTAGAACTTAATTGTCAGTTTACTGTACCCAATAGCTCTGTGAAGCTTCATTTTGACTTTAGAGATAATTGTGGCTTGCCCACTCCAAAAGCACAGATTGTTCTCAAGCTCAATTGAGAAGAATCTTTTGATTATCAAAAGTGTGGTGCTTAGACACTGCCAGACAACACCATCCAGTAGAGATATGAGTTACCCATGCACACTAGCCAAGTATAGTACTATACCAAGGCATTTTATAAGCCTGTTAGTAGGATTGGTAGTCTGCCATCATATGCCCATCTTGGTCTATTAAGGCAGCTGCTTGCTCCTTGTGCCTCAGTACATACTCCTTAATTATGTGTAGGGGGATTAAGAAAAGTGCAGTTAGGCCTTTTTGTAACTGATTTAGAGTGTCCACGTGAGTTTAATGCACTTTAGCTTCACACCTTTAATTTGTCTAACTTTTCTGAATGTCCCCATATAGACGTACCCTAACAATATTCTTGCTGTTTGCACACACTTTTATTGGGCTCCACAGACATTAGGCATAGCTACAGGATAAACTTCTCTTTTTTGGGTGTCGTCTGCATATTTCCACTCCTGGGATATATGCTGGCTGACTGCTGTTGAGTGATGCAGTCTTTTACTGGAAGTGCCTGTTAAAGTGCTCACTCGCCCACTGTCTATAAAACGGGGAGTGACAGTGGTTGCTGCCTCAGCTCCTTCCAGCTGCTGATCACAGATGGATGTGAGCCTTTTTTTTGGATTCAAGATCCTTAGCAGTTAAGTTATCACATCGATGGCACATCCAAAGATATGTCCTGTGCTCTGCAGTTTTTATGGCATCAGATATCTGTTCTTGGTACCTAAAGTGCCTAGGAGAAGGTTACTCCCCTTTCTCATTGCTCTGTCTGTGGGACTTTCATGACATGAACTAAAAAAGAGAGGCAGAACAGACTCCAGGCCCATCTACTACAAGAAGTCTTGTCAATTAGAACCACCAGGTCTGAGGTTTCTGAGGCTCCTGAAAAGAGAGACAAGAGGTCTGAATTGGCTCTGGGATCTTTGGCTTCCAGGGAGTCTTCTATTTCCAAACCATCAGCCTTGGCACTGAGCTCCAGATCCAAAAACATGAAGCATTTGGTAGCAAAACTCTTGGGCCTAGTTCCAAAAAGGGTACCGTCTGTAGCTGACATAGGTTTGGAGAATAGATCTCTGTCTGAGGCCTCTGTAGAATTGGGGGCCTTTGGTTCTGGAAAAAAAAAAAAGGCAAAGAGTAAACATCTTTTGGTGTCTGGCACTTTTCAGCATACAAACTGTGAGCATGTGGATACGTGACACTAGAGAAAGCATAATTAGATCATCTTGAGTTGGTTCCTCAGAAATCGGAGTATTCGACATTGCTGCTGAACGGTGTAGGAGGCTGCACCGTTCAGTGGCACCTGTCAGTGTATCCAAGAGCATGAATCTCTCTTACAGGTAAGTAGCCTTCATTTATTGCTGCAGTCGTGTGATAAACTGTATTGGTTGGTCACCTTTGCCCTTCTCATCCACACTACTTATTGATCAGACTGCTAGTCTGCTTCTCTAAACCCTCCCTGCCCCGATGAGCATGCATGCTTGCTACCTCACCCCTAGGTGGAAATTATTCTGTCTAAATCCCAGGACCGGTAGTACTTGGTCCTTATATAATTGTATTTTTAAATGGTCTAGCTAGGGAACTGCCAGCTAGAAATGCATACTTAATTATTTCTCCCAAATCATCTCACACTTGTCCTTGTGACATAGCATCCATTTCTTGCCCTGGAAGTACAGTATATTGTACCTCTTAGAAGTACAACATCCTGACTTTAAAAAAGAAACCCAGTAGATTTTCCTAAGAATTCTGATCTTTAGTATTACATTTTTTTTTAATACCCTCAAGACCTCTGCAGCTAACACTCAGACACCTGGCTTTACAAGTAGGTAACTATAAAAAGTACAAATAAGTATTAAACTTCACGTTTTCTGCAAAATGTGACAGTGTTAATGTGTGGTGGTTTAAAAGATTAATGGCAACCTACCTAACATGCTTATGAATAATACCAATAATACTTACGCCCCAGTGCACCATGTATTAGGGATGTGTGCAATTTTTGTACTAAATACAAGGGTTGATACATGTTCACGTTAAACACTATTATAACCTTATTTGACTTTTTTATACTTGAAGCTGCAATTAGTCCTCAGTCTACCCCATAGCTTTTTCATTAATTATAGCAGTTCAGGACACGTGTGCACTAATGAAATACTTCCCCATTCAAAGAACATTCATCTCGTCCACTCCCGTGTAGCCTGCTGTAGCGTTGTGGAAATGTGCAGTTGCACTCTTCACCTTTTGTACATTTTCTGTTTGCTTGTTGCACTCTTCACCTTTTGTACATTTTCTGTTTGCTTATGTGGAGTAGTGACCTGGAATGTTGTGGACTGTTAGTGACACTGAAGATGAAAGTTCAGTTCTGATGAGAGTGGGACTGAGCAAATCAAGGCTTTTCTACAAGTCTTCTCTTCCTTCTTGCAACTTACCTTCTTTCTTTGTGGTTTAGATCTGTGTGCATGTGTTGGTAAAGCATTCTTCAGCAGGTGCTTCCTTCCTCCATCCCATGCTGGATCGCCTGGCTTCTGTTACAGTCTTTTTTTTTTTTTTTCCCCCCCCCCCCCTTCCTTTTTAGTTTCTGTATAATCTGGATTCTTTGTTCCCCTGCTGTACTTCAGGCAGAGAGATCTCCTAAAGAAATGCCTCTTACTGTGGCTTTGTTGAACCGATACAACCAAATGCATGTGACTTTTTCATAACCTGATGAATGGGCTTTTTATACAGCCATAAAAACCTGTGCTTGACTTTTTCTGCTTTTGTATTTTAATCCTCCATTGACAGAAAGTGAACAAAAGAACCATTTTCTTTGCATTTATTCCAACCACCACAGTCTTTTATATTGTTGAGTGATGTTTTCTTTCTTGTGGCTAAGCGGTACTGTGTAGCTGTAATGTGTGGCATAGAAGTCCCTCAGTGAAACGGGGACCCATTGGTCTGAAAGATTTGATAGCCTGCAATGGGGAAATTAATGCACTAGCATTTACTTCTGTAAGTGAGTAGAAGGAGTCCTGGAGAATGTCCAGATGGAGCACGTCTCAAAGACTGGGGCTGTGACTTCTCAATACAACTAGTTTGATCTTTTGAAGAAGGTTGTGATGTCAGCATATTGTTACAAGAATTTGCTCAGGGCTTAAAGCACAAAGTGGTTTAGGTGGTAAGGAAAAGGGAAAAAATTGCTTTTTAAAAAGGAAAAATTAAAACTTGAGTCTGAAGATGAGCAAAAGGTTTGGGATAATAAATCTCGGCAGAAGATTGGCATTGTATTTGCTGGAGACAATTTGAGGAGGGGATCCAGTTTAAGCCTCCCAGTGCAAAACCTGGCACCAAGGACTATAATGGCAAGCTGTTAGGTGGCAGTATCCATAACTTAATTGCCTTTTGGATTTTGTGTATTAAATATTTACATGCATCTGTCTTGCTTTGTTCAAACAAGTTAATTATTTTTATTACCCGTCCTTCTCTGGTGCAACGTTGGTGTTTTGGCTTTATTGTTACAAACCTGATTTGCTGTATTCACCATGTTGTCTTTTTTGTCTTGAATTGTAAACTTTTTGGCCAGGGACTCTCGTACAGTGCCTCGCCCAGTGGCATTGTAGATGGTACTGCAACATATGTAAATTGGAATGTGTTTTACTATAACAGGGTAGCTAAGGATCTCCAAAATGTCCAGACTTTGTTGCCCTAGATTTTCTTAGTTTCTTGCATTCTCCTAGTCCTCTGTTTACATTTTGCACACCGTTTGTCAGTAAAGGTAACTGTTTTAGGGAACAGGAAAGAGCAGTGGCTCTATCAAAAGATACTTACTGGAACTCTTCTGCAAATCTTAAATATAGCAACATCAGACCTGCTGTCTCCATTAGCTATTCCTGACATAATACACAATGCACACTTTGTGCTGAGATAGCTATTTGCTTCAGCAAGAAGCAAACACCAGTGTTGATAATAGGAAGTAAAATGACAGTTTTTGCTCAGCAAAGAATTTTGGGACAATCCACCCCAAACACCTGAGGGCTCTGTGTCCCTTGTATGGACTCCTGGAGTATGGGGTGAGGACCTTGTTTCTGAGCTCCACAGGCCAGGACTGGCCTGCATACTGCAATTGGTGCAGCCCTCTACTGAACAGTAAAAGAAAACAATCACACCTTCAGAACTTACCTGCAGGCGTCAAACCTTTAAGTATGTGCTAAAGAGAGAGGAGCATCAGTGATCTTATTTAGCCTTGAGTAGGCAGCACCCTACCTAGAAGGGCAGTAACATATGGTAAAGCTAGAGTTCTTTGCCTCTGCTTCTTTCCACCTACTACCCAAAAAACTAGCCTGAAACTTAGCAGGAAAAGCTCTAATGAGGGAGGTCTGCTTGCACTGCAGCTGGGTCAAACTCAAAGGCGTCTAGTTATTTGTCTGGAAGCTGCTTTGCAGGGGAGCATCAGCACTCTGCTGTATTCTGTGTTCTCTGTGCCTGTCAGCTGGTTTTGTAACAATCACATGCTGTGCTGTTGTATAGCTAGGAGAGGGAGGAGGGGTTTTATTCAGCACTCACTGGTACAAATGTTTTTCTGCCCAAAGGTTAGGTTCTACATAGTCATATGCCTTTGTTCTCATGGAGATCACATCTGCCTCACCTTGGACAAATGTGGGGGAAGGGACTTGAGGCAGCATTTCAATAACTGGAGATGCTAGAAAGAGAGGCTACCTGTATGCTCTCTTTCACAAATACTTAAACTTCCTGCCTTAGGTTATTGCTGAGTCCTAAATATATAGGGCAAAACAACCTCTCAATTTAGTAAGGGTATGTCTACACAGTCACAGTTAAAAGTGCTGCCACAGCAGCGCCTTAACGTGGCTGTGTAGTCGCGGCTCCAGCGCTGGGAGAGGGCTCTCCCACGCCACGTCTACACTACCCACCGATGTGGTGGGTAGTAATCGATCACGGGTCAATCTATTGCGTCTTGTCTAGACACAATAAATTGATCCCCAAATCGATGCCTGTACTCCACCTCAGCAGGAGGAGTAAGCAGAGTCGATGGGGGAGCCGTGGCAGTCGACTTGCTGCCGTGAGGATGGCCAGGTGAGTCGAACTAAGATACTTCGACTTCAGCACACAAATAGCGTAGCTGAAGTTGCGTATCTTAGATCGAGTCTGCCCCCCCGCCAGTGTAGACCATGCCCCAGAGTTGTGTGTGTGTGGGTGTTTGTTTTTTTTTTTTTTTTTTTTTAAAAAACACCTCCGCGAGGGGAATAGCTACCAGGACTGAGAGCGCGGCTCACAGTGCTGTAGCATGATCTACACTGCCACGTTACAGTGCTGAAACTTGCATCGCTCAAGGGTGGTATGTTGTGTTTTTTTTTTTTTTTTTCACCCCTGAGCAGGGAAAGTTTAAGCTCTGTAACCTGGCAGTGTAGACAAGCCCTAAGTGTTTTCTCTGCAAGTTCAGTGTTATGCAACTTGCCTTTGTCATGCTGTTGCTTTGGGGTTTAGCATATCTACAAAAGCCATGGAGAAAGGTATGTGAGAACCTTCTGTGGCAGGTGTAGTTCTTCACAGCCCTTACATTCTTCCCTTTGGGAAACAGTCCTTTCCCTGAGCAGATGCACATATGGAGAGATCTCAGTGCTTCTCAGGACTGAACACTGACACACATCAGTAGCTGGTCATGCACATAAAGCAAACAAACCCTCTTTCATCCAGTGACAAAGAGAGTAATTAATTCTAACTAAAAAAATATGTTAAGATTGCAGAGGCCAGAATGAGTGACCCTACAACTGCTTTTTCTTAAACAACTGATTGAATATTGGTGTCTGTTCCTTTAGTCAGTGTCTGCAGGGAGTTATCCATGACCAATTCTCCAAAACCATTTCAAAATGTTTTTATGTTAAATTGTGTTAATTTTTTTAAAAGGTGACCTGCAGAAGAAAAGTGCTAAATTCCAATAACTTGGAGGCATTCAGCACACATTGACCAGTAGCCAAGCTGCAAAGAGCTTTGCACAGTACTGAAGAATTCACTCTTTCTGGTCCTTGTGACAGCTATTCTTGCTGGCTGTTGCTCTGAGCACCACCCCAGCACCCTGCTGAAGCCTGGATTGGACTGACTCACAGGGAGTTAGGCTTTATCTACACTTGAAAGCTAATTCAAATTAAAGTAGTCTCCATTTAAAGCGCAATTTTAGAATAACTCTGTGTAGGCAAGCACTAAGGCAAGATTTTTTTAGGAACATTGCACTTTTTTCAAAGCTGCTTTTTACACCACAAAGGGCATAAACTGAAGCAACTCTAAATGTCCAATAGTCTTTAAAAAGGAAACCGATTAACATCATCTTCTGTCGAAAATGGCCAGTTGTTAAGTGATATCGCCAGCACTGGGACATGGTGGTTTCACTCAGAATGAAACTAACTGTATTGGATATCAAGGGATCACAAAGAGAAGGTAGTCTTTTTAATATTGCTATTTTTAATGCCCCCCTTGGCCTAGCTCTTGAAGGCATTGGCCATTGTGCGCTGAAGTTATTAGAATCTATAACTTTTGCATGCCACTTCAAAAAAGTGCTAAATAACTTGAAAGTCAAACTTTGCACTTTATCCATCTTATACCTGCTGACTTGTTTCTTTTCTAGTACACATGAATATGATTGACTTACTGCCTTGTCCTCAAAACACTGCTATATAGAGCTGTCTCTCTCATACCAAGGAGATTTCTCCTTGGGGCATGCTTCTCTGCCCAGGGCTTAAACACTCAACGAAAGAGTCAAATGCTGACACTTTTTTTTTTTTTTTTTTTTTTTTTTTGGTGAGAAAATGAAGGAAGGCATGGATGTTTGGAATAAATTCAGCACTGTGTTTTTCGTAGCTTGATTCTGGACTGAACCTAGTCTTGGGACCCATATGATGCCAGCTTCAGGGCCCATGTGGGGTTTGGCATAACAAGCAGTTGAGCTTTGAGGCCTAGGATGTCCAGAGCTCTAAAGTCTTATACTACACAGATATGTACACTGCAAGTTAACCACATGAAGTCCCAAGGTAATCAAGTAATGGCTTTACTCTAAAAAGATTCTCTTAACAGCAGCGTTCTCGCTCTTTTTGTGCAGTTAAAACATGAGCTTCTTAAAGCTGCCATGTTGGTAAATAGAAAACTTTGGTCTCCAGTACTCCTGTGGCTGCAGCAAAATATAAGTCTGACCTGGCAGAAGCTCAGGAATGGATGTCTGATAACTTCAGAGGACATGCCACTGTAGGGTATGAGCACCACACGTACCTGAAGATTCAGGGTCAGCCTTCTCTTTAGGAGACTAATCCATGCCTCACCAATTCTCCTTTCTAGCTGGCTAGCATTACAAATCTGAAAGGGTGGTGGCAATTGGTGGATCTTTAGCTTGTTTTTAGTGGGTTATAGTTTAGTTGTTCAGTTGGCATCAGACTAACAAATGGATGTCCAGATGAGATTTCTTTTTCAAAGTGGGTACTAGTGTGTGTGTGTGTGGGGGGGGGAATGGTATCACTAGCTGACAAATAAAATGTTAGCAGAAGTCTTAATTTCAGAATAGTTTAAATTTAACAGCTATTAAAAAAAAGCAGCAGAGAGTCCTGTGGCACCTTATGGACTAACGGACGTATTGGAGCATGAGCTTTCGTGGGTGAATACCCACTTTGTCGGATGCATTTATTTCAAGTGATCGTTTAGTTGGAGCTCATCAAAAATTGAGTGGAAATAAAGAAATACTAATAACTATCAGCCAACTCTGTGTGAATTAACTGCAGTGGAAAGCTCAGATAATGTAATTGCTGAACTCTTAAAAACAACAACAATAACAAAGGATTGCTAACTTTGACACAGTATTGGTATTCAAGCATGTTAAATAATCATATTTTGCTTAATTCCAAATCTGCCATCCTGTATAGTGCAGGAAGGAATATCTTCCTCTTCCCTCATTTTTCATATATAACCTGGGTACGGTATAGGGAGAGAGTGTTTGCTTTTTTCTGAAACCTGAAGTATTTACTGCCAGATGCAGACCACTCATAGACCAATTTTCTGATCCACTCTGGGAAACTAAGAGTGGTTTTTTTAGGGGGTGGTAGTCCTACTGGTGGAATCTTAAACATGATACTTCTTTAAAATAAAGGCTTGGTGGGGTTTTTTTTTTAGAATTTTAATATTAAAGGATAAAAATGGAAGAGGATAAGTTTCAAAGATATCGGTATGCCGGGCTCATTTTAAATGCTTTCACATTCTCGGAAACTAATGCAGAGTACATCTCTAGAAGCTATATGTTGGGGGGGGGGGGGGGGGTGCAAAGTAGTACAGAAAGTCACTTAGACTCGTAGACTTTAAGGTCAGAAGGGACCATTATGATCATCTAGTCTGAACCTCCTGTGCAATGCAGGCCACAGAATCTCTCCCCACCCACTCCTGTAACAAACCCTAACCTATGTTGAGTTACTGTAAGTCCTCAATCATGGTTTAAAGACCTCAAGGTGCAGACAATCTCCGAAGCAAGTGACCCAGACCCGATCCTTGCAGGGTGAGCATGTGGGCAAAACTCACCAGCCAGCACCCAGGAAAGAATTCTCTGTAGTAACTCAGATCCCACCCCATCTAACATCCCGTCACAGACCATTGGGCATATTTACCTGCTAATAATCAAAGATCAATTAATTGCCAAAATTAGGCTATCCTATCATACCATCCCCACCATAAACTTCACTCCTCTAATGGTTAGAAACCTTCATCTATTTTCAAGTCTAAACTTCCTAGTGTCCAGTTTATATCCATTTGTTCTTGTGTCCACGTTGGTACTAATCTTAAATAATTCCTCTCCCTCTGAAATATTTATAGAGGGCAATCGTATCTCCCCTCAGCCTTCTTTTGGTTAGGCTAAACAAGCCAAGCACTTTGAGTCTCCTTTCATAAGACAGGTTTTTCCATTCCTCGGATCATCCTAGTAGTCCTTCTCTGTATCTGTCCCAGTTTGAATTCATCCTTCTTAAACATGGGAGACCAGAACTGCACACAATATTCCAGATGAGGTCTCACCACTGCTTATATAATGGTAAATTAGAGGTAAATTAGATCCACTGTGTTTCCTTTGTCTACAAAAGCTGTTACCTTCTCAAAGGAGGAGATCAGGTTGGTTTGGCATGATCTACCTTTTGTAAAACCATGTTGTATTTTGTCCCAATTACCATTGACCTCAATGTCCCTAACTACTTTCTCCTTCAAAATTTTTTCTAAGACTGTGCATACTACAAATGCCAAACTAACAGGCCTATAGTTACTCGGATCACTTATTTTCCTTTCTTAAAAATAGGAACTATGTTAGCAGTTCTCCAGTCGTATGGTACAACCCCTGAATTTACGGATTAATTAAAAATTCTTGCTAATGGGCTTGCAGTTTCATGTGCCAGGGTCTTTAATATTCTTGGACGAAGATTATCTGGGCCCCCCGATTTAGTCCCATTAAGCTGTTTGAGTTTGGCTTCTACCTCTGATGTGGTAATATCTACCTCCATATCCTCATTCCCATTTGTCATCCTTCCATTATCCCTAAGCTCCTCATTAGCCTCATTAAAGGCTGAGGGAAAATTGTTTGTTTAATATTGGGCCATGCCTAGATTATCCTTAGCCTCCATTTCATCCTCAGTGTTTAGTGGTCCCACTTCTTCTTTCTGTTTTCTTCTTGTTTATATGGCTATAGAACCTTTTACTATTGGTTTTAATTCCCTTTGCAATGTCCAACTCTACATGGCTTTTGGGCTTTCTCACTTTATCCCTACATGTTCTGACCTCATAAGGTAGCTTTCCTTGCTCATTCCTCCCATCTTCCACTCCTTGTAGGCTTTCTGCTTTTTCTTGCTTGCTCATCCAGCTTGGTCTCATGCCTATGAATTTTTTCCCTTTTCTTGGGATGCAGGCTTCTGATAGTTTCTGCAACTTAGACTTGAAGTAATTCCAGGCCTCCTCCGCCTTTAGATCCACAAGTTCTTCAGCCCAATCCACTTCCCTAATTAATTTCCTTAATTCTTTAAAGTTAACCCTTTTGAAATAAAAAACCCTAGTCCCAGATCTATTTTTATTTATCCTTCCATCTAGTTTGGGCTCTTGTAGCTATCACAGTGCAGCCAGGAGACAAATATTCCTTTAATCCTAAATGAGGTTCAAGTTGTGGATGTCCCATTTAACTGTTGGGGCTTACGGTGCTGTTTAAGGCAATGGAGGGCCAAAGGATTCTTTCCTCACAATCCTGCCATTTTTCATGAGGAGCATGTTTCATGCAAAGACATGAAGTTGCAGAGGAATCGGAATAGGAGGGCAGAGCCTACAGTGGTGCCTCCTGCAAGAACTTTATCATTGGTAGACTACACAGAAATCAGTAAGCCTGTGCTGATCCATATTGCCATACTAGGATATGGGAAACCTTGTTTGGGGTGACTTCCTTATCAGAAATTCTGATATCTCATACCTCTCTGAGCACCGATGGATATTCTTTCTTATATATCACTCTATTCTTGATCTCCTTAAGATTTTTATACTGCAGCATTGTATGTTTTGGGAGAATTGCTGTTAGTTACACTTCATCTAAACATTAAAATAGAAGGCAATGGCTATTCAAAACAATTCCTAAAAAAACATAATTTAATCCAAGGTGAGATGAGCTTTTTTAAGTGCTAAGATAGGAGTGCTTTAATTACTCAGCATAGCTGTTAATTTAAAGCAGTTCTTTAGGTGGTGGAGAGAGATGAGGTTATGGTGGATTTCAAACTGTGCAGGAGTTTCCAATTTTCTGCTGCTGTTTGTGTGCCAGTCTACCCTCTTCAAACAATCTTTTGTGAGACAAGATATTGGTATTCCTTTGTGGTGCACTAGTAAGACTGCACTTGAATGGTGTCCCCATTTCTTGAAAGATTCAAAGCAGAAGTGAAACTTCAAAAATTTACCAGTCAGACTAGCTAGAGAACAAAACTCATTTGCCAGATGTAGATGCAGAATTAGGCAGGGGGTACCAGTGGGTCAGAAGCAGTATGCTAGTGAGAAGTCCAGTCATCTCCAGCTAATGGGAGGGTCTTTTCTAGTAGGGTGCTCTCCCGGGAACTTGTGTTGCATGGGTTCTGGATAGCAGCTGTGAAACTTCGCCCTTTATATTAAAAAAACAAACAAAAAAACAAAAACCACCCTGCAGAAATTAATGACTTGACCCACACATCCACCCATGCCACTAGCCTCCTTCAGTGTTTCTTACAGAAAGATTTAAGATTGAAAATGGGTCCAGTGTCAAACTCAACATGGCATTAACCCAAACCCTGTTATGGGAGACACTGTATGATTTAGTTATTAACCAATCAGGATTTTTTTACTATGTTATTAACTAACTGTAGTTGATGAAATAATACTTGGTCAGAATAACCAAGTAAATATAAATATATATGAAAATAGTAAATGAAACAATGAATTTACACCACTGTGGCTCTTTTGGATAATGTTGATTGCTAATTTGGCTCCTGAACTACTGAGATCTGAGTATCACTGGTTTAAATATCTAAAATCTAAATCTTTTCTAATAGTCACAGCAAATATCTGCTTTCTGGTTTAGGCTGTGCTTTGGAATGAACATACCACAGACAGATTTAATTGAACAATATTATCTTAGGTTTCAGCTATGCCAGTGGTGTGCTTGGCGTTGTACAAGACCAGGAGGATAGTCCTTTCTTGAAGAATTTTCAGTGTAAATGTGTTAATTTTTTTTTTTAATTACTGACTACAAGAAATTGCACTTAACACTTGAGCATCCTCTGAAGGACAATTGGTTTCTTTGGGAAAGAGTTTGATACTCCTCCATCCATCCCTAAGCAACTCTGCCTCCTGCTTTAGATTTTTGTTTAGTATGACTTCATGGTGGCTTGTTCTGTGCAATGATAGAGTCTGGGGACTTAAGATTTGTTAATGTAGTTGCAAAGAGTAAGCTAGCTATTAATATCTAGTGCATTGTCTAGCGCAACAACGAGACCTGTGTACTAATGTTCTAAGTCCAAAACTTTGTGTTAGCAGATTGAATAGGTACCTGGAGTGTAGGAACATATTCCCTAAACTTTCAGTTCATTCCTTTATTAACACTTCATAAAGGTGGCATGTTTTTGTGATCGTCCTGGGAAGTACACACTCATTTGACAGAGGGATGTGTGCTTGACATTCACTGTAAAGTAACTGAAGGTCACCTCCATGATCTCGTTTATACTCTCATGATTGACAGAAGTGCTTGGTGCTCTTTCATATAAGGTAGGATTCTTCATTAGAGGGGGCAAGCTGATATGTACAGATGGTGGTAGAACCATGAGAATGGTACTGTATTTAAATATGTCTGGCTGCTTTATGTATATGCAGATAAGACAGTAGTTAGAGATGATTTGGTTCCTTGCTTGAAGAGGTGGTGATTGTGTGTGTGGGGGGGGGGGGGATAAAAAGGGGAAAGTGGTAGGTAAATATTACAAGGGTCCTTTCACTGTTGCCCACTTGACTTGAAAAGTGTTTGTTTTGTATATTTGTATATTCATAACAGACATACTATGATCAACAGTGTGCTATTACGTCAGACCCAATGATCAGTTGATAAGTAGATGCTAAAAACAGTGAGAAGGAGACCAAAATTAGGCAAGACAAGAACCAAAGTAGTTGGAAGTGAGCTGACCTGGATAGAAGGCCTTAATACTAATTCTTGAATACTGCTTTCTATTTTTATACTACCCTCAGCGTGGTAGTGTCTGAGCACATCTAAAAGAGGGATGCTGGTGGACATGCTCAGGAAAGGAGCCCTGTAAAGAGGAGTTCTGGAACACAGAGCTCTGCTCTTTTTCCAGTCCAGCTAAAGCCTTTTTATGAAGAGCAGGAACAACCTATGTTGACTCTCTTGTCTTGGAGGGACACAAATTTGTGTCCCTCTTCTACCTTAGACTAAAATAAATGTCTTTCTGTCATCCACAAGGCCTTTAAACAAATTCTTTGACTGATTACCAGATATCACAGATTACATAGAAGGTGAGTGTGAGCAATTTTTTTATATCCATATTAAGGATCAAATAGGTTAAAAAAGCCAGTAATTATAGAACACTATGTAACCAGCTGTGTATTCTGTTCCTAGATAAATTATTCTTTATGAAGCTAGATGTACATACATGCAAAAACAACACTAATATAAATGTAAGGTTGGCATTTGAATGATAAAAGTCAGGAAATCTTTAATTCAGGTTCCTACAGAAACCATAACTGCAGCTTCTTGGCAGTGAAAGACCCTATTACATGCTAGTGTATTGAAATCAGACAATAGGCTGGTCTACACTACGGGGGAAAATCGATCTTAGATACGCAACTTCAGCTACGTGAATAACGTAGCTGAAGTCGAAGTATCTAAGATCGAATTACTCACCGTCCTCATGGCGCGGGATCGATGTCCGTGGCTCTCCCTGTCGATTCCGCAACTCTGTTCGAGTTGGTGGAGTTCCGGAATCGATATAAGTGCGTTCGGGGATCGATATATCGCATCTCATCTAGACGCGATATATCGATCCCCGAGCAATTGATTGCTACCTGAAGACGTAGTGAATGTTTGGGCTATTTACATGAATGAGGGGCAATCTTACATTTGATGTAAGAATCTTAATTTTCTGATTTTGTTCAATTAAAATATCATCCTTGCCTATCAACCACATACAGCGTTCTTGTACTTGTTTTGTATATGATCTTTTAATGAGAAACAAAAATGTAGTGTGAAGTGTAACTACATAATTGGGATACTTAACATTGCAGTTGCAGAGAGCAGTAAGATACCTTATACTGCAGGCTTGGTTTTTGCTTTGACTTTGTCCCATATCTAAAGTACTAATAAAGCCCAACTTCCTTGTATCAGACAACATCAGACTGTGGGAGTGAGATAATGTTGTATTTGTTTTGAAGCTCTAGGACAGAGAGAGGCAACCTATGGCACGGGCGCTGAAGGCAGCACACACGCTGATTTTCAGTGGCACTCACACTGTCCGGGTCCTGGCCACCGGTCCAGGGAGCTTTGCATTTTAATTTAATTTTAAATGAAGCTTCTTAAACATTTTATAAACCTATTTACTTTACATATAACAATAGTTTAATTATATATTATAGACTTATAGAAAGAGACCTTCTAAAAACGTTAAAATGTATTACTGGCACGCACAACCTTAAATCAGAGTGAATAAATGAAGACTCGGCACACCACTTCTGAAAGGTTGCCAACCCCTGCCCTAGGAAGTAAACAGTGAGGAGTCCTTGTGGCACTTTTGAGACTAAGGCCTTGGCTACATTTGAGTTACAGTGCTGTTGGTGGCTTTATAGCGCTGTAACTCACTCCCTGTCCACACTGGCAAGGCACATGCAGCACTGTATCTCCCTGGCTACAGCACTGCTTGTACTCCATCTCCATGAGAGGAATAAAGAGTATAGTGCTGCTGCTGCAGCCCTGGGGTGCCAGTGTAAACGGAATAATCTTAGTACACTGTAACTGACCTCCAGAAGCTTCCCTTAATCCTTTTAAGTAAAAATTACTCTTTTGTTGTGATGCCTCTTTATTTTGTTGTGAACTCCGGGCTCCCAAAGCTACTTATTAAAAAAACAAACACAGCTACTGTTGGCTGTGAATGAGCCGAGGCTGGGGGGTTCCTTTTGGAATGCCCAGAGCTAGTGTTTGCTTGAAGAGAGGGGGAGGGAGTGGGCTCGAGGAGAGAAGTGGCACGGCACGTGGGAGGAAAGGAGCGGGGGTCTGTTTCGGGGAGGCTGCTTATCAGCTGCTGTTTGCTTTCAGTGAGTGAGAGAGGGGTTGGGGAGGGGGTTGGAACTTGCGAGGCAGCGGCTGCCAGTGTCAGCTCCAAAAATCCACACACACTCCCCCACGCTCCCCGTCACACTCCACCCCACCCCCCTCTTTTGAAAAGCATGTTGCAGCCACTTGAATGCTGGGATAGCTGCCCATAATGCACCGCTCCAGTGCCGCTGCAAATGTGGCCACGACAGTGCGCTGTCAGCTGTCAGAGTGGTCAGACTGCAGCGCTTTCCCTACACATTTATTTGGGCATAAGCTTTTGTGGAAGGGTTTCTATGAGTATGTAAGCAACAAGAAGAAAGTCGGAAAGTGTGGGACCCTTACTGAATGGGGGAAGCAATATAATGACAGATGTGGAAAAAGCTGAACTACTCAATGCTTTTTTTGCTTGGTCTTCACAGACAAGGTCAGCTCCCAGACTGCTGCACTGGGTAACATAGTATGGTTAGGAGGTGAGCAGCCCTCAGTGGTGAAAGAACAGGCTAAAGGCTATTTAGAAAAGCTTGACATGCACAAGTCCATGGGTCCAGATCTAATGCGTCCAGGGGTGCTGAGGGAGTTGGCTGATGTGATTGCAGAGCCATTGGCCATTATCTTTGAAAATTCATGGTGATCAGGGGAGGTCCCAGACGATTGGAAAAAGGCAAATAGTGTCGATATTTTAAAAAGGGAAGAAAGACAACCTGGGGAACTATAGACCAGTCAGCTTCACTCAGTCCCTGGAAAAATCATGGAGCAGGTCCTCGAGGAATCCATTTTGAAGCACTTGGAGAGGAAGGTGATCAGGATTAGTCAACATGAATTCAGCAAGGGCAAGTTATGCCTGGCCAACCTGCTTGCCTTCATGAAGAAATAACTGGCTCTGTGGATATGGGGAGAGCGGTGCATGTGATGTATCTTGACTTTAGTAACCCTTTTGATACTGTCTCCCACAGTATTCTTGCCAGCAAGTGAAAGTAGTATGGATTGAATGAATGGACTATAAGGTGGATAAAAAGCTGGCGAGATTGTTGGGCTGAACCAGGTAGTGATCAATGGCTTGATGTCTAGATGGCAGCCTGTATCAAGTGGAGTGCCCCTGGGGCTGGTTTTGTTCCACATTTATTAATGATCTGGATGATGGAATGAATTGCACCCTCAGCAAGTTTGCAGATGACACTAAGCTGAGGGGAGAGGTAGATGTGCTGGAGGGTAGGGAAATGGTCCAGAGTGACCTAGACAAATCGGAGGATTGGGCCAAAAGAAATCTGAGGTTCAACAAGCACAAGTGCAGAGTCCTGCACTTAGGAAGGAAGAATCCCATGCACTGCGACAGGCTGGGGACTGACTGACTAAGCAGCAGTTCTGCAGAAAAGGACCTGGGGATTAGTGGATGAGAAGCTGGATACGAGTCAGCAGTCTTCCCTTGTTGCCAAGAAGGCCAATGGCATATTGGGCTGTATTAGTTAGGAGCATTGCCAGCAGATCGAGAGAAGTGATCATTCCCCTTTATTCAGCACTGGTGAGGCCACACCTGGAGTTTTGCATCCAGTTTTGGTCTCCCCACTACAGAGGGGATGTGGACAAATTGGGGAGAGTCCAGTGGAGGGCAACGAAAATGATCAGGGGGCTGGGGCACATGACTTATGAGGGAAGGCTGAGGGAACTGGGGTTACTTAGTCTGTGGAAGAGAAGAGTGAGGGGGGGATTTGATAGCAGCCTTGAACTACCTGAAGGGGAGATTCAAAAGAGGATGGAACTAGGCCGTTCTCAGTGGTGGCAGATGACAGAACAAGAAGCAATGGTCTCAAGTTGCAGTGAGGGAGGTGTAGGTTGGATATTAGGAAAAACTATTTCACTAGGAGGGTGATGAAGCACTGAATGGGTTACCTAGGGAGGTGGTGGAAGCTCCATCCTTAAAGGTTTTTAAGGCCTGGCTTGACAAAGCCCTTGTTGGGGTGATTTTAGTTGGTGTTGATCCTGCTTTGAGCAGGGGAATGGACTAAATGACCTGCTGAGGTCTCTTCCAACCCTAATATTCTATGAAAATGCACTCCCACAAGGGAGTGGCGTTCTCCTCCCAAAGACTTTGCTGTTCATTTCCTTGAAGTGCTTTATCTCCTCTGTCTCCCCCTTTTGTCATTTGTCTGTCCTAACCCGCTAAATCAAGTTTTCTACTTATCAAGCCCTTATGATGGAGAAGGGGGAAATGAGCTACCTCCATCTCCTCCACTGTGGATCTAGGTTGGGTCCTAATGCTGAGTGGGCAGGGATTTCTGAATGCTGGTATCAAACCCAAAAGGAGCTTTTACAGAAAGTCAGTTAGTTTTGAATTTTAAATACACAAGCTTCTGAACCTTTTAAATGCACAAGCTTTGAGCTACCCTTGCTTCTGAACAACTTTCTGCTCTGATCAAACAGCAGGGCAGATGGGGGATGACCACTCTTACCTTCTGTGCACAGCAGCCCCTAGTGGTGGGAGGTCTTAAAGAAACAGCGAGCAGAATTTGGGATATATTTTCAGAAGGACTATCAGGTTTTGCAGTGGGAATGTTGGTAGCTATGCAAGAATCGTTTAATAGCTAGGTGTCACAAGGACTTGGTTCTGTTCCCAGCTCTCCAATGGACTTTCTGGGATCACGGATAAGTTACTGACTCTCTGGCCCTCTAAAGTAGGGATAATACTCTGTTCACATGGGTGTTACCCTAAATCCATCTAATTTTTTTTTAAAAACACTGAGATCCTCTGACAGAAGGTGCTGTAGAAATGCCCAGGGCACTCTTGCTTTCATAGGTAATGTTCTCCTTTAGTCAGAATATTAAGCTACAGCAGAAATCTCACCGAAAGCAAGTCTACTTGTATTCAGAATTTTACCAGTATGAAATGGAAAAGGCCACTGCATAAAACATGCTGCGTTACTGAAATCAGTAAGAAGTGTGCTTCCATTATGGGCACTGGAACATGATTTAATGTTTGCTCATTGCAGTGGATGGCTTCCTCCCTCAGTGACTGTACCACCACTCCTAATTTCAGGGGCAGGTCATAACTTCATATCAGTGGAGTCTCTAGTTGCCATGTGGTTGAACAGCAGTATTCATATCTGGAATGGGCAATGCGTAACACTAGAAAACTATTCATCCCCTCCTCACTGCCTCACATAATGCATTGTGTATAACAGGTGTGTGACATGAGAAGCATCTATTTATAGACCTTTCTGTCAACATTTTAACAGAACTTTGTGGCAAAGGGGGAAAGGGTAAAATTCTGAAGCTTGTATATTTAAAATACAAAACTGACTTTCTGTAAAAGCTCCTTTTGGGTTTGATACCAGTTGCCTTGCCTCTATGTTCTTCAGTTAAAACTGGAGACCTGAGACAGCATTTCCTGGCCATGTGTCAGGGTGACATCATGTACTGTACTACCCAGCTAGTAATCTTCAAGGAATAATGGGAATTGTAGTCAGGCAGAAGTTATGATATCCTGTACTTAATTTCACACCAACTTGTGCTTGTTTTTTCTCCCCTCATCTCCAGAAGGTATCTATCTTAAGTTTTGTGTACACTGAACACCATTTAATAAAAAAATCAAACAACTCCTTACTCTCTCTACTTTGCTTCCAACTCTGCACAGCAGTGGGAAAGCTTACTCAAGAATAAGAATCTAAATCAAATAGATAATTCCCCTTGTGAAATCAGTCGGACAATAGCATTCATACAGGACTCCTGCAAAGCACAACCAGCTTTTCTTATTGTCTAAATTTGATGAGAATTGAAAGCTTCTAAATACCTCATCTCTGGCAGGGTTGGATTTCAAAGTGAGACTGTCTCTGGGCAGGTCTTCACTGCAATCAAGAGGTGCAATTGCAGCATGTGTGGAAATACTTGAGCTAGCTTTGATGTCCACATACAATCTGCAAAGATGTTCCGCAGATATCCACAGATTTGCAGGGCTCTAGATATAAAATTTGGATTCGCATCCATCTGTGATCCACAAACATAGTCCATGGATATCTGCAGATTTTCAGGGCTCTATTGATCTAGCTGCTGTCTTGAGCAGTGAAGTCAGGACAGCGTGTATGGTAGCTGCTTGAGTATGTATCTAGGGTTCCAGGCAGACAGGACTAGCCTGGGACCCTGGTATGCTGCTGTCTCGCATTCTGACTGCAGTGTGGACATACCCTCAATGTTGTCCACAGTAGAAACCACAGTAGAAAGTAAGAGTTGCTTCACCAGCTTTTAGAGTTGCGTATGCATTTGTTCTGCTGGGCTACTGGGAAGTGTCTTTTGAGGGAATGTTCTTTATATAATTTATACCATTCTAAGGTGAAGCAGAGGGTCCTGATTGTTATATGTGAGGCAGGTGTCAGTATCCTTATGACCTTCCTACAGCTCTGGTGCTCTGTTTTTCCCATTGTCATGGATGATGGCTGTTGAATAATACACCGCCTGGAAGCTAGGCTAATGTCATGCTCCAGTAACATACTTCTACCTCTCTAACACTTGCAGTCCTCATTCATTCAGTCTAATGGGACATAGGAGAGGGAGTTAATGTTTCTACATTTGAAATACATTTCAATATGTACCTTAGTAAGAACCAAAGTATCTCATCCTTTTCTTAACCAGATACTTTATTTTTGGGGGAAAAAATTAGTATTGGAAAAACCTCACACTGTGGCTCACATTAAATATTAATGCCTTAATGTTTTCTTGAACGTTAACTTTATAGCCTGATAGCAGGAAGGAGATGGAAAAAAACCACTGTTGCTTGGCAGCAATTTGGTTTGTGTATATGGCGTCTGATGGTGCCAGGTCTCAAGATGTTTGCTGTCTAAGTTCCTGCTGTCACTACTGTAAGGAGCTTGGCATTATTTTATTCATTTAGTAGCAGATGTCCAAAATGCAAGCAGAATTTGGCTGTAGTTCATAATTAACTAGTCCTGTAATCCCCCTAAAATCCACCCAAATTAAAACTTTTTCCTCTCATTCTAGAAACAAAAAAAAAAAGCCTGATGTTTTGGTCATTGCAGTGTATCCTGAGGTTCAACAAATTTAGGCTCTGATAGACTAGTGAGGTAGGGGAATAATGGATTCCTTAATTTAAGATCCTTCAGTCAAGATCCCTTGCCTCCAGCCCCTCTTGTTTTAAAAACTGAGACCTGTAAGTTTGAACACCTTATTCTGCTGTAGTCTGACAGAAAGGGATTCCCTGATGTAACTAAGGCTTCCCTATCTGTGTAGCCCATGTCAGATGTATTGGAATTCAAATTCCAGCCCTACCTTTCTGTAAGGTCTGATCTTGGAAAGTGTACCTTGTAACAGGGCTGACCTATCCGAAGGAGGCCTTATAGCATGCAGAGTAACGTAGTGCAAAGCAGATCCAAACCTTAAAGGAATTTAAAAAAATAAATCTGGAACAAAAAATCCTAGTGATAGAGGTCCTGTTACTGGGTGGATATGGTAAAATTGTGAGTGATGCTGAAAAGCAGAGATGTTTTCTATAGTTGGAATGAAGCTGGATGTTACATTTACTTTCAATTTCTATTCCAACAGTTGTTTAATATCCTCCTTTCTTTAAAATACTTTATATAT